>NC_134511.1:10407657-10764532 GCF_027942865.1 Odontesthes bonariensis
GAACATAATCTTTTAGACGAATTTCCTTCAAATGTTTGTGTGAAATCTTAAAGAAATAAAAAAAAGTCTTGTGAGAATGATTCTATTTATATCACTGACAGCTTTGATAGTTTTAAAGTGTTTTTTTTCAGTGGATAACTCGGCATTTTTGGTTTTCCTCTCACAGTTCTAATAACTGATCACAAAGTGAAACTCAGTCCCATCAGAGCTGTTCTCTCCCACCTGTGCATGTCGGCGCTGCGCTTTGCGCCGCCTCCGTGCCGCTCCACCTCAGCTCCAGCTCCTCCGTCCTCGGCGGGGTTCCCTGGTTCTCCTCGCTGGCTCCACTCATTCCGATCCCGGGCAGAACTCTAAGGGACTCCGGGATGAGGCTCTCCAGGCTCTCGTTGGCCTGCTGCCTCCGGAGCGCCACCTGCGCCGCCATGACGCGCTGCCGCTCGATGATGAGGATGCATTTCTCGCAGGTGCAGTCCTTGAAGCGGCAGTAGCGCTTATGACCTTTGAGCCACGATAGCACGCCGTGGTTTCGGCACCGCGCGCACTTGGGCGTCCTCTGTAGCGGGGCCCGCGGCTGGGACACCGGAGCCCCCATGTAAAGGTAGGGGGACCCGTAACCATTCATCCTGTCAGCGTGTTTCCCAGGACGCACTGGCGCATCCGCGGAGAGCGGAGGCTGGTTGTGAGCAGCAGCAACTATCAGAGGGATGGAGCAGGATGGAACTCCTCCACTGCACGCATGACAGGATGAGGACAAGAGGTGTTGGCTTGTTGTGGAGGATCCACCTTTCCTGCGGCTGACAGCACAGATATGCATCAGGGCTGACACGCTCTGATGAGGGCGAGTAGCCAAACGCTGTCACTCGCGTCAAAAGCGGCTGCACGCTGCAAAAGATGTCAGCGCGAGGCAGAGGCGGGCGACACGACACCCACCCGGTGAGATTTACAGGCTCAGAGTTTTAGAGGAGAAATGAGACATTTTGTTTTCCACTGGATACACCACCCTCTCCGTGTTTTTAACCTTATCAGAGAGAAGCTGCGACATGAACAACTATACAAGAGACGCAGGGCATTTCAATTCAAACTCAAATGTCGCCTGAAAATGAAACAAATGGCATCTGAACTGCTAAAAGTGAGTCATTTTCAGCAGGCTGTGCAGGATTGTCCCTGAATAAGTCTAAAATATGGGTAGTGCGCTTTTGTGTGTTTTAGAACTACAAAAGATGAGTCCATCGGTGTCCACTCTGAGGAATCTGCTTTGGTTCTGCATTAAACTAAAGTGCACGAGCCAGTCAGTTTTTCTTTTCTATTGACACACCTTTATTTCATATTTCAGGAGAAATATGACACCATGTTTTTATCGCACCAAACCCAACATTTTCCCAGCTGTCGAATCTCTGACTCTTACCTCTTTACATATATTTTTCAAGGAAATAACACCAACCAATTCAGAGAATGAGCTTTGGTTCTATTGAAAACATGGAGGCATGCGTCAGTATTTCCTACTCTGCTGTCTGCGGGCTCCGAGAAGGAATCCGGACAAAGCGGATCCGCCGCCTGCTCTCACCTTTTAAACAATCGTATACATAACTTAGATGATTAGCTCTCTACATGTATAAAAGCCCTTTGGGAACTATGTCGAGGATGCTGATATGTCCCCTCTGCTGGACTAATAGAGGGCATTGAAACATAACACCGGACAAAGCCGGGGCCCATTTCTGACCGTAAAAAAGGTTTATTCAAGCAAATAATGGGATCCGAGCAGCGCGGCTTTCAGAGAATAAGAGCACGGTAAACTTCCCCACATGAAGCCCGTCTCCAGGGCTATTAAGCTTTTAATTGGAAAATAGCAGAGGAAATTTCAAGGTGACTAGAGAGGCTTCGCAGTTTGTGCCGGCCGAGTAGATTTGTGGGAGTGGGAGGCTGCGCGTGAACGCATAATAAATTTATTCATGTTGTTCCTTGATAAAGAGTCAAACATAAGCCGGAGTAAAAGTTTATACTGCGGGGCTGCAGTGTTTTCTTCTCTTTTTTTAATTGGATGCGCGGTGGGTCCGGCATGCTGAGAGAGCGTCATCGTGCTTTATGCTCTGTGCAATTAATGTAAAACACAACGTAGATTTTTACTCATGTGAAATTCATGCTCTTTATCAAACAGGCTGCTGCACATTAGGACAACGATCGCACTGCGCCTCCAGAGAAGAGAGAGGAAATCAAATTAAACCGAAACGCGACACCTTACCAGAACTGATGTGAACACAAAGAGTCACAGTATAATAATATGTAAGATGAGCTGTAGGGATATTATCTTCAGCAAGACACTGAAATAAATACATGTGTGGTTTGGTCTCATCATGCAGGTCACTTTATAAAGCTCAGGTGATTGATCAACAGGCATCAAATGAATAAATTGAGGTCACATTTCACCCCAAAATTGTAAGAAATTCAAATCGTTTATTTTGTCACAGTAAACTAAAAAATATTCTAATTTTGGGATTTGGTTTGTTGTTTCTGTCAGAGCAACTCAAATCAGCTGATTTGAAATCAGAGCAGATGTTGCACAGATAGGAATGATCCTCAATGAGGGTAAAGGTTAGCGTCTGTCCACATGTAAAATAAACAATCACAACTGTTAAACAGAGGTGGTTAAAACTGGTCATAAAGCGTCTCCACCTGCAGAGTTGTTACTGTTTAAAACAGTGAATGTATCACTCAAAAATGAAGGAATCTCTGTGTGTGTGTCTGTGTGTCCATGGCCTACAGGATGGTCCTGGGAACAAAAGAAATCCCTCACAGTTTTTGGCTGGAGTGACGCCATTTCTCCTCAACGTGGCCCCTGCTTTTAAATCATAGAGTATAAGCAAGCCTCACTGTGTTTAAAGCTGTGTTTTAATGCATGTCTCTATGAGCTGGTCAGATCCATCCACTGGGATTTTTTCCCATTCTTAAAAAGCAAAACTGCTCCAGCTCCTCCATGCTGGATGAGTTCTGCTGTCTGGAAGTCAAGTCACAGATTCTCAGCTGGATTGAGGTATGGGTTTGGTCGGGGCTATTGCTGTGCATTTAAATGTCTCCTCTTAAACCACTGCAGTGTTGTTTTATCAGCCCTCTTTGGGGCATTGTCCTGCAGGAAGGTGAACCTCTGTCCCAGTCTCAAATCTCTAGGAGACTAAAACAAGTTCCCTGTATTCAGCACAATCCATTATGCCCTCAATTTCCCCAGTCCCCACAACATGATGCGGCCACCACCATGCTTCACTGTGGGGATGATGGTATGAGAGGTGTTGGGTTTGCACCACATATAGTGTTTCCTTTGATGGCCAAAGAGTTCAATTTTAGTCTCATCTGATCAGAGGAGCCTCTTCCATATATGTGAGGAGCCTTTTGGTGAACTTTTCTGTAAGCAGTGGCTTTTTTCTGGTGATGAAGCCCAGCTCTGTGGAGTGCAGAGGGCTCATGAACGGTCTCCTTCGTGGAGTTTTCCAGCTCATTCAGGGTTATCTTTGGTCTTTGTTTCCTCTCTGATCAATGCTCTTTTTGACTGTTCTGTGAGTTTTGATGGACAGCCCTCTCCAAGTTTCAAGGCTCCTCGGCCTTCACGCTGTCGCTTGCTTGGTAGTGCCCCTTGATTTGTGGCATTGCTGGCTCTGAGGCCTGTTAAAAAGTCAGGAAAATGCTAAAGAGGGTTCAAAACATAAGCAAAATGTATTTTTAATATCATTATTTATCAACCATAATCACCTTTTGACAAATCGTTTTTATCTCAGAGCTGATTTAAAGAATCTTTAATTGTAAAGCAATTTCATATCACTCTTTCTTACACTGTCAAGGTTATTTTTATGAAATCTGCATCCTGGATAAAGTAATGATTGAAATCATCTGTGAATTTCCCCATTGTGGGACAATAAAGGGAAATGTAATCAAATCTGAGGTCCCACTCTAAATTAATTTTTTTTGTGATTGACACTGCCAGGGCCTCAGTGACAAATAGACTCGATCATAGTGCGATGACAGCGTGTGGTCCTATAAAAAGAGAATAGCACGTTGAGCTCACAGTGACACAACACTGCTGTGTAACGAGGCTGCTAATAAAACCATTAACGCTTCTTAAGATGTCAGCAATATGTACTATTTTACAGAGTTTCAATAGATTTCCCTTCCAGAGTTAGACCACATCCATCTCACTCTAACTCATCTGAACCCTTTGTAAAGCTCTTTAAAACGTTGTTAAATTCTTATCATTACTCTGAAACTTTAGCATGCAATTATTGGAATTATGAAAGACATCCCTTTTACTTACATAATTAAAAATTCCCTTGCCTGCCTTTTATTTGTAATGGACTGTTTGCACGGTGACTGCCACTATGTGAACCTTGGTAGAACCTTCACTGATAAGAGCCCAAATGGGTTAAAATGTTAATCAGAGAAAAAGAAAGACACAAACCAATTCTATCTAGTGAAAATGTCTGTTTTTAACTGTTTTAGTGCCATTGAACACAACATATTTAGGTTTTCGACTCCTGAGAAAGACATTTTATATACTGAACAATCACTTGAAAGGTAACTGCTGGTTGTTTTGGAATAATAATATCCTGCTATTTAAATGTAACCCACTTTTTGAATTCTCAGTATAAACTAATTATTTTTTAAATATCTGTTTTAAAGCCTGACATGGATATGTATCTGCAGTGGAAATGTCTGACAAATTTACTCTATTTATATATAATAATGTAGGAAATCTGGATTTTTGGCCTTTCAGTGTGTGGGGCCTCTTGGAATAACACAATAATCCACTGTTTTGTATTTAATTAATTCATTAAATGATGTCCTGACAGTCAAACATGTTCATATTTTCTAATGTAACTGAATGGACTCATGGTGCTTTGTCTCTCTGCTTTTCTGTCACTCCACAGCTTGGACCTCATGTTTATATTAGCTGAGGAAACTCCGCCAGCAGGGCCCCCTCAGAGCTGGAGGAGGAGCTGACCTCTGCTGAGTGCACTTATTATTAGGTGCTGATTGGGGGCGTCGCCGCCGCTCAGAAGTCCTGTCACAGAAACGCTGATTTAAACTTCCCTGGGGAGGCGGGACACTGAGCTCCAACAGAGGAATTAGCCTGACGTCTGAGTTAGGAGACATTTTTTTCGAAAGCAAAGAACATCAGTCAGACGTCAGCCTTCAATGCCAACCAGCCTCCAGACAAAATAAGCCTTCTTTTTAAAGGCCGCTGCAAGAAAAGCTCTCGGATTGGAATAAAACAAACTATCAACAACCACATCAGTAAAATTCTTATCATAAGATCATAAGAAGTCTGTTATTCTTCTTTTATGGTGTTTTTCTTTCATAGTAAGAGGCCCACCACTATTTCTTCAGAATATTGATGACAGATTTTATGTCCTCCCTATTTAATATTTTATTGCAGGGTTTGCAATAACAGCACTTAAAGTGGACTAATTCTTTTTTAGGTTATTATATTTATATTCATTAGGCCTCAACCTGCACAGGAAGCGCCTGTCGGTTTGCTAAATTCTGTAGATAATTTATTGTTTTCAAGATTTTCATGAACTCCTGTTACATCTGACAACACTCACTTTTCCCGGTGTCTGATTCACATTTTCAGTAATTACTTTTTTATAAACGATGAAGAAGTCAAATCAAAGGTGCAATGTGATGTATTTTGTGGTAAATGGGACCAAAGCTGCAGTGAGGTGAAGAATGACGGCAATAAGTGTGAATTCCCTTCCTTTGCCAAACAGTGTACATCCAGTATTATCAGAATATGTTCTGCTTTTACATTAAATGATTTCTAAAAAAAATTATTTAATTGAAAAAAAATAAGCAATGATAAACGGGGTAATATACAATCTAGGGATGGTAATTATATAAATTGAACAATTCACTGTGATACAGTTCTTAATATGTATTTTACAAAGATATCTAAAAGATGTAAGATTTCTATAAAAGAGGCACTGGTTAGCTGCCTTCACATTTATATTCAGTAACAGACCAGGGAGTCACAGTATTTGTTAATTAACACAGCAAGTAGTGTATTTGATGGCTCTTGTTTCACTCGATCTGGACTTTGTTTAAAAAGTCTGGCATGAAAACATTTCTAACTGTTATCTTTTCACCGCAGCTCTGATGTAGGCACAGTGTCGTGTCGACAAAGCCGTCACAATCAACCACTGTGAGACAATACAGCAATCAATCTGAGACACATGCTGTATCCACCTTCAGCCTCGTCAAGTTATGGCCAAATTGTGGTTGGAAAAAACTCGCCGCTTGTTTCTTTTATCTTGTGAGTTGATGATGTTTGTGCTAACTGTGTTAGCATCCGGCTAAGAGTTCCCATCAGCTGTACTACTGCTGTGCCTACATACCTTTATCCACTACTCTTTTCATCTAATTTAATGTAGATGATAGCATTAATGATTCTGCCTCTGAGGCTCTTTGAGAGAAGCTGGGTCCTTCTACACGCTGCTGTGTTCTTTTATTTTCTTAGTTTTCTAAAATTCAAATTAACTTGTATCTTCATAACTGATTAAACTTCTTTAATTATGATGTTTTAGCAGAAAACTTTTGTTTAAACCGACCCTAAATACCCTGAATGTGTCAGATCATCCATGCGGGGAATGATCTTTATGGCGCCTACACCATTAGTTCAGTTTAATCAACTACAAATTTCACACCAATTTCTTTACTGAAGAGGCTTCAAAGTAAAAATCTATTATTTTCTGTCTCGCATTTTTCTTTCAGAGCTAAAAGGGTCATCTGACCTGAAAAGTTGAGTTCCTGAGAAAACAGTTGAAACTCGAAACTGAAGGAAACAATTTGCTCTCCCCTGAACATCAAACACAGTTTGAATTGTCCTCCTCCACCTCTGAGCTCGCAGGCTTCCTGCCTGTAACGAGCCGCCATCACTCCACCAGGCGCTGTCACAGCGGGATCCGAGCAGATTTTATCTATTATGGGAGGGCGTGATTCATGGAGGCCGAGGCAGCTCAAGGAAAACCAACCCTGTGACACTTTCTCCCCTGCGCTGTACACGGGGCAGCAGCTACAGAAGGACATGGCAGCGGGAGCCGGTCGCCCCTGACAACGTGATAAAATGGCCTTCCTTAACTAAACTCGTAAAGCACAGGGCGATAAAACTCAATCTTCTGTAAAATCCAATTAAGTCATTATCTGACTGATTGTATCTTTAATTGAAAACAGAAGTGACAGTAAATTTCTGTGATATATCAGGATCAATCGATACTGCCGTACAATCTGGTCTCAAGAGGTGATTTATAATGTCAAAGCCATATAGGTAACTCCACATTCTTCTCTCTAAAACCACTGGTGGATGAAATTAAGAGTAAGTGCGTTTCATAAAAAAACAAGATGGTCATGTTATTGATTACAACAGATGGGGCAGAATCCAATGAATGTTCCAACAGTGCAGCGCAAAGAAAATACAAGTAATTTTCTTCCTCTGTTTTATATTGTTGTTCCCGGCACAATATCACATGGACACTCCATCACTTCACAGCATCTTTATTTCCCTAAAAACTTGTAGCCACATAAACTCGGAGGCTGCAAATGACTTTTGTTGCTGTCTAATTCAGACACAAACGCAAATAAACATGTTGGAAGCATGCAGTTTGGAATAAATCTCCATAAAGCACAAACAGCACACAGAAGAGGCATGGAGAGGCAGGAAAATGCCATTATCGTCGTTAACATTTACACAACAAATCAAACTGTCAAACTGTTATTAGTTCATGTCGTAAAAAGTATATACACAGTACAGGGGGAAACTATTTGCACGTAAAACACAAGTGGTGAGATTACAGGATTGCAAATTAAATATTTTTATCATGACCACACAGAACACTCAGAAACACTGAAGAATGCGTTTCATAGATTCTGCACTCATCAATTTTCCATCCAGAAACCAAATGCTTTCAATTTACTATCATTTAAGACAAAAAAAAGGACAAGTCCCAAATGTTTTAGGAAGGAGAAATGTTTCAAAATATACGATGGGTTGCTGACGGCTGCCTCCGCCTCGGCTCGATTTTGCAAGGTCGAACCAAAGAGTGTAAAAGTTTTAAACGACGTGTGCAGCTCCGCTCCTGGCCTGAAGGGGTTAAATATACAATAGACATGCAAATCCTCCGGGACAAACGATGCCGTAAATAAGCAGCCGGCGCTCATCACACGCCAACACAGCCGAGGGAAAAATGATTCACGTCTGATCTGTTTGTGTTTTTCTGCCGGACAACCCTGGAGCTGCATGGCTCTGTGTGTCTGTCAGAGAAGTTATTTACTTTAAACTTTCATTCAGACGCTGCTGTCGCTCCTGACAAAAAGAAACTCACGCACCTTCAGTCTGTCAGACATCCGCAGGCGTCTCCATGTTTATCAGATTATCATTTAAACGCTCATTTCTGCTGTGCAAGTCCAGTGAAGTCTGGCAGAAAATCTATGCTTTACTGAGATTTAAGGAGAAGTCTTTTAATGGAGCTCAATATAAGACCATATTTAGCTGATGTATACCAGTATGTGAGCCACTGACTTACAACTGTATCACTGCCTCATAGTTTGTGTCTGATATGACTTCCCACTCGGTACAAAAACTAAAGAACAATCAGGTTTGAAGGTCCAGTGTGTAGGACGCGGGGACAGTTAGCAGTAAAGCTAAAGATTACACCCGGCTGAACACTCCCAACCTCAGCTTCTCGTTACAGGTGTGTAGGAGAAAGAGTGGTGGCTGTGATAAACCAGCAGAGCCTGGGTTTGATGGGTATAGTTTGAGTTATTCTGGATATAGGAGCCCATATAGGTTGATTCTATTGTGCAGAAATGTAAAACACAGTTACAGTCACTGAAACGCTCCTCGGTGTTGAGGCTGCACATTGTGACCCGAGTCAGAGGCACTGCTTTCCAGCTCACCGTTAGCTTCCTCTGTGTGGGCTCCTTAAAGAAAATAAATTCAATCATTTAACCTTGTCGATGTGTTTGTAAAATGTTTTCATGTGTTTTTCGAGACATATCAGAAGCAAAAATCACCCTTTCAATGCTATCCTGGAACGGGGCCAAACGGAAACAACCGGCCTCCAGGAACTAACAGCTCCCCGAATGTTGAAAGTTACAGAAAGAGAATGGATTCTCCCTGTGACACTGAACCTGAATACTTCCCTCTGCTTCTGAAAAAAAAAAGCTGTACGTACTGGAAGTAAGCCAATCAAAGCCAGACTAGCATATTCATAGATCCCCATTGGCTAAATGAGAGAGCAATTTCCCAACTTTTAAAGGCATGGCAGGTTTTTTTCGTCGACATATACATTTAAAAACATACAATTTGGAGCAGACTTTGCAGACTGCCCACTATAGTGGAGCATAAAACAGATGAGAAGAGCTGAGAAACTAGATAAACTTAAGATAATTACCTATATTGCATGTATTATTGCTTATCAGCTGGAGAAAAACAGACTAATAAACACACCTACTCCATCTGGTGAAATTTCTACACTTAAATCCTCTGAATAAGTGCCAGAGAATTACAGGAAGCTCGATTTTCCAGCACAAAACATTCAGTGTGAACACCAACAAAGAAAACTGCTGACACTGTAATCTGGAAAGGATTTAATGGCATTATTCTAAAGAAGTTGTTTCGCTTGGGCTTAAAAAACATTTGACTTTGTGTTAACAGTCGCTTTTCATGTAGTCTTGATTGATTTTAATCAAGAGTCAAGGTAGTTTTAGTCACTTTTCGGACACTTAATGCTTAATGAACCGGTTTCAACCAAAGATTTAACAAGCTAAAAATGAACTAAACACAAACAAGCTACTTGTCAGCTACAGAGGGGAAACATGACAATGACACTGCAGCAACAATCAAACACTTTCTCAAGGACAATCAAGTCGAACCAAGTGAAATCCTCGTCTTTTATTTGGTGGTGTCACCATCGATGGAGTCGACAGTGAAGTCGGTCGTTTGGCCGCGGGCCTCGCAATCAGCCTTGATGTCGGCGCTGACCAGCGAGCCCATGGAGCGACAGGTCAGGGTGGAGTCGGTGAGGCCGCTGGGTGAGAAGGCTGCAGGGACGAGACAGACAGAGTCCTGCTCAGAGATCCTCTGTGAGTGTGAAGCTGTTCCCACACATTGTTATTCACAGGGTAACGGATGCCTTCACGGTGAAATACAGTTTACTACGATGCAGAGAATTAAAAAGGTGAATAAAAAGCTATAGTAGATACAGATGGATTTGTTTTTGCTGCTGTTATCTTATTTAAACCTCTCCTTTAATTGAGCTTGTTATTCTGAACAATCAACCTTTCATTTTGCTGAGATATGATAAAGTATGGCTGCCGGGTCAGATCCATAATGTAACAGAGTGCACGTCTGTAGCCTCATACCTGCTGAGCAGCTTCCAAACTTTTTTATTTAGCCAATAATTAGATGTTATCAACCCTCCGTCTTTGAGGCTACAGTCTTAATCTTCTAAATGTAGAATTAATAGAGCAAAGAGCAGAAAGTAGCTAGCCTGGTTCAGTCCAAAGTGAACAAAATTGATCATCTAATCCATAAAAAAAACATTAACAATCCACATTAAGACAACATGCTGCTGCAGGACTTCTGTCTGATGCCTTCGATGTTACTTCCACACCAGATCAGACCATTTATGACATTTTTAAAGCTCCAAGATGTTGAACCCGAGTCTCTTCTGAAGCGAGCAAAGCTCTTGCTTTTCTTCCACTGCGTAACGTACATTCTTTGGTTAAAGAGAAGGAGTCCAAAGTCTAAAGAATGCTAGTTCTTTAATGATTACAACTAATGTTGTCTTTTACTTTGTTTACTTGAACATTTAGTTCTACGGTGTTGATGTGGCGTTAATAAACATCTGTGAAAAGAAGTCCAGCATCCAATCAATGGGCGGCATATTGGCAGTGTTTACAGATGACTTTGGTTCTGTCGACTCCGCCGTCTGGAAGAACTTTAAAATGAAAATGGCCGAGTAAAAGTTCCGTACCCTTCTCCATGTTTGGTGGATCCGCCGATTACTTTCTTTTCCTGTTCCACAACAGACAGCAACAGACTTTTACAAAATAAAAGCCTGTGAGCAACAGACTTTTTCAATAATAAAACCTGCATTAATGCGCGATAAAGTATTTATCAGCGTTAAATAATTAACAAGTTAACGCGATAATAACGAGTTAACTCGCCCAGCCCTATAAGAAACATCTGAATTCACACCCACTGTTGCACATCTCCAACCCTGACGAGATGAAATCATTTACTCACATGGTTATTGTTCAATTACACAACATACATAATACATCATACAGATTTACACTATTGACCTTAATGACCTGAAATGCTATAATCGCACTGCAAATTTGTAGTGTTTGTCAGAATAAAAAAAGGTTTTGCTACATGAGGTCAGCCTATTAAACAGGCGGGGCTGATAAAAACTATGCCGGGGTAAAATACCTCCACATCTTTCAACTCTCTTTCAGATGTCCAACCACAAATCTTTCTCTCAGATACTCTTCAAAGTCATTAAAAAGATAAATTCATATTGCCTCGTGTAGAGCAGAGCGCACATGAAATGAACACGGTGAGACAGACAGAACTGAAGAGTCTGCTCAGAGCGCCGCAGAACAAACGCTCCTCTCTGTGGATATAAAGATGACTGCACTGAGACATGACTCCTAGCAAAGCTTTGGATTTACAGCAAATTGAATCAGTGAGCAAAAACAGCAGCATTATATCTTTTAGTGTTAACATGAGAGTAATGTGCTGCAGCTGCGTTAACACCACAGCTGCAGCACACAGTACCAACACCCGGTGGGACATTTGGCTGCTTTGTTTCTGCAGTCATTCACTTTGACATCGTATTACATTTATCTGCAAAGACCGTTATTTAGTTTGTTTTGGGATGGTTGGTTGATTTACTGATTGGCTATTTCAGTACACGTTTGAGTCTGTGAAATGTTTTAGATCTAGATTTCGAGGAGATTTGGTCCAAACAACCAAACAAAAACAAAAAAAAGGTGGACCTGGACAAAAAAACATCAAAACCTTGAATGTTAGAGGCTAAAAGGCATATCAAAATATTGTGTAATGCACAGCTTTATGAAAATCTCTAAATCAGTGAACTAGTTTAATTCTATTCCATGGTGTGTGCAGTTTTATATGATGAATAATAAATAGATTATTTATTATTATAGATCAGTTAGTTGAAAAACTGTGCATAAATAGTTTGTGATGACTTTTCCAGTTATAAATTACTCCTTCTCAGGTGATGCAAACACGTAATTGTGGATATTATTCTACATTTCTGCACATAGATCAGCGGAGAAGTAAAACTTCCAACCACTGGAGGATACAAACAGCCGTACAAGAACGCCTGAAAATGGCAAAACTGTGATTTAAAGCAGAGGCAACAAAAGATTGGACATTTGCCTTTGAAGGTAATCTCTGTTTTTTTTTTTTAGTACCTTGTGCCAAACACAACAGGAGCTCAAGTTTAGTCCTGCATCAATCAGTTGATCAGCAGGAATTTAAACACTATAAGCAAAAACTTGTGGGGGGTGGGGGGTTAATTTCTTAAATTTGACTATTTTAAAATCATTATTTAAATCCATGGGGTGAAACTAAACATGCCGAACTCATTACTGTATTCGTCAAATCAAGAAAATATTCAGCAGATCAATCAATGCTGAAATGATGCCACTCAAACTGCTGTTTTTCAAAAGGAAAGTCAGCAGAGTGACTACATTCAGAAAAATGTAGAATTATCAAAGAAAACTGTTCAAAAGGAGTGTTATCTTACAGAATAGTCAAACAATGTAATCTTTATCTTTACAGAACACCTCTGTCAGGTGACACGCGTGAAACTCATTCAAATGTAGCTGCATTTTAAAGATCTCCCTCCCTCTCTGCTCCTCAGCAGTGATGGGAAGGAAAAGAGGAGTAATTTTTCTCCTCATTAACTTCCTGATTGGTTTCGGACTCCAATTTTTGCCCGTCTGCAGTTTGTCACCAGTTCTGAACTGACAGCCCAATCGTTAATACTAATGTTTGTGTAGCTAAGTGCACCGTGCTCTTTTTTCATCCCTCAGCGGTCCACTTGTACAGCAATAACAGCCGGTGGGTGAGGAGGGCAGCTGTGAATTAGCCCGCTCGCTGTTAATTCCCTGTCTGTTCATCAGCAGGAAATCTACGATGTAATTAAAGGCCGAAAGCAGCCGAACGTGTTAGCTTCAGTGGCGATGTTAAATCATGACACACTGCGGTACACATGTTCTCTGCTGCTTCCGACTGTCCTCTGCTCCGCTGTTTAATACAGATTAATGTCAGCCGGCCAAAACAGCAGAAATCCTCGCACTCAATTAGGTGTCAAGCACCTGTTGGTGAACCTCAGACTAATCAACATATTACTGTCATCATCAGCTGACTGTTACTGGTGTCGTACTGCATGTAAATTTACCGGCGGCGCAGGCGTGTGTGGTGTGTCAACACAAATTCTCCTCTCCTCTTTTGAAATGGTGACTGCGTGGCTTGGTTCTCCACCCACACTCCACTGCAGGTGGTGCATCCAAGTGCTGTTTGCATGCTGCCATTAAAATCAAGAAGAAAAAACAAAATGTAGATCCTCTTTGAGCCCCTTCAATCACCTCAGTTCGAGCTATAAATCACACGCACGTCTGATTCGTAGACTGTAAATGAGCAGCACACTGATCAGATGGAGAGAATAAAGCTGATGATCGCAATGCCCAATGAAAGACTGAAATTATTGATCTGTGAGTTTTTTTAGTTTTGTTTTTTTTATAATAAGCCGGTAATGTTTTGGAGACAAGTGGCCATTAGTGGTTTTGATTTCAGAGGCATAAAGGCTGGTGTGCTTTTTCTGAGCGTCAGCACCTTTTAAAATTAGTTCCCAATGAAGAGAGCATGTGACGGTGTCTTCACGGCTGTTTTTTCGTTTTGTTTTGTTTCGGCAATGGACTCTGACGCTCAGTCTGTCTTGCAGGTGACAGACTGAGGAGACTCCGATCGTCCCTCTGAAAGTTGTGCTTTTTCACGGTGAACCACCTGAAAAGAGTCCCACTTTAAATTGATCCTTCATAAACCTAAAAATAGACTCTTCTAATAGCAGCTCTTACACAAGGTTGGGATTTTCACTGAACTGATGTCTCAGAAAGACGGCTTCAACCATTCCCAAGTGTCCCCTGTTTACATTACATTACATTACGGTCATTTTGCAGAAGCTTTTATCAAAAGCGACTTACAATAAGTGTGTTCAACATCGGTAGGCAAAAGAACTTCAGCACTGGAAAAAATCAAAGTCTTACCAAGTATATTTGTCTCATTTCTTGTCAAAATATCTCATTACACTTAATATAAGACACAACTGCCTAACAAGTACTATTTCAGTAAGATATAGGGACTTGTTTGAAGACAATACATCTTGAATATCTTGTTAAATGAAAAAGTCTTGAAAACAAATTGTTTTGAGTCACATATCATATGAAACAAGCTTCTTTTTTCTTTTTCATTTGAAGAGGTTTTTAAGCTAATTTCAAGATCACTTTCATCTCAAAAGTCCCAAATATCACATCTTATTTCAAGAAATCTTGACAAGCCGATTTTCACTAGTTACATTGGCAAATTTTTTTGCTTATTTCAAGCAAAAACGTTTCGTATTTGTTGTTTTTTTAACTTATTTTTGGAGGGGCATTTTTTCCGGTGAGGTCACAAGAAATCATTAGTGCATTTCCTTCCAAAACCAAACAGCTAAGAGCATAACTAGTGCTAGAGTAAGTGTGGCAAGTGTTTACCACTCATGGTGAAATTATAAAACATTTTGGGGCAAATGGGCTCAAAACAGTACAGCACAAAGGCTACCATCGCATCTACTGGTGAAAATGATTCATGGGAATATTTCTGTTTACTTATCAGGTTTTCTAAAGAAAAAAAAATGAGCTGACATCATAAATCTATCAGTCAGTCATCACATTATCCCAAATAATCACAAAAATGTAATTGCTATCTATGAAGGAGCTACACATGAGTACATGCTGAATGCAGTATCACATGAAAGCCAAGCACATCTCTGATAGTAACTCACATCACCAGACTAACGTGAGCTGTAACAACCTAAACTGTCACAGTCTCCGTTACTTAACTTCAGGCTGCAGCTTCTAACCAGGCAGACTTTAGCTGCTGGTGATGTTGAGAGAGTTTATTCTCCTACGTGAACTTTTGCCCTTTTTTCAGTCACTCAGCACTCTATATAAGATTTCCAAACTATTAAACAGTCTTTGTGTGGAATAACAAAAGGAAGCTTTTTTAACCTCCCACTTGTCCTGTTAGGAGGAGGAGGGAGGGTGTGAATGAAGGTGCAATCATTTCTGCTGCTGCCAAAGAGGGGAACAAAAGCCCAGATGTGAGTGGAGATGGTAATTCAGTCTGATCCAGCGAGGATAAGCTCGCTCTGTGGGTTACATACTCTGCACTCATCCCCTGTACACAAGGGTCATGGGGGTAGATAACGCTTAAGTAAACACTCAAACACACAAAGTGCGCACACACCAGAGTCTGCCTTCAACTGTACTTACAGTCAGTTTTCATGACTACTTGAAAGGAACAAGTTCTGCTTTAAAGAGGAGAGACTATTCGCTGTGAGACATTTTACACTGATACAGTAGATGTTATGAACGTAACAAAATATCCCTAAACTACTCATTTTCTATTGAGATGTTTGTAAACTTGAGTTAATTTAGTGTGCGATATTAAGTTAAGGCAAGGCAATTTTATTTATAGAGCACAATTCGTACACAAGGTAATTCAAAGTGCTTTACAGCTACATAAAATCACAAAAAGGCAATAAGATCATTAAAAATAAATTAACAAATATTAACAAATAAAAATAAATAAATAAAAAATAAAAAACCCATTACAAACCAGGCTTTTTGAAAAAAAAAAGAAAAGATTTCAGTAACAATGTGAAAGTGTTTCATGCACAAAGCTGCAGAAACCTGAAACAATCACCTGTCTGAACGTGTCCAGGGCCAGAAGCACTTAGTGGGACTATTATCACAAGAGCAAAAAAAATTCAATCTTAAGAATGAAGAGTTGCCTGTCACATGACAAGGTTGGCCTGGAATTAAATGTCTGCCATTAAAATGATACGAGCTGTGTCTAAAAAACATTGGCCCTGGCCAGTTGGAGAGGGTCCCATGTGAGTCCAGCTGAGGACGACCCTTGTAGAGGTGGACGCTCCCCTCTCTGGGAACATTACGGGTGTCTGGCTGCTCATCATCAGACCAGGCCAGCAGCAGGACTTAATGGCCCAGAAAACTCAGTCAAAGAGCAGGCAGGCAGGCAGGCTTTAAACACTGAGCACTGAACAGTGGAGGCTTATGTCACTCGGCTGATGTTGACAACTCAGACCTTCACCCTCCAAACTGAATTCACTGATCTATTCTGACTTTTTGTTATAACTCCTGATGCTACAAAGTTTAACATGATGAAGCTACAGCTTTTGGATAACCTACATCCCAAAAATAGCACCATACTACATGTGCCCAGAATCTGTAACCTTATCGTATATAATTATGTTAAGTACCAAACATTTTGGCCTGATAAATTCATTACGCTCAGTAACTCAGTACTCATAAGTACTACTATTGGTCTTTGCTTATGTGCAGTGCTTATTTCAGAACGTGCACACCCGACACTCCAAACGAACTTAGGATACGTGAGGTATCATAAACACGTGAATGCGTAATTAAACGCACGTGTTTTCATGGCCTAGGATTAGGGCTGTGGATAAATGCTGGATACTTTGTCTGCTGTGTTGTTTTTCTGAATGGAGGTTGATCCGGTCGCATGCGCTGACTATGATCTATGATTATTTATGATGATCTATGACTATCTATCTATGATTTAGTTGCAACTAGCAAATATTGTGGGTAAAATTAAAAAGATACTTTGACAGTTGGCATTTTGACCAGAAAATAGAGCGAGTTAAAAAGTTATTTCACTGGTTGAGTAAAATTCAGACATTCTCGTGGTTATAAAAGTAAAATCATCATCTGGCTCCCCTGAATGTGGTGCTATGCGGAGTCATAACATATTATACAAATGACTAATTCTGTACATAATCTCCCCAGTAATATCTTCAAGCTGGACAGCCGACTCTACTCTTACCTGAGGATGTAAAGTGCTTCTGATGTTTACTTCAAATCAATCATTTTACAAGCTTCACAACTAACTGCCATGTAATAATTGCATGTCCAATAAGAAAGTTCCAAAATACTGGTATCTTCGGAGCATGATCGAACTGCCTCACACACAGGGATTAAATAGCAACCCACATTGTTGACAAATACAGACAAATAAAAGCTAATAGAGACACATGCGATTCAAAAGAAAATCACATGGCTTCATAAGTGCAGAAGGCTGGTCAGGTGCAACAGTCTTCTTCTGTGGAAGAGGAGGACTCAGATCATAAGGTAGTAACAGAAAAGTACGAGCACTGTTGCACAATTCTTTCAGGCATCAAATGTACCAGGTGACGGTGGGCATGACATCAGAATATAAAAGCACATTCTGCAGACAGCAGACTAAGAAACTGCTCGTATTCATGAGCAGGTTTCAACATCTTAACAGATATACATCCGCTCCCGCTGGGCTTTAATAAAACCAAACAGCTGCAATCTTTCTTTTTAATCGATGAGCTAAGATTTCCCCGTCTGTCTGCGCTTAACTGTGACCACAACTCTGACAATAACGCTGGACGCTACGCCTGAGCTACGACTAATTTTAAGCCACATCAAACACCTTAATCAACTAACTAAACAGAGTCAATAAAAGCTTTTGCGCTGTCATGAATAACGACTGTTCTTTCTATTGTGTGTGCAGTTAAATCTCCCATATATTTTCTCACCCTCATCTCCCAAATTAAGAGCCACTGAGACAATTGTTCAAAGGGATGCAGTCTCTGTCGCAGCCATTATGGGAGGTCAGAAAACACTTAAATGCTCATTATTGGTTTGCAATAGAGCTGATGTGAGTGGAGGGCCAACGCGAGCTGACAGAAGGCATCAAGTGTTGAGGTCAAAGGCTAATTAAGCAGAGAGGACCCTTTGCTCCCGCATTGTTAACCAATCTGTCCCCAGTGAAGATGACTGCCAGAGAGGCGTGAAACAGCCATCGTCCACATGCTGAATCTCCATTTCGGCTACTGTGCCCCATCAGCTCACAAAATGGCATGTCAGTCCATCGCCGGGCTACCTGACGCGATCCATCCAAGAAGAGTTATGGATATGCAATAATGAGCCGAGGCTTCGGATCAATATTTGCGTGAGTTTTCTATCATTACGTTTTAAACACGAGATTCACTGAGCGGACAGGGTAAGAAAAATGCCAACGTAAAGGACACAGGGAGAGTGAAATATATTGCTATGGAAAGGAGGACGCCTCTCGCTGGTGCTAAAACTGCCAAATGTGTTTATCCAAGTCGTTCAGCTGTTTCAGGGAGCTGCCAAAGCAACATCATTCGTCAGTCCGACCTGAGCCGCCGCCGCTCAAAGCAATGAAATGAAAGTGACTGGAAGAGCATGATTAGGTAGGAAGACACTGTAACTGATACAGAGATAACAGAATAATAACTTAATAATGCTATATTCAGTGTACAAAGAGGTTATTTATATGAGAATTCAATTTAGATAGAAGCCTATATTCCAAAAAAATAGAAAACTGATATTCTTTCCATCACTCGTTTGAAGGTCAGGTGGAAAATAAAGATGGATTATTTATTAAAATAGCTGTTAATGTGTACACTATTTGAAATGACATTTTTAATCCAGATGCATTGTTGTGCCATTTAGATAAAAGAGAGCAAAGACTTTCCTCTTCTTTGATAACGACTTTACGGTATTTTTTGCTGCAGAAGGCTTCAGTTCTGCATAAAATTTACCCTAAAAAACTCAAGACATGACAAGATCATCCTGCAAAACTATGACTCGGACTACTAACAACGAGTCAGTGATGCGTTTGTTATCGAAACTTTAAAAAAAAACGTTTTCCACTGCAAGTTAACCAAGTTTGTTGCACAGAAATGGAAAACCAGACATGTTCTGTCCATTTTAGTGACAGCAGTGCAAAGTTCCCTTTCAGGTAATGCACCATGCTTGGATACGTTTTTAAAAAATGACATTGATTGTGTTTTCGAATCAAATACAGCCAGACTCAGCTCAGCTCAGGAGGGCAGGCTGTTAAAGTCAGCAGGTTTCATTTCCTTTGAAGTCACTCAGGGCAGAACAGGGTGAGAGTGCGTTAGCATGTGTGTGTGAGCCAGAAAGAGAAATAGAGAGTGAGGATAAGAGGACATAAACTACACAGCCCTGGCCATTTAATGTCTCCACAGCCCCAGGCCTGTGTTAATGGTGGTGTTGTACAACACATTACTGCAGTGCTTGTGCCCTGAGCAGACAATTACACTGGTATTTAACCCATCCACAGCCCCGGAGGCCCTCAGGGCACTTAGCAGCACAACAAGGTGGAGAAGTCAATCTGACAGGCCACACATGACTTTTTCCTCAGTTGAGACACAACCGGCAACACATTCAATGGCACCCCTAGGGGCCCCATAGGGTTTATTTCTCCATGGCTGGTTTTTAGTTACAGTTTGTTTCAAATTACTGTGACACGGATTCATTGTTAGAAAAACTGAAGGGAAATTTAGAGATTTACACGGGACGAGTGGCCCACAATTTAGAGAGGAGCTATATCTCATCAGTGTGTTAAATGTGTGTCGATCACTAAACTTTAAATTAACTAAAATCTCAATTTACCTTTCAGATTCAAGGGCCTTTAAAGACAGAAACTATGATTATAGGGTTTTTTAACTATAAAAATGTGAAAACAATTTAATTTGGATCATTTTCAGAGTGATTTAATGAACAATAAAAAAAAAAGAAGCTCAAAGCCAATTAAAATAGATCTGGTCGCCACACCATCTCCTCCATTGCTGCAGTTTTCTTATCAAAATTCATACTTTTCATAGTAAAAATAGATCAAAAGTAAATCCCCTAACTAACTTTATGAACGGGTTTTCTGACTGCATCCTTCGTGTGAGCTAACTGCTGGTGTTGGGAAGTCACCCAGTCACGTTTATCCAACTTTAAAGAAAGATGAAATTCAGGCAAAAGCTAACACACTGCCACATGAATAGAAGATAGCTCTCATGACAGAGTGGGAGATTTGTTTTACCACTCTCGTCTTTGTAGATTTTTTGCAGGTCAGACCTTTCTGGTTTTCTTTCTCTCACATCAAAACAGTCGACAAACAGCTAACGCAAACGGTTTAGGTTGAAACCGGCGTTTATCTGGCGGAAATGTTAGATTATTGAAGACATCGGTATAAAAAAATATTCCAACATTCTTCAAATCTGTGTTTGAATCTGAGTGCAGTTGCACTGAAACTGGTTTGAAATAATCCAATAATCCAGTTGTAGCCCGGGTGATAATCCTGCAGTACAAGAACGTGACTGTTCTTTGAAGTGAGTGATGCTCTGAGCGTGTCAGCGACCGCAGAAATGAACTCTGGCTGCTACATGACATGAAACAGCCTTTCATTCTGAAAAGGTCACCTCTTGGCAGCGAGGTGCCCATTTGTTTCAGGTTTAATAAATCCAAAAGAGTGAGAGGCCTTTGTGACGTCTCCAAAATGAGTGTGGCCCCAGTGTGTGTGCAGATACATTCTGTACGAGTGTGACAGGACGTCCCTAACCTCGTGTGTGTGTGTGTGTGTGTGTGTGTGTGTGTGTGTGTGTGTGTGTGTGTGTGAGACAGAGTGTGTGGGTGTGAAGTAATCTGATCTGAAAGCAGGTAAAACCCATTTTATACACGAAACAAAGAAACTTACTGACGGCAATCTCTTGCCGTTTTTTTTCAGGCTTATTTTTCAGTGGAGGCGGAGAACCTGAAACGACCGACTTTATACGCAGTAACTCACTTTGGTGTACAGTAGAGTATAGATTGAAGCAAGAAAAATCAATAGAATATCATCTAGAAAGATAGTAATGGATTTCTAACTTAATGGGCTCACACAGGTCTATCGATTAGCAGGATTAACATCTGCAATACCTCAACAATCTGATTTGCATTTAAATTACTGTACGCTCCGTGCTGACACCAATATAACAAAACAGACAAATGTATAGCCACCACAGCGGCGCTCAGTTATGAGCTCTGACTTTAGCATTAATCTGCTTCAAAAGAAAAAACAAAAAGCTGAGAGGTGCATGAAAGGAAAGTTGCTGTGCTGACAGCTTACAAACTTTCAACAGTTGTAAATTTAGAAGTCTAGACAAGGACAAAAAAAGAAAGAACGGCACAGACACTGACAGATTTTGCTTGAAGATGTCGCTTGAGAGGCTGAAACCGCCATAACTCTTCTGAGCCTCCTCGGTTGGATCCTGGTGAGGAAGGGAGGCAGGTGTTTGTGGAGAAACAGTGTGAGTGTCTCCGAGTGTGTACATATGGAGTGGGGAGGCGGGGGGGGGCAGTGTGAGGTGAGATGTTGAGAGGGCAGGGAGGCGGGGAGGGAGTTTGATGGACTGCACTGTCACCTCCGCCCAGCGATTTACAGCGGTGGGGCTGCTGACGAGCGTGGGGCAGTAAACAGGCCGGCCGGGGGCGTATTTCACAGGGAGCTGGCTTTTATGAAGAACACCAGGACGGCTCTACCCACAGCTCCGCCCGGACCGCCGTGACGGATGGAGAAAGACGCATGACAAGCTTCATCATTGTTTGTAAATCTTAACTGTTCCCGCTCACTAACTCCAGAAGGCAATTTTGCGGAGACAGCGGGGCCTGCGAAGGGGGAGGGCGAGGAGCGAGGAGGAAGAAGAGGAGGAGGAGAAGGAGCGGAGGGGAGGGGAAAGGACAGCGTGGCACTCTTGAAGGTTATTTGGATCTTTGTATTTGGCCAAATGATTAGCCTTATCCTGGGAGGGAGATAAATCTGATAGGGTGCTGTTTGGCAGCCAGGTAGAAGGGGAGGGCAGGGAGGCTCACAGCTATTTCTTTTTCATGGACTGAACCAGTCCATACAAACCAATTCACAAACCAATTCACTCAATTACTTCAGCTGCTTGGGGGTGGTGGAAGCCGGTTCCTTAATGCATGCGCCTATTATTTAGAGGATCAACTGATTAAGCATTTAAGATTCAGAAACTATTAATTTCTCATAATCGACTGATTTTTTTTGGCAAATTAAGACCACTTCAAGGGGGATTATTTTCTGTTACAAACAATGTTAAAAGCAACGTGCTCAAAGTTCCTGGACAGAAGTTTAAAGTTTCTAAACTTATAATAATAATAATAATAATAATAATATAAATGCACATCAGAAAATTGCCTTTTTGTAGCAGTGAAAACTGATATACAAGGTAATAAAAGAGGCCAATGCTTGCCAGCAAATGTAGGTTCAGTGCAAAACCTTCAATATTTTTGTCACGTTTTCCTCCACAAAGAAACGTATCTCTGCCTCGTCGTCAGATAGTATGTATATTCTTTTTATTTACTATATTTCCAGCCAAGATAAATCCCCAATTTTTGTCTTACAGGTATGAAAAAAAATGAAAGTTTAGGGTCCTCTTTACTCACAGTGGAAAACTTTCAGAGGGAAGACATGCATGTCTTTGGCTGTATCACTATGTGCATGGTGTGTTCACTAAGAGGAAAAAATTGAAAAAACATCATATTTCTCTGAAATGCCCACCCAAAGGCTGTGTGTTAGGCACAGAGGCAGAGTGTTGTTGTGTCTCTGACAGGGTAAGACACACCACAATCAGACACTGATGCTGTTTATACTGTATATCAAACCTCCAATTCTGCCATGAAAGCACGTACTGAGACAGCAAAGCTAAAAGCAGCTGCATAAAAAAGGCGTCCTCTTAGCGGTTTTACAGAATAATATCAACATAAGAAGTCTACTGGTAAGTCCGCAGTAATTCTGCAGCTACAGAAAGCTAATGAACACAACACAGCATATTTCTGACTAAATATCAAGGCCAAAGTCTCACATGCACTCATACTGATCTACACACAACAGATAAAGTTCTAAAAGTGTTCCAGGAACAATCCAACATAAAAACAAAGCAGCCTTCTCTGAAGAAACAGTTCATTTTCAAGCTTGGGAAGATATGACACACTCCCACACGCTGTATCTGGCAGGGGACGTAACGAGTGAATATCAAATGTTTAGACGAACTCCTTGAAAATATGATAACGAAAACCTGCTTTCAAGAGATCATCAGCAAATAACCCTTACGTATCAGCTCCTTATAGCCAGTTATACTAAAGGCAAAGTGTTTTATATGAAAGCATTTTATGGTATATTCTATACTTTGCTGTACGTTTAATAAAATCATTGCTTTTCCTCTAAAGAAAGGCATTCATTTCTACCCCTATGTGCTTCCAAACTATTATATCCTCACACAAAAAAGCTGTAATGTGGTAAATTAGACTATCAAAAAAACTGATTCCTTCAATAAAACAGCACTTGCACCTTGTACTTTGATTCGAGTTGAGAGGATTTATGTCAAAAATATTCAGCACTCAGAATGTTACAGAAACAGTGTTATTCTTTATCATTGTAAACAAAGCCAGTCATTTCCTTTCCTTGTAATTAACCTCTTATTGAGAAGGTACATGTTGCACTGCATGCTGGGATGAGAGCTCTATCTCATGAGGAGCAGTCTCATGTTACTTATGACAGTTCCTGTTGTCGCCTGGTTTGCTGGTTTGCAAAATGGTCGAATGTAGGGCAAAAAGTAAGACATGGAGATAGAAAAAGAGACAAAAAGTAGGGCTCTTACTGGGAGGAACTGAATCTGTGGCGACTCTGATGCTCACATTCCTACTGTAAACTAAATGCACTTTGTGTGAGCTGAAGTTACAAATCTCCAGAAGCTCATGAACAGCTCTGCAGTAGCTGGTTGCAAAATCTGTAAATTAGCAAAGCCAGTGGAAGTGTTGGAAAATCTGATCTGGTGCAGAAGTGAGCACCTATCTTAGGCTCATTAAGAGAAATTAAACCGATCTGTGTGTTTAATTAATGGAGTCATAGGCTTTATCAGGCTGTTTTATCAGTCTCTATATATTGATTTAAAATTAAAAAATAAACTGATATAAGCAATTGCTTTTTGTTTTGTCTTTTACTTATAGTGAGCAGATAAGTTCAGCATTTAATTGTCAATAAAAATCAGTTTGATTAATTAATGCAGTAACATATTTAGCTTTATTTAGGGGGGGTAAGCCACAGATTTAGCTCATTTGTTTCTGTGGAGCTAGAGCCTGAGTTGACACCAAATGTGGGACCACCCGCTGAGAGAGTGTTGTTATCTTGTAATGGAGCGTGGCGATTCACCGCAGGGGGCTGACGCGGGACCCCCACAGGAGAGGGACAGGTGAAAGTCATAAACAAACACAGGTACAAGGAGAGGTGTGGGGGTCTCCAGGCTTAAGATGCTGGTAGTGTGAGCGTCTTTTTCTCTAAAAGAAGGACATTGATGTTGTGCTATTGATGCTCCTCCACTGTGTCCTTTCATCGCAGTCCTTTACACGATGCAATCTTTACCTTTTAATTTCAGATAAGAACAGAGC
Organism: Odontesthes bonariensis; assembly: GCF_027942865.1. Taxonomy (NCBI): domain Eukaryota; kingdom Metazoa; phylum Chordata; class Actinopteri; order Atheriniformes; family Atherinopsidae; genus Odontesthes; species Odontesthes bonariensis. The sequence continues at coordinate 10,432,327 of NC_134511.1, forward strand.
CACAGAAGGAGTGGAGCTCGGTGGGTAAAACAAGACAGAAGACTCATGTTCTATGTGTTTTTAAATACATACACCATTAATCAAGAAAATAAGAATATAAATTGAACAAAAACATTTCTTACTTGCACTTAACTGAAAACACTATTGACACTGGACAGAGAGGTTTTAATTTCAGCCTCATACAAGTGATAAATGTCTGTTTCGGGTCATATAAAAGTGGAAATAAAACAGTGTGTTTCTCCAGTCAGGAGCGCTGACTCTGATAGAACATATAACTGCAGCCATGGCCGAGGACAGTGACTCCAGTGTGGATTTTGCTGATGACAATAAACAAAATGATGAAAGGCCTCATCTTCATACCATCAGCACACAAGAATGTGCAAACACCACAGTTTCATCCAGCCCCACAATGCCCATTTTAAGGAGTAAAATATTCACAAACTAGTTTGCTACTTATCAACAAGACACAGCCCAACTCCCACCGAGTGAAAATGTCAGCATTCAGACCAGTGATGCAGACAGATAGATGTTCAGGTTGGTGTGAAACTATGTGAATACAGGATTTTATCTTAAACTATGTTCAAACTTAACACATTCCAACACTGATTTATTTGTGATATCTGAACCAATAAAATCGGCATACCCAAATATCGATTGGGATCCGTCTACCGGATGGGAAACAACAGACTAGTAGCAATGACTCGCTATCAGACCAAATCTGGCTGATGTCATCATAAAGCTGACTTTTGTCTGAAATGATTGACAACATCCATGTGAAAAAGTTGTAGTCATTTGTTTGCACTGCTATTTTTGATTCACATTTAGAGGTTGTTAATCAGAAGAGGTAACAGGAAGTGTCACCTATCTTTAAATATACCTGGCGCCCTAAATAACTGCTAACCTGAATATGACAAATCTGTTTGATTTCAATAAATTCTTGACTGAAATTATGAAAGATATGAGAACATTAGTCTCTGGGGAAGGCAGTCCATCAGTTTCCTGAGCGTTGTTGAATAAGATGTATTGTAATGTATATAATCAAAGCAAATAGACTTGAGTTGACAGAAGTGCCATTTATAGCTTGAATAGAAAACCTTGAACACAAAACGTGGATAACACACTGAGCAAGAAATAAATGCTCCAGAAAATCAAACTACCAATAACTTGAGTTGGTGCAAGAGCCCATCATATCACTGAACTGAAAATACGCTGCATTTATAGGGCACCGTGTGCAAAAATGGCAGAGGAGATGCCTGTTGCTACTCCACTGGCTGCCTTCACTGGGCAGGCTGATGTGGAAACAGCTGTGCTGCTTGAGGCAAAAACAATTAGCCTGCATTCTTCATTTAAACAGCAAACTATCAAAAATAACTACTAAATATATATAAATACAAATAACTACTACTAAATAACTACACTTTTCAAACCTTGAAAACACCATATAAACATTTAGAAATTTTCAAGGATTTTCCAGCCTTGATGTCGATTAGGGGGAATGGAAAGGATGTGAATGTGGCAAATGTAAAAATGATGTGCCTCACCAGATGTTTCTGGTCTGAGCCGGCAAACAATAAACAACCCAGATGAGATAATATCCCAGATATTCCCAGAGAGTGAAGCAATTCCTGAAGAACAGCTCCCTTAATTTTCCTCTTGTGGATGTCCACTGCAGCTGTTGTTTTTTCCTCGAGAGTCCAACTCTCGCTACTGAATTACAACCACACACAGATACCCAGTGCATCAGGAAATAAGAGGATCCCAAATCTCCTGTACAGGTGATTGGTTAGGGTAGGAGGTTATAGTAGTTTTGAGACTAGTCATCAAATGTCACACATATGGTAAAGGTCAATCTTCTGCTTTTATCTTTATTATCACTAAGTGCCCTAAAGTTTAAGTTTTTTCTGTCTGGAGTGAAAAGAGGAAGGTTAGTGAAAGCAGCGACTTCATTATGGTTATACAAAGATATCTGCTTCATCTACCTACAAACTCTTTACACTTAATTAACATAATTTCAACCAAATCTGTGACATGCACTCTAAAAATGTCAACATTTCCTCTTGAACTCATGTTGAGCATAAAGAAAATGACATACAGAGCTTTCATACCAAACAGAAATGCAAAATAACTGCAACCTGTGAGCGGCATGATGTGATCGCCTCTATCTTCAAAACTCTGTTGAGGCATTTGACTAATACAGACAAACAAATGTTGAAAGGACAACGCGATGAACGCTCACAGACAAAAATCTGTTTTAAGGTCTCATTCCAAGTGAATTTTCACTTTAACAGGCATGCCAATCAGCCCCCAGCCTTTCTCTTTCTTCTGCCACCGTACGCTGGAATCTAAATGTCTCACTCTCATTGTGCACTAATCTTTACAAAGTTCCAAAAAGATTTTACCGGACTATTAAGCAATACACACAATCTGATTTACCCACATTCACTCACAGTAAGAAATGCATAAAATTCAGGCAATTATCGTCAGCAGCTACGCTGTGCTGAGATTATCATCTGAGATCTGGAAAGTAAAATGCCAGAAATCTGGTGCTGCAGAGATCAGAGATCAAACGTGAAGACAAGAAACAGGGCTGCACTGGTAGTTGTTTACAGATTTAAAAACTGTTATGTAATAGCCAATATATGTGTTTATCTTCTTCTCTTTAATCACTCTGAGTGAGACATATTTAACCGTTTTCATTCATTTTCGTTCATCATCTAAACAGAAAGGATGACAATGAGGTGACCATCGCCATCCAACACAGTAACTTTGAATCTCACACTCGCTTTGACAGTAATGAAACGCCTGAGTCAGACCTACCTCTGAAGTACTGCAACTGCAGTAAAGTATGAAGTAAAAAGTACAATAAAAGTAAAAAAAAAATGAAATTTTATGACACTCTTGATTCGAGTGCAATCCTCCCTTTAATGTACTGTTGATAAATTCTGGGTAAAACTTTATGGGGCCTGAGAAGTGTGTGTTTTTGAGTGTTTTTGTGTCACTCACAGGCAGCCATGGTCTCAGGGCAGCTGTTGTTATCGTCCAGGTTAAACAAGGGTGGCACACAGGTGGTGGAGCCCAGGCCCTGAGTCAGGTAGGTGGCTGCTGGGTAGTAGGAATGCATGCGGTACTGAGAGGACATGTTGTGGCTAGAAAGGCGGGCATCACCATGGGGCATCTGTGTCATAAAACACACATAAAACCAAAGTAGAAAAAAAAATCTAAATATAGTGCATTTTATAGACAGCATGTCAGGTCCATAAAGTGGCAGTAACGAAACTAGGGCTGCATCCCCCCTCCGAATAAAACCTCTCTTCCTCGACCAGCAGTCGGAATTTTAAGCAAATATTCAACCATTTGTTGGATTTTTATAATAGACATATTAGAGGTTTTCCACATAAATATTGCGTGCGTGCAGCTCTTTCATTCAGCACACCACCCGTTTTTCCTCCTACACACACACACATACACACACACACACACACACACACAGGAGTTACATGAGCCCCTCCTGTCCATCAAATCACACTGTCACCAACGGATTTAGCAAATTGTGTGACATTTACAGACCCTTTAACCATGGTTAAGAAATGTTCTGTTTTGAAAAAATTACTTTCTGTGGAACAAAAAATGCTGTAAAATGAATCCTCTCAGAGCAAACTAAGAATAAAAAAAAACAGAACCAATGTGTAAACATTCTACAAGTGCTGGTAAAAGGTTTTACACAATCGTGCTGTGGAAGGCCTATGATACCCCTTAATTTTCTACCCCAAAAGCAGCTGTTTTATATTTACATGTTTCACAAAAAACATACATTTGTGGGATTTAAACCTCTGTTTGAATTAGCTACACGACAGCAGCTGAATTATTTACAGAACATCCTTACAAACTGTCACGCGTCCCCATGCTGATGTGATGAAGTTTTTTCATTTTCTACCTTTTTAACATTTTTAATACAGAATCAACACCGTTCTTCGGGCTGTGCAGTCCTTCCAATCCTTCACCTGAAATGCACAGCCAACCCAGTAACAACTTAAACTGAGAGGGAATTTAACAGTGTTTGACTTCACAGGTATGTGGCTTGTTCCAAAAAAACGAACTGCAACACACAGAGATGGCTTTTTCCAGTCCTCTGAAAACTTTAAAACGAGCTGTCTACTCAGCAGCAAGGCCGCCTCACTGAGGGTTTTCAATTTCATTTTTATGGAATTTGATTTCTGTCAGCCTGTAATATGTCACCCGTATTGTCCACACCATCAGTTCGGCGACAGCTTTATAAACTGTTATTTAAGCTACACTCAGCTCTTGTATTAGGCTGTGAAAAATACAATAGAGATTGGGCTGGAGTCTTGAAAGTGCACCGAGCTCAGGGTTCCCAGGACACATATAGCACCAAACAAAACTGTCCTAGTGAAAGTTGCTCACTAAAGGAAGGATATTTCCTGCTCACTGACCATGTTCACATCCAGTGGTCATAAACAAATCCACACACAATACCTCGCTTGGACTGTTAATGTAAAATAAATGGTTTATAAACCTCTGCCAGTGTACATCTTTTTAATGGGGTGAATAACTGAATTTAACTGAAGTTATGGTTTCATCACAAGCTATATGATGCATTGAAAAAATATGCAATTTAAACATATTTGGTTTGGTCACCAAATCAAGCAGCACTTGGTGAAGTCATATAGCAGAAGCACAGTGCTTACACAGCTTTAACTGAGTCCAGTTAGTTACTCAGGTCCTGCTCTTTGTGCATCTGCTTAAGAGTAGAACGGGTCTGTGTAGGAATCCAAAAGCATAAAGGTAAAGAAGGGAAAGTATAACTTGCAATTTAACATAAATATATATAAATATTAAGCACATAACCCACCAGCAGGGGCAAAGTAGCTCCCCATGGTGTAGTCGTAATTACTGCTATGCTGTGAAACATTGCAACAGTAGATGGCATTCGAAGATCCTGCCGACTGAGGTGGAACACAGTAACTGATAACCATGCGTTTCTGAGACAAATGATTCAGTATTTTGGATTGGACAGCAGGGGTCAGACCTACACAGCAGGATTTCAAGTGAGCAGTCAACCCTGTAGAACAGCAAAATGGATCCAGCGTGTTTCTTTGTGCCGGTGGGTTGGTGCTCCTTTCACTTTCACAGCCTCCATGTGTAACGCTGTAAATAAACACGTCTTTCAAACTTATGTCGGGGGGCCTGTGCAGTTCAGGGTGCAGCACAATGTTTCCAGCTGGGTGTCATGTTTATATGACTGCTGATCGGCGCTGACGCTGATAAACCAATGGGACCGCAGTGGAGTCATGTGATGTGGTAATAAAGACAAAAGCCACAAGAAATGAGAAAGAAGAGCAAAGAAGCTTGATATACTTATTTATCAATGAGACTAATCTTTTTTTTACCCTCATCTCAACAAGGCACAAAACACCTCTTTGCCTTTGCCACTGAAATAGAACCTAAAAGGGGATTTTGAACAAGCCACTATTTGGTTTTAATAATCATAGATGAGCTGTTGACGGCTTGATAAAAATAAATATCTCAAAGTCACATTTCAATCTACATTTACTGGCACTGGACATTTACAGGCGAGCAAATTTCAGTGAAAGATTTTGGCTAAGGTAATTCATTTGTGGTCAGGAAGTTTAACGCAACTATGGAACAATTTAGAAGAGAGACAGATGTGAAATGCAGTTTTCTGAAGATATATGCTTCCACACATCTACAGTAGCTTCAATAAACTCTTAGCATGTTGACTCCTGGGGGGGCCTCCTTACCGCCCTGACAGGGCCTGTTCCTCTTATCTGGCACCATCTCCTGTCTGGAAGCTCTACACCACCCTTATATTATCATCATCCACCTGCATGACAGCCAAGCACCACTGAGTGCACAGCCGAGAAGAGCAGGAGGTAGATGGCTTTACACTGATAACGACCACATTGTTTCCTCTGGCGTTGCATGTTATGAAGGGATTATCTCCAGATTTATAGATTATACTATATAATGACAACTGCTAATGCTGGATGAGCTCGATGATTTAGAGGAAATGCATATTGCACTGGGCTTTTTGCTGTGGAGAGTTGACTTGTAACAGAATTTCAGCCAAGTTGACCAAAGAAAATGACACAAACACACATGTGATGAGAAGCATAATTGCAAAAAAAGTTCAAAAGCATTTTATGCAAAACAAATAATCAAGCAAGATGTTACAACGACACGATGAGAAATGACTTCCACCTTCAGATGCGAACTTAATGCAAAGTCAGTGTTTTTCTGCAAATATGGAGACAAAATCTAAACTCAGCAACTCAAGGACAATCGCTTCAGTTTGGCATACTAAAACTGAAATATAGTCCAATAAACTGTGAATGTTTAGGACAGGTAAAGGAGACACTGGGAACAAAAGGGAAAAGGTTTTTTTTTTTCAAACAAAAGTAGCATTTCTCCTACACATGTAAAAAAGATATATATTTTATCTTGTTACAAACTGTGTGTGTCGTGCTGAAACGCATCGTCAGATAAACAGCCCTTCATTCAAAACATTTTTTTTTAAAAGTGGTTCCTGAATTTGAAGAACCGTATCACGTAGCCCTCTCAACCTGACAACTTCACTAAAACAACCATAAATCACAAGAGAGGATGGCTAAATTATGCTAAAGAGCGCTAACTGATTAGCATTAATGCGCTCACTTTCTTCCTCAAGCGCTGAGGCATAGCGGTTTGTTTTTCTGCCGACAGACAATACCATTAACCTTTGCAATTCAGCCTCTGCTGTGCGCCTGCAGGTTGGCGGAGGCAGTGACCCCAAAACTAGATGTTGCCACTGAGGGGAGGCAGAGAGGGAGCAGGGGTGGACAAATGTTCTTCATAAAACACAAACCACATCATCAGATCACTGGTGAGTTACAGATCTAATCTGCCTCATGCATAAGCTCATCTCCTTTGACACAATAGATACATTTAAGCATAAACTAGTGTGACTATAAAGATGGGTGAATGAGTGACCAAGTGTGTGTGTGTGTGTGTGTGTGTGTTACTTGTGACATTTACATAAACATGTATCTATCTGTAATGAAAAAGAGGTAACACAGGTCATATCCTTGGTAAAGTCTGGGATTTACGACATGAAGAAACATTCAAGTTAATCATCAGTCTTTCTAATATCACACTAATCAAGCGGTAGACTGAACAGAACTCATCAGAAGCTATTTCAGCTGTTTAAGTCACTGATTTTCTCTGCACCATATATTTTTTTTTAATCTAAAATAGGTCACTATCGGCTCTAGGAACTACAGTAAAAGTTGAGCGATAAGTTTATCAAAGGCTGATGCTGATTGTTTGGAGAGAAGGTAGCCGGATGTACAGTCATGTGAAAAAGAAAATAAACCCTCTTTCAATTCTAAGGTTTTACATATCAGACATAAAAATAATGTGGTCTTTACCATGTGATCAAAATTAGGTAAATACAACAACCATATTAGACTGTGTCATCATTTAATCAACAAAACTAAGCCAGAGTGTAGCAGCAAGGTGTGAAAAACTAAGTGAGCCCCGTGGTATAACAGCTTGTAAAACCACCTTAATCAACAATAACTTGAAGTGAATGTTTTCTGATGTTATTAGTTTCTCACATCACTGCGGAGGAATTTTGGCCCACTCTTCTATACAGTGTTCCTTCAGCTCATTGAGGTTTGCAGCATTTGTTAATGCTCGGCTCTCTTAAGGTCCCGCCACAGCATTTCCATCAGGTTGAGGTCTGGACTTTGACTGGACCATTGCAACATCACTGCAGGAGTTCATGGTGGACTCAATGACTGCAAGGTGTCCAGGTCCTGTGGCTGCAAAACAAGCCCAAATCATCAGCCCTCCACCACCGTGCTTGACAGCTGGTATGAGGTGTTTGTGCTGATATGCTGTGTTTGGTTTTCTCTAAAAATCTCCACTTTGGTCTCATCTGTTCCAGAAGTCTTGTGGTTTGTTCAGATGTAACTTTGCAAACCTAAGCTGTGCTGCCATGTTCTTTTTAGAGAGAAGAGGCTTTCTCCTGCAACCCTTCCAAACAAGACATACTTGTACAGTCTTTTTCTAATTGTGCTGTCATGAACTTTAACATTTAACTTGCTAACTGAGGCCTGCAGAGTCTGAGATGTAGTTCTTGGTTTTTTTGCAGTTTCTCTGAGCATTGCACAGTTTGACCTTGAGGTAAACTTGCTGTGACGTCCACTCCTGGGAAGATGGACAACTGTATTGAATGTTTTCCTCAAGTAAATGATCTCTCTAAGTGTAGAATGATGAACACTAAATTGTTTGCTAATGGTCTGTGTTGTTATTTATTGGAGATTGTAATTAATTTATCCCTATATCCAGATATGTAAAACCTTAGAACTAAAAGAAGGTGTACTTTCTTTCCTTGAATACAGATACTTATTGTATGTATCATCTAATTAAATTTCAAAAGGTAATCAGACATATTTCCTGAAAAGGCTTGTTGCAATGCAGATGCTACTATATTCTTAAATTCTTTACCAACCTTGCGATATTGTCAGCAGCCAGTTCTGTGAAATTATAGGCTGATAATCCTCAAATGCCACATATCGCAAAAATAGCAAATAATCATCACCACTTCTGTCAAAATCTGAGGCTTTTTGTGGGGGATCACTTGCAACCAAAAGTCTCCATTTGTCATTTGAGCTGTTTATGCTCAAATCTGTGAGATTAAAATCTTTCAGGAAACACTCAGAAAGCCACAGAAATGATAATGGTGAGATAACATTTTACAGATAAGTGGCTGTTGAGTCGACTTTGAAAAGGAACCAGTTATGTGGCGAAATAAATGTAACAGAGCGTTTTGCTTTAGATTAGTAGGGAAACCTAGTTAGGTCTGCTTTTAAATTAGTTTGTTAATATTTCAAGCTATTTTCAGGCACTTTGTACATAATGTTAAGTATTACGTAATACTATCAGGAAAGTGTTAGAGGAAGGCTGGTGAAAAGCTGTATTTTCTTTCCATACATCTATATTATTAATATTTTTCTCCCATAATGGCTTAAATAAGGCATCAGAGACTTTCTTACCATTGAAGTTATGCCTTTTCTCTTTAAGTGTTCCTATTACAAACTGACCCACAACAGTTAAGCCATCGTTACAGGTCAAGTTTGAGGAAACAGAACAATATTATAATGATTAGAAATTGCAATTTCCCTGCTGAGCTCACCCAACAGAATCCTGTTCCAGGATCAAATATTTCCTCAACATATATCAAAGACAGTAAAATACCTACCATTAACTATTTGAATGAGTTTTATTGAAAAACAGCTGAGGGGTTAGTGTACGTTACCTGGTACTGCTGGTAGTTGTAAAGGTTGCCATAGTAGGTGGGGTAGCGTGACGGCTGGTAGAAATTGTAATACGAGGTTTCCAGCAGCAGGTCGGACGATCCTTCAGTATGAGCCCTGGCAGCAGCTGATGGGCTGGAGGACGATGCCGAGCGGCTTCCTGGAAATAAGACCCGAAGAGTGGACGGATGATGAGACAAACAGGGGCTCAGAGGTTAAAGCTTAGGGCATCTGATCAGGACTTTCAGATTATTTGGAAGGTGAAGCGCAGGCTAGATGTATGCACATATTTTTGCAGCCTTTAAGCAAGCATTTATGTTTTTTTACACCAAAGAGTAACATTTAATTGAAAATGCAGTTGGATCAGTTGGAAAACAGCAGGATTTTCGGGTCATTCTGCCCAAACACAGATCAAACTACTGCCAACAGCACCACCTGCAGGAGTCAAACATGCAGACAGGAGGGATTGGTTCTATCAGGATGAAAAGTACAACATAATTACTCGCTATCTGTTGTACTTTTCTTATCAGCAAGGCCACATTCTTCTCAGGCAGACCCTGATCTTTTGGTCTCGCACAATGAAGACACTATGCACCAGTGAAGCCAAATAGAATGACATTTGTTGTCCCTGTTCTACAGCAAGTCTTGTCATCACCGTATCAAAGAGTGCTCGACTCCTTTTTCCAACCACAGTCCAGTCTCTCTGCAGCCAAGATAAAGAGGCTGAAATCTGAGCATGAGCAGCCTTGACCTTCATCATATCATAACTCCATATACCGCGTTCCCTCCCGTCTATTAAGCCGTCACTCTACCTGCAGGAACAAATTCAAGGATAACATTTGAATTTGCTGCCATCAAATAGTTTTTATTCTGATTCATTCAAAATATCTGACTGTAAACATTGTTTTAGGTAGAGAACAATATGTACATATAAGTTTGTCATTTAAGACGTAACTATAATGATTAGTCTGTCTGTTCACGAGTGAAGCAAATCTGAAGCGACCATTTGAAAACCCACTAAATGGAAATGCGAATAAGACACATTTTCTTCAACTGGTTTGATGAAATGACTTTAATCTATGGCATTATCTGGAATATTAGGTGATATCTGGGAAGACACCTGCCAGTCACCCGTTTATTTTTCGTCAGCTCAGACCAGAAGCAGCCGGTGAGGTGAAAGGCTCATTTCCACTGATGGGTATCGAGTCTTCTTCGAAACAGGCGAAAACCACCTCAAGCTTGCAGATTTACGTTTTTGCACATAAGCGAAAGATTACCTTTTATTTTTTACTGTTTCCATAAACTTTTTCTTGCTCACATCCTCTAAACGCGAATCGAAAACAGCAACGGAAATCCATCCATTTATGGTGACACTGATCAGGGTCAAACAGCTGAAAACGTGCTGTTCTCTGTACATGAAGTGACCTCTCAAAGTCTAATAAAGCAATTAGTCTGATCCTGGTGTCAACTATGAGTTCATTATAAAGCCATCATCCACTCGTATTAGGGTTTAACAGAACAATTACGCAGGTGGGATAGTTTTTGACATGTCTGCTGATTCACTATGGATTAATTGAGAAGCACTTTTTTTTTAAAGTGAATAAAATCTTAGATTATAGTGCAAAAAAACACAGTAAAAATCAATTGTGGTATCATCTAAGCACCTGTTTATATCTTGTAATACTTAAAAATCATATTGTGCAAACATTTATTTCACCTGGAAGTAGGTAAGTATTATTCAATTCATTTCAGTTTTGTCAAAACAAGCGACAGCTCCGACCAGCTTGATGGAACCAGGTGTGTTTGTCACTTTTCTTTAAAAATAAAAATTTAAAAATCAGTTCAATAGTTCAGTACCTGCTGATCATATCCTGTTGGACTGAATAAATCAGCCGGAACTGTTTCAGGATCACAGTTAAAGGGGAACTCCGGGGCATTTGAAGCGCAATCCCATTGCTAGAGGTTGTCAAATACTGATAGTAGGACACAGACTGGTGCAAATCTGCGCTCCCTGTGCGGCGATTGCGCTGTTTGCGCAGCCTGTCATGCTAGGCTAATACGTGGTGGCCAAGGGGCAAATTCTAAACCTTCCACGTAAAACAACAACTTGCACACTGCAGAAACGTCACACCACTTTATAAACTTGGGCTGAACAATATGGACAAAATTTCATCAAACAAAAGAGTGCAGTTTTATTGATTAATTTTCGCCAAGCACGACCTGCACAACACCTCGCTCTGGTCGACATCATCCTTTCTAAATCCAAAATACCTCCAAATAATGGAGGATGATTTATGTTTTGGCACAAAATTAGATTCTGCACTGCCACCGGCCGAATTATCTTCCGCGCTCATGTCACTTTTCTTTCGTTTCTTTCGTTTTGATTTCACCGTGAATTCCCCGTGAATGTGTGTGGCTGTGTGCGTCTCCCTCACTCCCACCCTCCTATGTTTGTCATTGGTTGGCTTCAGCTGTCGATCCACAGCAAGCGTGAAATAAGCTTTGTGGTTGGCTGGCGGTGGGGTGCGTTCAAGCGCAATCTTAAAAGTAATGTTTATGGTGACTGCCGGAGCTGTATAAGCAGGGCGAGCGCGGGGGAAATATATCGTTTATATCGTTGCTTTTTCGAAATTACTTTCTTGAATGTTCATATCTCGATATGGATACGATAACGATATATCGTTCAGCCCTATTATAAACCATCCGACAATAAAGTCACACGCCTTACCATCAAAACCATATGCATGGTTCTCACATTACTGGCATGGGAACGTTACAAAACAACTTTATAAACAGCATGTAACTCACCGGGTGTTGGTATGCGCGCGCATGTGAAAGCCCAAAAGAGTCGATGGAGAATAATCCCATATACAAAACAATTATATTCTCTAGAAAAACTGTGTTCAAGTATTTAAAACATTACAACAATATTACTGGGCATGTATTGTTGTAATGTTTCGTATATGGGAGTATCGTCCATCGACTCTTTTGGGCTTTCACATGCGCGCGCATACCAACAACCGGTAAGTGACATGCTGTTTATAAAGTTGTTTTGTAACGTCCCCATGCCAGTAATGTGAGAACCATGCATATGGTTTTGATGGCAAGGCTTGTGACTTTATTGTCGGATGGTTTATAAAGTGGTGTGACGTTTCTGCAGTGTGCAAGTTTTACGTGGAAGGGTTAGAATTTGCCCCTTTGCCACCACGTATTTGGCTAGCATGACAGGCTGCGCAAATAGCGCAATCGCCGCACAGGGAGCGCCGATTTGCACCAGTCTGTGTCCTACTGTCAGTATTTGACAACCTCTTGCAATGGGATTGCGCTTCAAATGCCCCGGAGTTGCCCTTTAACTGTGATACACATTACATATTTGCTAGTTTTCCATAGTTTTGTGTACAGTTATTCTTTAAAGCCTTCCATGATTTAAAAGGAATTTGCTAATATTTGAAATGTTTTACATCAAATTTAACAAAAAATAAATCAATGAAATGCATTAAATTTATATAGTTTAAGTGCTGCTGTAAAATCTTCCAATATACCAACATCTCACCACCACTTAAGAGGCCAAACACATCTTTAATGCTGTGAATGGAGGAATAATGATATCATGCATGCCTCTCTTCAGGCTCTCTTCAAATATTTCTGCCTTCTCTCCAAATCTTTTGATGTCTTTTGATAGGATTTTTGGTTTGACACACATTTTGAATGGCTGTGTTTTACCTGCGACAGCTAAAGAAGAGCTGGAGATGTCGTGTGGTGTGCTGGATCGTCCCTCCACAGAGAACAGGCAGTCAGCTCCAGCTTCGTTCTTTACCATCACCTCAGGACCAGACAACGCCACAGGACTACAAATCCCGAGTTCCTCTTCTTGAGCCTGCTGTCTCCTCAATGCAACCTGAAAGGGAGGAGGAGGAGAGGTTTAATAAGAAACTGTACGGCATAGAAAAGATAAAAATAAATCAGACTATAACTGGATTTTTGTGAAATCTATGATAGCTTCTTATGTACGTTTGGGGAAGATATCACAGAAAAACATTACTATCTGCACTTCAAAGTTAAAGCTTATCAACCACTTCTATCAGTTATTTTTTGTAAGTAGTTAAAAAACATGTTATTTGAGCCACCTGTAAACCAAAAAAAAAATCTAAAAATATTCTGATACCAATGAATTATCTGATTATATTGTTTTTAATATGTTTCATAATCAATATAAAATATAAACAATACACGTTGAACATTGAACATTGAATAATATAAGCCATGCGTCTAGTTAAGAACGGGCTGTTGAAAACTGTGATGGGTGCTGGCATTTATATTCAGTAGTTTAGCACTTTTACAATGCAATTGTGTGGATCATTATTCAAGCTCCAGTGCAGTAAGAAACCTTATGCCTATGCATTAAAAGCTAAATCTATTTCAATCTGTTTACACGACGGAGGACAAATAAACCAGGTACAAAGGTGCAACATTCTGGTTAGGCAAAGATTAGATGTTATAGAGGAGGAGGTGTTATACCAGATTATGAGTAAATCACTCAAAGACACACGGGAGAAAATGATCCACATAAGTCAGCCGTGGTTGGATGTTCCATTTTGGTTTGCCGGTGAATTTGTTTCTTGCTTTTATAGACCATGCAAAAGCCTCATTATTTCATTTATTTCAAGATAAACTGTCTTTTATGTGTAGAAACAACACTTGTTCAACCTTTAAGTACTGCGTGAATGACACAGCCAAGTGTTCTATGGATTAAAAAAAACAACAGACAAGCACAATCCTCTGAAAACGGGAGAGAACACTTTCATAGATTACCAGAGAGTCTGGCTCCTTGGAGGCAAAATATGAAGAAATAACGGCTGGCCCCGGGCTTTTGCACAATCCTATAACTTACCTTGGATTTCCTTTAGGATTAATAAGATACCATCTATCTATGTATGAAGCGGTTCGCAACATGCCAGTTTTAAAATGTGCAGCATATCAATAAGTTAGCTCAAAACATAGTCACCGATGAGCCTAAATCTAAAATGTATCTATTTATAACCCTCAAAATGTAACTTCAATATAGAAATAAAGTTACATGCCAAATAAACGCAAAATATGGATACAATAAAAAAGTGTTGCTGATCTATTTCTTGTAGGCTTTTTGTTACTTTCCACATGTAAGCTTTAGCAACTTTTAATAATCAACATCATTAGCCGTGTGGAAACTTCGCTAGCTAAACTGAGATTTAAGTTTTGACCTGTCTGTTAGCACACAAATGTAAACGAGGGTAAACATGCTGTTAGTGCTTAAAAATATGTATAAAAATAAACTATCCAAATATGAATACATTTTCTCCACACAGTCTCTTCGTCTTTTCGCGGGTCAGACGCAGTTTGAGGTGACAGTTGGCGGAGATAACGGGTTACCTGCGCCGCCATGACTCTCTGCCTCTCCGCTATCAGTTTACATTTGGGACACTGGCAGTCCCTCCAGTTGCAGAATCTTTTGTGGCCCTTCAGAGGAGAGACGTATCCGTGGTTCCTGCAGCGGGAGCATTTGGGCATCCTGGGGGACTTCTGGCCTTTGGTCGGAGACTGGGGTCTGGTGCACTCTGGCACCTGCTTGCTTTGCTTGTCCTTGCTCATGGCTGCTGCTGGTAACTTCAGGGCTGGCTCGGGAGCTACTGTATATGCTGAGAGTTTAGATACAGTTTGGCTGGTTATGTTGTGTACTGGTGCCAGGCTGGGGTTATAAGGCCACAGCCCTCCCCGCTTTGCTACCGCTGTGGCTGTGAAAAAAATAAAAAGAAAGACAAAGAAAAGAAAAAAAAATGTGAGACTTTCCCTAAACTCCAGTGGGAGGAAAGGAGCTGGAAGCGGGGGAGAGCATCTTTCTTCTTCTCCGCTTCTACTGAGATTGTTAGTAAAATAAATAATTAAAAAACTGTGTTTGTCTATATCAATAAACAGTAGAACCAATACAAATACTTATATAATAAAATAAAACTCAGATTAACAGGATTATTTGGGAATTTACCAGTGAAATTGCTCTCCATTTTTGTAATTCCATAATTTAACATATTATTTAACTTTGGTGGCCTGAAAGTGCAAACAGTAGAAAATAGATTTCCACCACCTACAAAAAAAAAAAAAAAAAAAAACCCTGCTAATAAAAGAAGCATCAGTATTTCAGATAGTGAAATTAAATTCTGTTTACTTATATTGCGACAATTCCCCACAGTCATCTCAAGTTTAAAGAAAAATAAACTAGTCTGGTTAGATACAGTTTAGTTTCATCCAGTTACACTTCGAGTGTGATGATTGTCAAAACCAGTGGCGTGGTGGTGAGGAGATAGGACCCAGATGCAAATATAGAAATAAAAACTTGATTTATTTCAAAGACTGTAACAAAAAACGCGGCAAAGCTGGAAAACAAAAACCTAAACTGACAAAATAAGACTTAAGGAACAAACAAAAACCTGACTATGGACAAACCTGAATGACTGTGAGGATCTACCAAAGAACATGAACAAACTGGGAGACTAAATATTATGGAGGGTGATTGGTAAGTGAGTGCAGCTGATGACTGGGAATAAGAGAGACTGAGGAAAGTTAGTAAATGGCAAGGCTAAACTGTAAACTAGAGACTAAACAGAAACACAGATCATGACAGAAACACAAAATGCAATTCATGACAATGATCGAATTGCTGTGATGAAGAAACCAACAGAAACTTCTCTTCAATTCGTTCCCCTCTCCTGAGCATGCAAGAGGCGGCAGTGGAGAGAAAAACTCTTTTAACAGGAATAAACCTCCAGCAGAACCAGGCTCAGGAATCTGCCGTCTGAGAGCAAAGTGCTCTGTTGGGAAAATATCAAACTTTGGGATCTTTAAGTTATGATGAATCTTGGTCATTAAAAGCCAAGCCAATGACAAGACAATGTCTTCCTGAGGCCCACAGGTCCAAAGACAATCATCTAAGTTTTGCCTGAATTTAGAATATCAAAATTAAGTCTTCCAGACCTTTATTTCTTAAAGACAAAAAAAAAAAGTCACTGAAAAATCTATTTCCAAAACAGCACTTTAAAAACACAATGAAATAGATGAAGATAAAAACAGTTGAAATCAGACTAAATAGAAAACCACAGTAACACTGTCTGACAGTGAAGAAGCTGATCACACAACTTCCAGTTCTGGCTCTTAGTTTTTCGTAGTTCATTTGCAACATGAAATAAACGTTTTAGCCAACATGTGATGCAGTTTTTCAGGACATCAGCTCATTTGGTGTTCATTCACCCCATCTCAATTAAGAATAGCTTCTAAGTTTGATGGTAATTCACCGCTCGATGTCAGGTTTATGGCACATAGGGTCACAGAAAGGTTCGACACAAATTTAATGGCATCTCTTAAGACTTACACCAGAAGTCTGAAGAGATGCCATTAAATTTCACATGTTTTATATGAGTTTATAAAAGTCAGCGAACAAAGTGAAGTTTAACTGTAGCCTTTTAAAATCTTAGAATCTATGTCTGTGGGTGGCTGAAAAATGAGACTAATTGTTTTCTGTGGTAAAAACATTATTCAACTATGAACCCGAACAGCGTTACTCTGGATGCAGATGATTAGTTTCCCTAGTTAAATTTCATTCTCCTTAATGACTTTCATTGTATCCTAATACTCAGTTTGTATAAACCAATGATTTTACTGTGATTTAACTAAATAATTTGCAGTTATATTGTCATGCATCCACGTAGCTTCATTTTAAATTGCATTTACTGCAGCATTTTTTTTTCCTTTCACTTTGCCGCATGGTGAACTAATAAATGTATTCTCTCTTATTAATTTACTAGGCTTGATTGAGCTGAAAAATAATTAACCTCCACAGTCAGCCAGCCAAGGGGGTTTATAGGCAGGGAGTGAGGTGAAATACCAAGGCACCAAATCAAACCTCCTGCAGCCAAACAGAGGGGAGGATGAAAAGTTACCAATTACAAAGAGGCTCTGAATCACTGTATAAATTTAAATAACCACTACACTTGGGTGGTTCAGCTCCTGGAGCTGCAAGGTAACTGGATGTAGAGTTGCAACAATGAGTTTAACTGCCTCCATGGCATAAAGATAGATTATAATGCAGTAATAAAGGGCAGTGTAAGGAAGGTTCTGCCAATGGTGTTCAGCACTGGATTAGAGGCTAATAGTATGTACAACTGGTAGTTTAATCGATAAATTCTAAACTATGATGCGACTACAAGGACTATCTAAAAAAGATTATAGGCATATATGTGGATGATGCATTCCACGCTAAGAGAACTGGTAACATTACATCACGAAGAACACAATTCTCACAAGTAATGTCAGATTCACCATATTTGTTATTAAGGCTGTGTTCCAAACCGCATACTTCTCCTACTTCTCCTACTATTCCTACTAACTTTTTGAGTTAGTAAGCGAGTTTGAGTCAGCGAGAAGTTCCCGAATACATACTAGATTCTCCGAAATGTTGGGTATGCATCATGAGGTTACTACTCATACTCAAACTACCCAAGATGCAACGTAACGTGATGTCACCGATCGACATTTCCTGTCAAAACGGCAGTTTCGAGCTAGCTACAACGAGGGTAGGTTCACTTCCTGTTTTCAAAACAAACGCACCAATTGTATCGTAATGGCTTTCCCTACGATAAAAGGCAACAGGTATTTTATTTTGTGAAAATAACCGGAAGTGCGTTGCTCAGCTTTAGTAGCGCCGAATTCGTGGGAACAAAATTGTAAATAGCCGGTATTTTGTCAGGTTTTCAACACGTTGGCGATCTAAACGACTACTTTCTCACCTGAAAATGTTTCAAGTGTTGCTAAAGTTTACAGAGTTTAGAGCTTAAGGGAAATTAGCTTCAGGCCGGCTGATTTCGGCTCGGGCAGGAGTGAAATGCATTGTGGGTAAACGCTCTGCATACTGTCTGATCGATGAGTATGCAGTATGGAAGTATGCAGTATGCAAGTATGCAGTATGTAGTATGTAGTATGTAGTATGCAGTATGCAGTATGCACTATGCAGTATGCAATATGTAGTATGCAGTATATAGTATGTAGTATGTAGTATGCAGTATGTAGTATGCAGTATGTAGTATGCAGTATGCAGTATGTAGTATGCAGTATGCAGTATGTAGTATGCAGTATGCAGTATGCAGTATGCAGTATGCAGTATGCAGTATGTAGTATGTAGTATGGAAGTATGCAGTATGTAGTATGCAATATGTAGTATGTAGTATATAGTATGTAGTATGTAGTATATAGTATGTAGTATGTAGTATGCAGTATGCAGTATGTAGTATGCAGTATGTTGTATGTAGTATATAGTATGCAGTATGCAGTATGCAGTATGTAGTATGCAGTATGCAGTATGTAGTATGTAGTATGCAGTATGCAGTATGTAGTATGTAGTATGTAGTATGCAGTATGTAGTATGTAGTATATAGTATGCAGTATGCAGTATGTAGTATGTAGTATGTAGTATGCAGTATGTAGTATGCAGTATGCAGTATGTAGTATGCAGTATGCAGTATGTAGTATGCAGTATGTAGTATGCAGTATGTAGTATGTAGTATGTAGAATGTAGTATGTAGTATATAGTGTGTAGTATGCAGTATGTAGTATGCAGTATGTAGTATGCAGTATGCAGTATGTAGTATGTAGTATGCAGTATGCAGTATGTAGTATGTAGTATGCAGTATGCAGTATGCAGTATGTAGTATGCAGTATGTAGTATGCAGTATGTAGTATGTAGTATGCAGTATGTAGTATGCAGTATGCAGTATGTAGTATGCAGTATGCAGTATGTAGTATGCAGTATGTAGTATGCAGTATGTAGTATGTAGTATGCAGTATGTAGTATGCAGTATGTAGTATGCAGTATGCAGTATGTAGTATGCAGTATGTAGTATGCAGTATGTAGTATGCAGTATGTAGTATGTAGTATGCAGTATATAGTATGTAGTATGTAGTATGCAGTATGCAGTATGTAGTATGCAGTATGTAGTATGCAGTATGTAGTATGTAGTATGCAGTATGCAGTATGTAGTATGCAGTATGTAGTATGCAGTATGTAGTATGTAGTATGCAGTATGCAGTATGTAGTATGCAGTATGTAGTATGCAGTATGTAGTATGTAGTATGCAGTATGTAGTATGCAGTATGTAGTATGCAGTATGTAGTATGTAGTATGCAGTATGTAGTATGCAGTATGTAGTATGTAGTATGCAGTATGCAGTATGTAGTATGTAGTATGCAGTATGTAGTATGTAGTATGCAGTATGCAGTATGTAGTATGTAGTATGCAGTATGCAGTATGTAGTATGCAGTATGTAGTATGCAGTATGTAGTATGTAGTATGCAGTATGCAGTATGTAGTATGCAGTATGTAGTATGCAGTATGTAGTATGCAGTATGTAGTATGTAGTATGCAGTATGTAGTATGCAGTATGTAGTATGTAGTATGCAGTATGTAGTATGCAGTATGTAGTATGCAGTATGTAGTATGTAGTATGTAGTATGTAGTATGCAGTATGTAGTATGCAGTATGTAGTATGTAGTATGCAGTATATAGTATGTAGTATGTAGTATCCGGTTTCGAACACAGCCATAGTCTTTTATTCACAGTGTTCATGAGAAGAAACCACCGTTTCCAGGAGTCCCTGAAGGCAGCGTTGCCCAGCAACGGTGCAGTATAAGTTCACCCCGTTTGGCTCTCGGTTAAAACTTTGTCTGACAAAATGCCCAAAAAGAAGGAGAAGAAAAGCGGCGACAAACAGAATGGAAACACCAAAGCACCCAAAACAGAAGGTCCCCCGACTTCTGCGTATAAAAGCAGCTCTGCCGACAGAGAGAGGGATTTGTGCCTGACTCAAATAAGATATTTGGACGAAGAACTGGAGAGGTGAGGCTGTTTTACGTTCATGAGAAAAGCGACTTACTTACTTATGTTTTTCTTTTCTTTTTTTATTCACCGCAATAGATGATTGAGTTCAGTGAAAGCGATTGGGATTTAGAAAAAAATTCTAAGAAAAATATAAAACTTTAAAAGTTTGACTAAATTTACATTTGTGGATGTAATACTTAGCAAGAATTAAAATGAGATTTGCGCAGTGTGTGTGCAAAAATCACTGCAGGAATCAGACTTTCTTGTTATCTTTTAAAGTGAGTGTGAGCAATAATTCTTAAAGCTGTCTGAAGGTGTTTCCAAGTTGGTTTTTTTAGGACTTTGGCTGCTTTTTCCATTGGTTTTCAGTCCAGTCTTTGCACCCGATTATGTGGACTGAAAATCAGTGGCAACAGGTCCGATGGAGGGATGAATGAAACTCCTTAAAAATGTACAAACTTAACATATTTACCATATGCTGTTTTTTTCTGGCAATATATAAAGAAATGACTTTTGCACAGTACTAAGTTTCAGAGGCCACATAGAGGTCATTTCTCACTTAAAGGATAAGACCGGTTTTTTGACATTGGGCCCTTGATTTCACATTATAACATGATGTTCTACTCACCCCTGCTTGTTGTTTGTCATTTGGAGCTGTTCCGAAGATATTCGCGAGGCGTCCGGCTGCTCTCTTGAGATATTCGGCCATGAAACGGTTTCCTATGGGCAAGCTTATACAGGCACAAACTATGCTGTTTATAATTTATTAATTACTCTACACTAGCACTGATAACGTGGAGTTGCGTCGCTTACTTAAAAAATCCGGGTTATTGTAATTTTGATTTTTTTGTCGTAAAGTGGGTGTTACTGACGTCATCGTCGTGCTACTGCCACAGACAGCCCACAGACCTGCTGCCTATTTATTCATTCGGCTAAAATTCAAAATTAGTAACCCGGATTTTTTTAAGTAAGCGACGCACCTCCACGTTATCAGTGCTGGTGTAGAGTAATTAATAAATTATAAACAGCATAGTTTGTACCTGTATAAGCTTGCCCATAGGAAACCGTTTCATGGCCGAATATCTCAAGAGAGCAGCCAGACGCCTCGCGAATATCTTCGGAACAGCTCCAAATGTTCAACAACAAGCAGGGGTGAGTAGAACATCATGTTATAATGTGAAATCAAGGGCCCAATGTCAAAAAACCGGTCTTATCCTTTAACCGCAAAGTTAATGTTAAGTTAATGTTCTAGTTCCCAGTTCAGGTTTATGTAAACAAAAAAAGGACATTTACAAAAACAATGTCACCATTGAAACTGAGAGCCTGAGAGGAGAAACTTGCTTTTAATTAACCAAACACCTCCCGTTGAGCTGTAACATCAAAGTTTTTGTTGCTATGTATGTTAAGCTATGATTAATGTGCCTAAGATTAATACATGGCCATGCAACTAATCTGATTACACATTTCTTAAGGTTCTTGTTTAATTATATCTGTTTCCAATTACATTTTATTCCATTACAACCCAGCCATGATTGTAAATCCCTTTGTACGCACTTTGGTAAATGCATGGTTGTGGTGAGTGTGCAAAAGATGCAGAACACAAGCTGGTAAAGTCCAAAGACAAACTTAATTATCAAAAAGAGTAAAGCCATTAGAGCAGCAGCCAAACGATACGAATGGCAGCGAACAGGGGAAAATGCTTGACTGCACGTACACAATAAAATCTAGAGGACAAAACCAAGGAGTGCGTATGTTCAGGGAGGGAGAATCAATGAACAAGACACAGATGTGGAGCAAAACAAACACAAGTTGCAAAACTAATAAGAGTTAGTGAAAGAGAATTTATTTTAGAAATAACACGGGAATGAAACATGAAACCCCAGATCCACGACAGTATTTAGAAATCTCTTAATAATATAGCAAGCAACCATTACAGCTCTTTAAACCTACGTAAGACATAGAAATAATTTAAATTAGAATAATTCAGAGACGGCATTGGTTGCTAAGCTTCTTTTTCCCTCACGTTCTCCGCAGGTATCAGGTGAAACGTGATGAGCTTGAGAGGCGGAACAAAGACTTACTCTGTCGGTACAGCACACTGGAAAAGGAGAAGAAGGACATCGTTGAATACCTGAAACACGCCCTGTTTGAGAAGGAGAAGCAGGTGGATGAGCTGTCTGAGCGGCTGGACAGGCAGCGGCAGGCTGCCCTTCAGGACAGAGACGCCCTGCTGCTGCAGCACAGCCGGCTCACCAAGGAGCTCCAAGACCGCACTGATGAACTTTCTGAGAAAAACACCACACTCGGTGAGAATTTATTAACTTATCAGATCCTAATGTTGAATTAGGAGGCATTTATCAGGCAAGATTGGTAAAAAAAAAAAAAAGATTTAACCTGCAACGCTAGAGCAGTCAGCCACAGATTGTTAGAAGAAGAGTAGATCAACGCAGTTGCACACACACACCTGAGACTGGACTCTCTTCTCCTCCTCTTCTCCCAGTGGAGAGACTTGCCGGCCTGGAGGAGTTTCAGAAGCAGAGGGAGGAGCTGGTGTCCAACCTGGAGTCTCTGGAGAAGCAGCTGGCTTGTCAGGAGGAGCGGCACAAAGACGAGATTCACAGCCTGGAGATGAAAGTATTGCTGGAAAAGAGAAGGTTAAGAGATAAAAACTAGACAACTTAAATAACAGTCACACATAAGTGGAAAGAACCGTTACGCACCAGAATTCATCTCCATCTCTCTCCTGTTTTAGGTTAGAGAAGAAGATGGAGAGCCATGTGGCAGCCATGGAAGCAGAAATGCAGCACCGGGTGGACCAGAAGCTTCCCGAGACAGCCCAGTTGGTGCTACAGGAGAACGTGGAGGTGAAGGCTCTTTTCGGCCGGCTGTCAGAGCAGGCTCGGGCCCTGATGGAGGAGAACGTAGCCCTGCAGGAGCGCAAGAGTCAGCTCAGCGTGGACGTGGACATCCTGGAGGAAATGCTCCGCGAAACGTCACGCATGAACTGCACCCATAAGAAGGTAAGGGAGAGAACTGCTGTGTACAGAGCTCATGTGCTTTTTAACTGGGTTTTTCCTAGATTATATAGTGTTCCTCTTCTTTAATCTTCACAAGGTTCGTCTTCTCTCCATCAGGTGGTGGAGCAGCTCACAGAAAAGTGTCAGCAGCTGGAGGCGGAGCAGAAACACTCTAAACAGCAACTCGAGCAACTTCAGACTGAACACACAGAAGTCGTGGCGGAGATGGAGACACTCAGGTCAAGGTTTCACCGTCTCCACCGTCTGAACGTTGTCCAAGTTCCCTTTCATTCCAAGTCAAGTGCAGTTCCAGAAAAAAAAAGAAATGTCTTTTGTGACCCTAACTCTTAGTTAGTTCATATTTCTCATACAGTGTGAAACAAATACAAAAAAACATAAACAAACTAGGGCTGGGCAGCGATTAAAAATTTTAATCTAATTAATCACATGATTTCCCTGATTAATCGCGATTAATCGCATTTGTACGGAAAATCCAAAAATGAATCCAAAAGTAGTGTATAGCTTTTAGCATTTAGTTTTATTTTAGATGTGCTGCCATATGAATGAAAGTGCCATAACATTTGTTGTGCAAACACACTTTTAACATCAGCATCTTTCTGTAGTTTTTATGTAGAAGCATCGCTCCACTGTCTGTTTCCTTGAATGACTTGCTGCTATCAGTTGTGTGTTTTGCCTTTAAGTGATATTTTAGACTGGAACTACTACGCT
Organism: Odontesthes bonariensis; assembly: GCF_027942865.1. NCBI lineage: Eukaryota > Metazoa > Chordata > Actinopteri > Atheriniformes > Atherinopsidae > Odontesthes > Odontesthes bonariensis. Next base: position 10,456,308 of record NC_134511.1, read on the forward strand.
GAGAACACAATTCAACTTGGCAGTGTTTACAGATGACTTTGGTTCTATCGACTCCGCCGTCTGGAAGAACTTTAAAATGAAAATGGCCGAGTAAAAGTTCCGTACCCTTCTCCATGTTTGGTGGATCCGCCGATTACTTTCTTTTCCTGTTCCACAGCAGACAGCAACAGACTTTTACAAAATAAAAGCCTGTGAGCAACAGACTTTTACAAAAATAAAATAAATTTAAAAAATATATATATATATTTTTTAAACTACGTTAATGCGCGATAAAATATTTATCGGCGTTAAATAATTAACGAGTTAACGCGATAATAACGAGTTAACTCGCCCAGTCCTAAAACAAACTGAGAGAGAATAACAAAGAAAAATCTGGAACCTCCAGGAACACTGAAAGTTTGCTTAGAAGTAAAAGTATTGATCAGTTGGTCCCAAGTGAACAGAAACAGAACCGTAGCCTGACTGAATAAAAGTTGTAAGGGCAACTCTTACTGGATGATAGACGACGTGAGGAAAAAAACATTCTATTATCAAAAATTATGATAGAATGTTATGATGATGATGAAAAGCGATGTTAATTTGCCAAAATGAAGTCTTATATAAAAAAGGGAAACATTTTAAAGTTGAAACTTTAAAGGGAAACTTAAGAGAAAGACACACTTTATTGTTATATTCCGTTGGCTATGAAATATTGGTTCTTCATGCCAGCAAAGCCATTTTGAATTGATATTGTCACTGATGAACTATAACTCGAATCTGTAGCTTCCTTCTGATTCTTAAAGTTTCAGCAGTTCAGAATGATGGATCACGCCCATCAGTCCCATAAAGTCGACTTTAGCAGCAGAAAATCTTTTTTTAGGAAAAAAAAGAAAAAGGTAATCAACTCATGTCAATATCAATTATAAATCCCCTAAGTGATCAACACAGTGAAGGGCTGATGTGACAGAGGCGGAGGGTTTCTGCTTTGAATCTGCAGAGAACCACAGACAGAACCGTCTGGTAATCAACTCATGTCAATATCAATTATAAATCCCCTAAGTGAAGAAGGCTGGTTCTGTGCTGGGGACTGCTCTGATTATGCAAAGAATCAGAATAATAGACAACGCTGCTCGCCTTCTACATAACAACAGAGTGTTCAGTTAGAGGCTTCTTCAGCTCGGCTGCAAGAATTAAACGTTGCTGGAGACGGTTCTGTCTGTGGTTCTCTGCAGATTCAAAGCAGAAACCCTCCGCCTCTGTCACATCAGCCCTTCACTGTGTTTGCAGACAGGACCGGGCCTCGCTGTCTCAACAGTGCAGCAAACACACAGAAAGGACGAGTCAGATGGAGGCGGAGATACAGGAGGAGAGGAAGAGGAGTAGCAGGATGAAGAGCCTCATGCAGGAAGCTGCCTTCACTCTCAGACGAACCCTGATGGTAAAACAATGATCCCACTCATCCAGGTTTTCTGAACCCACCCACTGAAATGATTTAGGACTAATTCAAATGAAGGTTAAATAAGTCTGCAACGATGTCTTACTACTGCATCGTCATAGTAACCATCTGACTCTGCATTTCTTTAGGTTTTCCAGGTTTGCTAATTTCGTCTCACTGACTTTTTTTTAACCGTGAAGATCATCATTTGTTTGTACACAGACTAGCTGGTGCATCATAGAAACAATGAAAATATCTAAGAATGTAATGGACTGAACCAAACATCCAACAACGCTACAAAGTAGCTGGAGATTTTCACATGTTGCAATATTTATCTCAGCTGACGAGTGACGGGTTTCAGCCAACGTTTTCATGACTTCTCCATTGACACTGGCTCTGGTCCATGCAGGAGGCACCAACAGAGCACAGCTCAGAGGTGGACTCGGCCGTCCGGTGGAAGCACCTGATGCAGAACCTGCTGCTGGTGTTGGAGAGGCGCACACTCACCACTTCCTCTGCAGAGAAGGACAGAATGAACGAGCTGCAGGCCTCTGACGCTGCAGCCCCACGGTAACAAAATCACCTGCTCACTTTAAACTCAGAGCCGCACGTTATCCATCTGTGCTCGATGGCACTTTGAGTGTATTTCTGTGGGAGTTTTGACGACCCATTCAGAGCAGAAATAAAAAAATCAAAATTGGAAAATGGTGGAAAACCATCAGGGCCAAAAATGCCTGTACAGAGTTATATTTTTGTGTTTTAGCCAAAGATTTACCAAAGCATAAAAAGAAATGACCTCAACATGTGCCAATATACAAACATGTAAAAGCACAATTTAGTGTACAGGGTAGGGGATGGACTCATATGGGTTCTTAATTATACCACAAGAGGTCCTCAATAATGACAATAAATGTTCCTAAGAGTTCAGTCTTGAGGCCAAAGCACTAAACTGGTGACAGTTTTTTCTTAATAAGAACTTACACAACCCCTGAGGCTGACCCCTGCTGCCATGGATGTCATTTTTTTTTAAAAGGCAGGTTAGATGTTTCTTTCTCTGCATCTTCAGATGTTCTACTGAGCTTTTTTTATGTGAAAACACAGATTTCTGAAACATTTTTTTCTGGATGCTGTGCTGCTGGAAGGATTCTGCTAGTTACTCTAGCCATTTTTTTTGTTTTTTGTTTGTTATGATGCATAACCATGGCAACATGAAATGTTGTTGACCTGATGGAGCAGCTAACTGAGCTTTCCAGAGCTCCAAGTAATGCCTGGAATAAGACCCCAAATCCAGATGAGTGGAAGAGGAGAAACAAAACGGAGAGAAAGGAGGAGGAAGTGTCATCATGGGAAGTGTGAGACCACTGGCAGATAAAATGGACAACCATGGACCCCTGATGAGGACACAGCAGGAATATTAAAGCAATATTATTTTCTTTCATCAAGGCATGGCTGTAACACCTCTGTATTCAGCTTTAAGGCTATGGGCAGACAGAGACTGCAGACAGAAAGGTAACAGTAAAGGAGGATGGTTGCAGCGCTTGTTAACAGCAGATGGTGTAATCCTGGACATGTGAACTGACATCATCAGTGAAATTGTTGCCAAGCTCCAAAATAAATATATAGTTTCCCTTCTGAGATTAATTACAGATCATTGAATTGAATTTTTGTCCAATATACAAGCAACACAAGCACATGTAATACTTGATCAAGCTGAGGCCTGCAGCTGACGCTGGTCTTATGAGGTTGTGTAGACATCTTCTGCTGTGATGCTCCAGTAAATACATACTTTTTAGGGCTGGGCAGCGAATAAAATTTTTAATCTAATTAATCACATGATTTCCCTGATTAATCACGATTAATCGCATTTGTACGCAAAATCCAAAAATGAATTCAAAAGTAGTGTATAGCTTTTAGCATTTAGTTTTATTTTAAATGTGCTGCCATATGAATGAAAGTGCCATAACATTTGTTGTGCAAACACACTTTTAACATCAGCATCTTTCTGTAGTTTTTATGTAGAAGCCTCGCTCCACTGTCTGTTTCCTTGAATGACTTGCTGCTATCAGTTGTGTGTTTTGCCTTTAAGTGATATTTTAGACTGGAACTACTACGCTGAGAAGACAATTCAACTTGGCAGTGTTTACAGATGACTTTGGTTCTGTCGACTCCGCCGTCTGGAAGAACTTTAAAATGAAAATGACCGAGTAAAAGTTCCGTACCCTTCTCCATGTTTGGTGGATCCGCCGATTACTTTCTTTTCCGGTTCCGCAGCAGACAGCAACAGACTTTTACAAAATAAAAGCATGTGAGCAACAGACTTTTACAATAATACAATAAATAATAAAACAGGGGTGGTCCGTGGCGTAGTGGGTTGAGCAGCCGCCCCATGTACAGAGGCTACAGTACTCGTGGCAGCTGGCCCCGGTTCGAGTCCCGCATCAGACAGCCCTGTGCTGCGTGTCGTTCCCCCTCTCTCTGCCCCCTGCTTCCTGCCTCTCTGAACTTTCCTATCCATTAAAGAGACAAAAGCCCCAAAAAATAATTGAAAAAAACCTGTGTTAATGCGCAATAAAATATTTATCGCCGTTAAATAATTAGCGAGTTAACTCACCCAGCCCTAATACTTTGTTTTTTTTTATTAGTTAAAGTGCTAGATGTTATCCTGTGGGTCATCTTAGTAACAGTACAGCTCTGTCCAATGTTACATGCTGTTGGCATCAAAACTCCCAGCTTTTATCATCCTTCTTTTGACTTTGCAGAGCAGCAAACTTGGAACAAGATTTGAGTTTACAGTTCCAGGTGACCCACGAGAGGCCCAGCAACCCCAGCCATGTGCCTCGCCCCTCAACCAAACACAAAAACACACTTTCCTGGACGGGAGCCGGATCCAGCAGCACCACTGTGCCTTTGTACAGGTTTGTTTGAACCACACAGCTCGGTCTTCCCTTCATTCTTCCTTCCCCTTTTTATAGAATAGAGGGAGGTCGTTTCAGTATTTTAAGAATTCAGTCACAAACAGATGGTGAATTCAGTTTTGTCGTTTTGCAGATATTTTTCTTTAAAACAGATTCCGGCAACACTACATCTGTCATTTTTCTGTTCTTTCACTCAGAAAACCTGTCGGCCAGAAGACTTCAGGCGCTATCAACATGACTCGCTCAGCCGTGGGATTTTTGACATCCAAACACTCTGTGTCCAGATTCAAATGACTGTAACAAAACTCATTTCTAAGACCACATGAAGGGCTTTATGTTAGAGGAGGAAAACATCTAAAATAGAAGGTGCCGTCCGATTATTCATGTTCACTGAGGATTATACCTGGAAATGTCTTTAAAGAGTCACACTTATCTAAAAGGAATGCCGGATCTGGTTTTAGAAGTTACTAAATTTGTAATGTCACGTAGAGGGACATTCTCTCCTTTCGTTTTTTTGCTGAACAGTCATGATTTGCTGGCATTTAAAGCTTTGATAACAGATAACCACTCAGAGTTAATACTGTGATAACCAGACAACGGTGGAAGAGCTCGCCATCTCACGAACTTAGCCTTGAACTCTCAGCGTCATATGATAGCTTAAAAAATTAGTAAGAATTTTTAAAAGATAAAGGAACAAAATGTCCTGAGAGTCGTTTTCTGCGTCTTTCAGCAGCAACAAGAAGTGAAAATCTAAATCTCCTGCTTTGTCGTCACACCGGTGAAAATAGTGTCATTCTACTTTCCTTTGTTTTACGATTATTGACCATAATCATCATATTAAAAGAAATAAATGTAAATATATACTGCAAACTGTGAAAAGTTATTATCTTATCCAACTCAATAACAACTCGGGCAAAACGTGCCGATTTAGATTCTTTAATCAATGCTTCTTGTTACAAGTCAAAGTTGGAGGCACTTCAATTCTCATTTGAAGATGAAAGTCAGCACCTTGATGAACACTAGAGGACAGATGGCTTATATTACACGTGACAGAAAGAAACAGGACACACACAAAGAGAGTAACTAGAGTATGACCACTGTATGTACAATGAAATACATATCTGCATTTAAAAACTATACTTTGATAAATATATAACTTCATGGATTGTTGAGGAGTAATAGGAAATATTCAAAATACTGTGATTCTTCTTTTTAAATAGATACAAAGGATTTGTATAAAAGTACAGTTCCTCCAGTCAAGGTCTATTCATCAATGATTCATCCAGCGAGTCGCATGTGGCGAAGAGCTGGTGACACGTATGAGACTGGGATATCGAGGCGAGCAGTATATACAGGAAATATTCCTCTAACGTGTGGCAGGGCTTATTCTCCATCTGGGAAAACAACAAGATGTTTTGGCGCTCATAAATGATCAACACTGAGCTTTACAAAAAGAAAAAGGCAGAAAACTTAAAAGAAAGCTGGACAAAAAGCTTTTGGGGAAAAAAATAAAAATAAAAAAGGCTGCATTTGTTGAATTTGCGTCCACGTTGGTCTGAACTCGAGTGGTTTTCTGATTCTTGGAGACGTCTCAGTGAGAATCTGATGGGACTTGAGGCAATGACTGGTTACATTCATATTCAAAGGGCACTTTGGGCTCATCATGGAGGCAATTGTGCACATGAATTAAAAAAAAAAAAAAACTAACTAACAAACAAAAAAAAAAAAAAACATGATATTTCCAGAAATCTCATTGATTGATTGGGATCAGGTTCCTCGTCCAGCTGTGGAGAGGAGGACGTTCATTGAGAACCAATAGCAGCGCTGCATTTGTGGGCTGGGAAGCGGCGTCTAATCGAACATGCCCCTCCGAGTGGGACTCGGTGAAGTCTTTCTGCCCAGTCGAGGCGTTCCCTAGAGGACACACAAACACGCTGCATGAACGGGTAAAAAGTAGATAAATGTGCAGTTTTTCCAGAACACAGGATGTCAAATCTTTGGAAATGTAGAAAAAGAAGTGACTTGACGCTTACTGGTGACTGGGCTTTGGAGAAGTTGACATGCGCATACAGCAACACTGCGATGTCTTTGTGACCCGCTTCCAGAGCGATGGACAGAGCATTGCTCTCATCCTAAAGGGAGGAGGGGAGGGGAGGTCAACACGAAACAAGTTAGAACTACTGATGGCAGATCTGTCAGCATCAATCTGCACATGTAATCTCAAAGTTTGCAGCAGTTATAAATAAAAAAGCATTTCAAACAAATTTGTCCCTTTTACAGCAGTCAGAATGTGCATCTCTACTCTTTATATTCACATCAAACTGTAAATTTATGACACCCCGTCTCACACTTGTACCTTACTGCAGGTTCACACAGCCTTAATACAACAGCAAGCATGAACTCTGGGAAATTTAGTCCAAACATTTGAGTAGGATATTGTGTCTTGAAATGATAATAGAAGATGTACTGTGGAGGGACTTCTATCTCTGTCAAATTCAACTGTTTGTCAGGAAAAAGAAGTGATATCCGTGAGAACTGGAACATCCGCCATAAGATGGATTAATGCTGCAACGTCAGACCAACTCAGAGCATCAAACTTTTTCTTCCCAGCAGCCTCATCTATGCCAGAGCTATTTTATAACCATCTGTGCGCCTCCCGCAGTAGTGTAACTGCATGTCATGGCGATGCAGTACAAGACAACCGATTAGTCCCCCGCAGCGCAGGCAAGTGTTCATACACCACGCTGTTTTTAAGACAGATCGCCCCCTACAGGTGTCACTTTCAGTATCTTTTTTTAAGGAGACAGAATGAAGCAGCGTCAGAAATCCTGCCTCCAGCTCCGCAGACACACGTTGGACAAGCACATAGGCTCCATGTAAATCTGATGTCAAAGCTTAAAGATCTTCAAACAAGACTCTTTACACTATATACCATCATTCCATTTTTTAAGAATTGATATGTTGAAAGAGCTGCTGTGACTGGAATTATTTATGTCCACCTCAGCCAGGCTGAATCCTTATGAAGCAGTTTATTTGACACAAACAGCAGAATTTACCTCGGCCTCCTCAAACAGCAGAATGATCACAGTGAGCGTACGCTAAGCACTTCTGATGTGCCCATGAGAAAGGCGGTGGGAGACATTTCTGTCCAACTGATGGCTCTGTGTGATCGCGTCACATCCAAATGGTTTAAGATTTACGTAGAGAGAGCGAATCTAAACAGACAAATGTAGATCAGCGTCCCAACACGAGTCACTCACGCTGTCGCTGAGCGTGGCGTCACAGCCGGACTGCGCCAGCAGCAGTTTGACGATCTCGACGTGGCCGTGTTCGCTGGCACACATCAGCGCCGTGGAGCCCTCGTCGTCCTGGATGTTGACGTCGGCCCCGTGAGCCAGGAGGGCCCGAACCATGTCCATCCTGCCGTGACTGACCGCCAGCATCAGGCCCGTCTGACCGGCCTGAAACAGGAGGAACTTTTACACTTTTTGCTGCTACTGAATGCGGCTTGTTTGGAGGGGAAGCTGAGGATCAGGTTATGTGTTCAGATAATGATTTCCAACAATCCCAACATCTAAACCAACAACTATATCAGAATACTTTCGACCCCATCTTGTTCACCACAGCATCAGGTAAAAATACCAATGCTGAGACAATAACTTCAGGAAAAAATATTTCAATAAGGGAAAGCTCCTTCTAGGCAGCCATTTTAGGTATTTCCTGATTGTTTTGGACAGTAGTGAAAAGTGCTGCTAGAATTTCTCAGAACCTGAGATGATGCTTTTAAATGCCATCTTTCTGATGTTCTGTCCATCGTGTAAGAAAACGAAAAGCATCTATTATCTCCGGATTTAAACTGACGTCATTTGAAGCTGAAAAAAGTGTTGAAAGCAATTTTGGACACTATAAAGTACAAGTAATGAAAACAATCTTCAGCCTTAAATAACTCTGAGTTTATATTTTTCTTTTTCCCCCTCTTCTTTGATTGCATTTAATTTTTATTCTTTTTTTTCTCTTTAAATTGCTTGTTTTTATGCTGCTTTATGCTGTTCTTTTAAATGCCTTGTCTTTATGTAAAGCACATCGAGTTGCCTGTGGTATGAAATGCGCTATATAAATAAAGATGCCTTGCCTTACTAAATGATGTCTCAGGCACATCAATAGAAATGCAGCAGTTTTATTTTTAATCAGAGTGTTTAATCATCAACATGATAGAAAAAGAGAGAAAAGCTGAACCAAACCTCACAGAATGAAAACACTTCCCGAAAAAGCTCCTCTGCAATGATATTTTTATCCTTTACTAACATTTTATTCCACCCCAAATTTGTCTTATTTACCACAAGGTGTCACTAGACTACAAATGTTTCTCCTACAAAGAAAAAGTAACATCTGAAGCTCAACATTAGCGTTTGCATTCAGACTTTAAACAGAGACGCGCTGATTTACTGAGGAAAAAACTCATTTCAACTATTCAAAATCATCTTATTTTGAGGAGTTTTGATATGTCCCTCAAAACTCTCGTTGTCATAACAACTCCGCTGTAATCTAAACTATGTGTTTGGCGTCCTGCTCTGCTGCCCTCTGACCCGTTCCTTCCGGTAACCCACCTGACTGGCTCGGGCGTTCACGTCACCCTTGCTGAAGAGCTCCTCCACAATACACATGTCCTTGGGCGTTTCCACGGCAGCCAACGCAGCGAGCATGATGGGCGTGTACCCAGCCTTGTTCTGCTGGTTCACGTTACACATGTCTGAAACACACACATACACACAGTTTAAAACTCTCGTATTGGACATATTTCCATCCTGGGTGGTCTTGGATGGTTGGTCTGCCTGTGACTGATGCTGCCCGTCATTCTACAACAACACAAACTTGTCTGCAATGCTTCAGTCAATCACTTCTTACCCTTGATGAAAAAAATACTACAGAGCTCTGGGACTGTGATGCATTGTCTGCACACTTAACTGCCCTCAGTCCTGACACAAGAAAAAGGGTTGTGGGGAAATCTTGGAGTCATCAGAGTCTGGATGGGAGTGACACGAGGGGAGACCTTAAGGAACTGGGACGGAGGGAGGACAAAGACTACAATGGCAACAGGGGGTGGATGTGCTGTCTCAGAGGCCAAGGACACAAAGGGTTGAGGAGACAAAAGGTTTTAGAGCAGCAAGCGGTCGACACCTCATCACAGTCTGCTGAGCCTTCAGAGAGACCGCTGCATGGATGTATCACTAAGCACTGAGCTGACCCGCTGAAGCACATTAAAAAAAAAAAAAAAAAAAAAAAAAAACACCTTTACACTCCCTACTGGTTTTCAGCTGCATTTTAAAAAAGCTTTAACTGGCCAATTGCACCATTCCCTCCAAGTTTATTGTCCTCTTAGAGGAAAGCTTATCCATGTTTCTGATCTTATTAATACTTCACTAGGAGGAAAACTTAGTCATATTCAAATGGTCTATTAAGACCTATTACCACTGTATCAACCTTAATATTTCCTCTCAGATGAAAGTTTTTTATCTAAGTTAAATAGTAGACCTTATACCAATCCTACTATTAGCTAAATGTACTTTTGCTCTGTTATAGTTAAACCAATCCTACTATTAGCTAAATGTACTTTTGCTCTGTTATAGTTAAACCAATCCTACTATTAGCTAAAATCACCTGATTGATGCTCTGTATCTGTATTTCTGTGTTTGATTTTTTGACGTTTTTATTTCTGTGTTTCTGTACCTGATTGTTGTTTCTGTGTTGTAAAACACTTTGGATCGTCTTGTTGCTGAAAAGTGCTATATAAATAATTTTCACTTCACTTCACAGTTTTACAGATTATAAAATCTGTAAAGATGTGCATCAGCACAGCCGGACTAAAACCCTTCAACATTTAGACACAAACAAAAAAAAAAAAAAGCTGCCCATTTTCTCATTTTTAGGGAAGTTTCATCTCTGCCAGCGAAGCCACAGACGGGGAATAAAGTGGAGGAGTTTCTGCAGTAAGAGAAGATCGGGATGAGACCAGAGAGGGAGGCGAGCAGAGTGGAGAGCTCAGGAGTGCTAAAGCTGTGGTAAAGCTTGGCTGCGTTCAGACTAAACATCCATCTCCCCTTCACGAACACGTGAAGCGTTTCCGCTTCGCCCTCATCCCAGCCTGCTGCTCTGCGCCACGTCCCACAGCTCTCACCGGCATCCAGCAGCTTCTTCACCACCTGGAAGTTGGAGTGCGACACGCTGTAGTGCAGCGCCGTGTTGCCGTTGCCGTCGGCCATGTTGACAATGTGCCGCAGCACGGCCGGCGAGATCGCTTCAAAGGCCCTCAGGTAGTCCTCCACCATTGCCGCCATCGCCGCCTTCTGGCTGGACACACGGAACCACTCCAGCTGCACCGTGTTGACACAGGCTCTCTGTGGAGGAAGGAGGGTTTCAACACGTTAAAGCTGGAGGAGGCGGAAACATTCAGTGAAAATAAATCAGCAATCGTCCTGCAGCAGATGCAGGTCGCACATAAGTTAAGAAAGACCCGAGAAGAGTGGCTGCTGGGAAAGCCAGCGGTGGCAGCAACTGGACTGATCTACATGGAAAAGCACGATTAAAAAAAAAAACGAGGCATAAAAGAGAGTCTGAGAAAAGACGAAACAAACTGAGTGGTAAATCCATTCAATGATGGAGAGAACTCAGATCACACGAGATGGAAATTCGTTTCTGAGCTGATGTTCACCTCTTCCTTCCAGCAGTTTGTTACAAGCTACAATGAGTCCCTGTGGTGGATGCTGTTTACCAGGAAGCACTCTGTTAACTGCTGCAGGAGCTAAGATAACCATTTATCTTATGGCCACACAGCTAAGGTAGCAGTTTCTACATTATGTATGCAATAGAACGAGTAGAGGTCGCTGATCAGTCAACTCGCAGCATCAGAGCTGATTTGCAAAAACTGCTTGCACCCACACTACAGTGTGTCACCTTTAAAAAAAGGCAAAAACCAGCTCAACTGAGCAGAAATGTCTAAAATGTTTTTTTAATTTTGTTTAGTTTCCATCAGCCTTTTCTAACTTCAACATGTGCAGCAGAAAAATGATGGAACATGACGACAGCGGCACAAAGCATGTAAACATGCCAGAAGAAAATCATTTCAACAACAGGGATGCAACATTTTTCACACCAAAGGACTGTCATCAAGTTGGGAAACAAAAAAAAAAAAAACTGATGAAATAGAATGTAACATTTTCTCTCCAAGCTGGATCCCATCAGACTCAGTTCCTTAGCTGTTTATCATGCCACAGACGACACGTATAATATGACGAGAACACAGCAGCTCCTCACCAGATCTTTACTGCTCACAGCCTTCGGGTCACTGAGGTGAGTTTTGAGGACGTTGCATGCAGCCGGCATCTTCTCGCTTAACTCGTACCTTTAGATGGAAGCCAAACACAAAAACAAAAAATGTAATGTGGGACAATCAAGTCTCGCTGCTCATTATTACATATTGTATTATAGATCAGTAGGTTCCATCGTGTTTCTGTCCCCCATTTTTAAATATTTTACTGACATCTGTGACTTCCTTAACAATTCTTCAGGGATAGCCAGGACTGGCTCATGTCTGCTGCACATAAATGTGTCTATCGCAGTGGTGAAATCACAAAAAAAAAGCTATTTATTACAGATGAATTGGTATTTTGAGCAGAGCATCACTGGTTTATTGATTGTGGGAGGAAATGAGAGCAGGTTCTCCTGCTCGATCTTTCTGGCCAAAAAAATAAAATAAAAAAAAATTTAAAAACATATTCATGCCAATCCTACACAAACCTGTATAAACCTGGTGTGTACATAGAAATCTAAATACATTGCAGAGTATATCAGTGGTACTGCTGTAGGAATGGTCTCGTATGTATTAGAACACATTGTTTACCAACAGAAAACCCACCTCTCTCTTTTCTTCTCTGGACTTTCCTCTTCATCCTTCTTATCCACATCCTCTGCTCCCTCTGTTTGGAACTCCTCCCTGTTTTTCCTCCCCTCCACATTCTCGTGCCCCTCCTCTCCTCCATACTCCTTCTCCTCATCTTCATCCTCTTCCTCTGAGCCGGAGGAGCTGCTTTCCTCCGAGCTGGAGTCGTCGCTTGACGTGGTTTCATATCTGAGCCACAGGGGGGCGACAAAGGAAAAGAAACTCGAATCCAGGTGTTTGCACAAAGAGGCCAGCAGCAGCTCACATTTCATGACATTTGCATGCAACGTGCTTTCACCCAGAGCGACCATGTGGATTTTAGAAAGCGCTGGTTTAAGAGGCACGAACATCAACACAACAGCTGTGTGAATGTAAAACAGCAGCACCTTTCACCCTGTTCAGGACACAAACACCAACACGTGCCAAAACTTCTGATCTAAAAACAGCTCGGCGTTTAAAAACTCACCCTCCGTTCACTCCGACGAACTGCAGGTTCTTCTTGGTGCCGCCGGAGTCCGGCCGGCCATCTTTCTTCTTCATGATGGATTTCAGGGTGTTCTGACTGCACGGCTCTCCTGTAGAGACCAGACAAGCTCCTTCAGACAAGAATGTTACATTGTTGTTAATAAAGTGCCCGAAGAAGTAAAAAGGGGCTTTTATCTGGCATTTTATGGATCATAAGAATAAGGCTGCCTTTAACTTTCCTTCAGATTTACTTTTCAGAGCTGCATCATAAAAGTAACTGCCAGATAATCCGTTGATTGAGTGCGCCCTCACTGATAAACTGAATGTTCTCTACACAACCATGTTTTCTAACACATAATTAGCAGTCAGTCCATCACAGACAGCTGATAACGCCACTTTAGTTCCCCGACATGCCCAAGTGCCTTGGCAGAGGGTGAAGTAGCCACTGAGTAACCATCTCATCTGTCAGAGAGGAACAGGGAGCCGCCGCAAAGCCGAAAGCATCTCAGTCATCTTAAGTGCAGGCCTGAAAAACCAAAAATACCAGCAGGAAGAGCCAGAACACTCAGCACATCTGCCAGGACTTGCCGCGATGGAGGGGCCTCTTTAATGCCTCAGGGGACAGCTAAGAGACAGCCAGTGTGCCTGAAACTGTTCAAGTATTAACGCGTGTAGTGGCGTGTGCGGCGCTCAGAAGCAACAGTCATTCAGCACGTTTCCCATGTTTTGACAGGTGGGAGAGTGAGCGTCGAGAGCAGCTCGTCAGGAGGAAGCCAGACTGATGGTGTGTCTGAGGCCATCTTCTGCCCACTTTATATGCACCGCGCATATGAAATTCTCACCAGAAAGATATTATGGCAGCTATCTTTAAGTGCTTTGACAATCTAACGCCAATTTTTTAAAAACCAAATGGACAAACTCAGAGAATGAACACATTCTTGGCACAAAAATGTCCCGTTTTCCCCGTCTTCCCTCGCACAGTGCATCTGACATACAATGACTGTGGTTACAGAAAATTATTCAAAGGTTTGGTGTTTTCAACCACACTGAACTGACAAAGCAGCAAAAGATTCCCCGGACCAGCCAAGCCACTCGCATACAGACCGATTCCCAAATAAGCAACAGTTGAAGTCGACTGCAGCCGGCGCTGGGAGACGCCGCCGAACGGGAAAACATTTTGATTCTCCGCCCGCTAAAAATAGGAGAGCTGCATCTCTCTGCAGCCTCCTTCAGAGTCCAGGCGATCAGAAAAAAGTGACTAAGCTCCAGCACTGGTTGCTGGCCGTACCATGAAGTGCTGTGGACATCTGCAGGTCCATGCGGCTCTTCTGCTCGGCTGCGCTGATTTGCTGCAGCTGTGCAGGTGTGTCCGCTGCCGTCGGGCCTGAAGAAGATCTCTCCATCCGTGACCACTCCGACTCCACAGTTGGTGTCTGGAGCTGCTGAGCGCCCTCTAAAAAGAAGGATAACAGAGTAAGTCTTCAAACACACAGGTACGGCTGGTCAGTTGTGCATTTTCTAATGTTTTATACCTCAGGACAGGATTCTGTCCTCTACAAGTTCTACAGAGACATCTTCCAATGATCAGAATCCTGTTGTTTTCAAACTAGTTTTCTTTAACAGGTCCAGGGATAAATATGCATGCCACGGGCCTTTAAAATGTGCTGTTAGCTTTTCACTGAGAGCGATTGGATCTGACATTACCTGTATTTCCTCTCTCATTACTCACAGATTTAGTCCTGATAAACCAGATCTGAATCAATCCAAAGATAGATGTAGGTGGAGTTTAAAGTTATCACACCCCTATCGTGTGTTCATCAGACCACACAGACACTTATGTTCTCTTTGAAATGACGGCCTGTTGCTCTGAATGAACAAAACAATAACGTATCGCCTGCTCATTTTAAAACGGTAAATCCCCGACATTCAAATGTCAAATTACGCCCAACATTTGATGGTTTTCGGTGCTCCCTCACTTCAGCTGGAAATTCAACGACAAACTGCATGTCAGCTCAGCTAAAGGGTTGTTAAATAAAGCCGGCATTTACATTAAGGTGCGGCCGTGTCTGCAGGAGGAGAGAGAGCTTTCCATAAAGCAGAAAGGTAGCAGCTTCACCAGGAAGAATGCAAGTGCAGAGACACGAGAACAGTCCCAGTGCATGGTACAGAGCCACACAGAGAAAGCAAATATACACAAAACATGACATTTTCCTCATTTAAAAGACTTATGTGGGTTTTTATTAACACAACAGAAAGCTCAGACTTAAAGCAGACATCTGCTACACACATTTTAAAACAGACAAAAGCACCATGTGCTGTGTTCTCACTCTTTTTTAACAGAGCGACTGCGTAAAGCACAAACTAATCTTTTCTTTTTCTTACAGTAAGTACTTGTACACAGACGCTGAACTTTCAACCATTACTGTGACCGTCTTCACCTTCCAGTCACCTTCCAGATGTTCAGTGGCCCGTGCTGCCAAAACAGACTGAAGCACAGTTACTTAACAGAAACGAAGTCTGTTTGGTCGTTCAGGGTTCCACAAAAGGGCACCAACTGAGCAGAAACGAGCTCGCACACAGCGCAGACAATTCATCTGCCGGCCAGCATGAATGCCTGTTATGTAACCCGCAAGGAGCCATGAATCAGCATCAACAGGGAGGTGTTGGTGAGGGAAGGGCAGCCCGCAAAAACAACAAGTGGCCGATTGGTGCGACGCTACTGGCTCCCTACAGAAATGAGCTCATTGTTGGTTCATGTCCAAAGCCCCCCGCTGCATTTTTTCAGGGTCAGAGATAACTTTGGCCTGTCTGATCCTATCAGGATACTCTTTAGAGCATGTGTGAACACTCAGACTTCAAACCCCCTCTTCATTAGAGCTCCAGGCTCTGCAGCACAGCAGAACAACTACTCTCCTACAACCACATCTCGCACTGGCCGTTGGCTCAGGAGAAGCATTATTTGTTGCAGCTTAACTGAGATATTTAACTGAGATAAAGACTGATAAATGAAATGAAAGTGGACTTTGAAGTTCTTAAACAGAAGAAAAACTCATTTTAAGAGTAAATGTCAATATGGAACGATTCTATATAAAAAAAATCTTGTGACGACTTCATCAGATGAGGAGGATAATATGTGATTAAAAAGCTCCAGAATCAAAATGACCCCACTGTGAGACAGTTTTGAGAATTCCTCAAAGATTTAAACAGTCAGAGCCATTTTAATAACGTAATAATTGTATCTGCTGTTTTTCAAGCTCAGACAGTCACAAAAATAATCTGGTTGCAGCTTTTCCAGTGTAAAAATTAGCATTTGAAATGTAGTAATTTAGCCAATGACGAATCTGTGAAAATGTATCCATGTGATTACTTTCTAATGAATATATTCAAGTATTATTGCTAGTTGAAAAAAAAAAACAAAAAAACAACAAAGACAAAGACAATCGGACAATCAGCTGGGACAATATTTACAGCTCTGTTTTGACATATCATGGGTCTCAAAGGCTCATTGTTAAGTCTAATCTACAGCCTTACAATAGTCCATTGTAATGAGAGATAAACAACATTTTAATTTTAAAGTTATTGGGTAATAAATGGTTCACTCAGGCTCTTGCCAGCTGTTTAGCTTTGTGTGCATCCTTTTCAGTTGTCTGCCTGTGAAGCTGTGCTTTAATTCCCAGATATGACTTTCAGCTAATCATCACAAGAACAACCTAAGTTACCGAGTCGCTCATGGGGAGGAGGAAAGTTGCTCGTGCGAATAAGAGCAGAGCATGTGAAGCATCCTCACCTTTGCTGGAGTCTGACTGCAGCTTCAGGATGTCCTCAACGCTTCCATACTTCATGACCGAGTTGATGGAGGAGAGTGTGCTCACCAGCTGACTGTTGATGGACCCGAACTGGGACTGAGGCTGGCCAAAAGCATCCGCCAGCTCGCTGTAGTTCTCTGCTAGCAGCATCTGCTGCTCCTGCAGCAGCTTCTGCACCCTCTCGATGTAATGATCCAGTCCGACGCCGTCCTGCGCCTGCAACGGCGCCGCCGCCACCTCGGCCTTCACCTCCACAGCCTCCTTGCTGCTGGTTTCTGTAACACATTCAGCTGGCTGGGACGGGCCACATGCTATGTTTCTGGTTTTTAAACCAATCAAGAAGTTGTCATGGATGCTAACTGGCCCCACCCCACATTCTTTGGTTTTAGCTGAGATTGACTTGCTGAGAAGTGACGTCACATCTGTGATGGTTCCGACAGCGATGGAACGAGTCTTTGCCGTCGTAAGAGCATCTTTGACGAGTCCCTCCCCGGCAGCCACTGTCCTGGTTTCAGTCGCTGCTGTGTTTGTGTGCTTCTCACAAGTGACCAGCCCCATGTCAGTGAACGAGTCCGTTACGTCGGCTGTTTGTGTGTTGGTTGACTTGCTCGCGACTCCTGCCTCGGTGTTGGTCTGCTGAGTTGCTGAATCAGGAGCAGCCATAACTCCACAGTCCACCTTACACACACATTCGGTGTCGGTTCCTTGCGACACCAACGTCACGACGGGACCAACGATCACATCCACTGAACAGTCCCCACAGCCAACCGATCGGGACACTTTGCTCAGCTCTGTCATGGCTCTGCTGAGGGCCAGGCTGTCCACCGTCTCCTCTGTGTTCACCCCCACCTCGCAAACACTCAGCTCCATGCCTACCTGCTGGTGGCACGTCTCCACCCGCCTCCCCACACACTGGTCTGTTACCTGCACACGTTCACGCACCACCCACTGGTGCATTGGGATCTCCGGTCCTGTGGCAACGCTCTGCATGCTGGGCACACAGGACACTCCTATGGAGTGGGTCTGCAGAGTTTGATCTGCGCCAACGTGGCTGAACTCCAGATGATCGCCCACTCCCTGGCTGCGCATCTGAACTTTGGCCTCCACGCAGGCGTGGTACATCTCCGGCCTGACCATGAAACCTTTGTCCGCTTTTTTCTTGTTCGACCCTCCAGCTGCTTGGAGCTCCAGCTTTAGCTTTCCCATCTCCATCTCATGAGTCGTTTCTTTAAGCTGCACCTCCAGCCGGTAGATCTTCTCCTTCAGGGCTTCGATGGTTTGCTGCTGGAGCTCAATCTCTTTGTCCGCTTCACTGGTCACACCCAGCATGGCCTCCGTCACCACCACCGCAGCGCTCCGCGTCTCCAGACACTCCGTCACCACTCCCACATCCCGGAGACAACGTTCTTTTTGCCACTTCTTCTGAGCAGCGGAAAGGTTGTTCATATTTTCATCAGTAACCACACCAATGGACTTCTGGTGGGCTCGGCTTTGCCTGAAGTTTTGAGGCTCTGTTTCAGGTATGCTATTGGTCGTCTTCTCCAGAGCTTGGACCTCGGCGGCCAGGCGCCTGAATTCCTCCAACCGCTGAGTGCTCTGCTCCTGGGCTTCTGGCTCCATGATGTGCAGCTCCGTTTCTTTTTGGATTGGCCCCGTGTTCTCCATTTGGTCGGCGCTACCCACGCTGTAGGAGCGCTTGCGGAAGCCGCCGGGGCCTTGATTTTTCGACTGAGCAGCCAGCTGTCTTTTCTCCTCCTGCAGAACAGCAATCTTCACCTGTAAGATAGGAATGGTTTTCACCTGCTCCTCCAACTCTTTCAGCCTCTTCAGGGCCACAACCATCTGCTCTCGGATTTGCTGCAGGTGCAGTGGGCTGACGTTAGTCACCGGGGTGGCCATGCCAGAGCTCATGGGGCTGTGGCGGATGGAACTGCCCATGGATGGGGGGTAGTAAGGGTTATGCTCTCCGTTAGACAGGTGTCCGTTTAGGGGAAGAGGTTGGTGGGTGCTGGGGGAAATCTGGCTTGTGGCAATGGAGCCCGAGTAAGACGACAGCGAGCTGTTGGAGCCCATGCCGCCAAAGCTGGCAAGACGGCGGCGGGGCATCAGAGGCTCGGTGTGTGGCTGCATGAGCAGGCGCTCCTGTTCCAGCCGATGACGGGTCTCCATCAGGGTTTTCTCCACCAGGGGGTTGTGACGAGCGGCAAACCTGGGCGATGGCGGCGGGAGGAGCTGCTTCTGCTCCGCAACACCCGAGTAGGACTGATGCAGGGGGACGTCACAGGCGGACCGGGAGAGGGTGGGGGTCAGAGGAGCGGCGTCCTGGGGCCTGGAGGTGAAGAATACTGGGGACGGCTTTTCGTCGCTGTTGGAAGAGGACAGAGAGTCTGTGGAGGTCCATTCACCATGAGTGCTGGCCCCGCCGGTGCTGCCCCGAGGGGCCAAGGGTCTGGCCACTTTGGGCTTCCTCTGGATGCTCAGCTTCTTAATAGTGTTGCCCCTCTCAATGTCGTCGACATATTTGAGGAAATCCAGGTCTAACTGGTAACCGTAGGGAGTTTCAACGTAGTACGGGGCCACAGAGTCCTTCTCATCTCCGGTGCTCGGGCATCTTTGTGCTTTTTCTGAAAGAGAGGACACAATAATGGAATGTTTTATCATTTTTTATGAGCAAAAAAAAAATGCAATGCAGTAACACTTCTTTATAGCTCTATATCCATCAGTACAACAGAAATTAAACAAGAGGAAGAAACTTAGAGAAAGTCTGTTTGAAGGCTCTGAAAAACAGTGACAGTTAAAGTGTTGTTTCGGCTGCTGACAATCACCATAATTTGACAGTACAAGTACAAACGTGTCTCATGTTGCTCAGATCTCTGCTGAAAACGCACGAGTGACCATCATTAAAGCAGAAGATGAAGCTTTAAGTCAACGCCAAACTATGTGAGAGCCAACTGTGTGAAGCCAGCAAAAACACAAAGTAACAGAAGATAAAATAAATGATTTCTTTGAATTGAGTTTGACCCGTTGGTGTGTGAAGGCTGATGAGCTCCTGATATAAACTTTGTTGTTTACAAAGCAGACAAAAACAGGAACGTAGTGTCAATATTTTCTGGTCCAAAATCCATCGTAGTGTCAACATTTCAGCTTTTAAAGACAAAATGAACCCCAAACAATCACTCTGAGCACACACAGAAGACCGAAGACCGAACTGAAAGCAGCCTAAAGATTAATCGAAGCTGATCAAATCAAAGTCCAAACTCTACAAGCCCGGCAGAAAATTCCCTCTGTCAGATCTGCCTTCCAAGCCATGAGGAGGAGCCGCCAATACGTTCACACTGTGTTGGCTAAATACAGCGCCTTGTTCTTGGTATGCCTGGAACTCTCACCGGCTAAAGCAAACACAGGCTTGAAATAAACAGCCCCGCTCTTCCTTTCCAGTCCGCCCAGCTCCGGCAACGTCTCCCGTCAATCCCTTTCCATTCAGCTCAAACAGAGGTGGGAATTACAAGGCTTAAGCCTGCTGCTAAAACCTCCCTGCCTTGTAGTTAAAGCTTCACTCACCTCAGACCAACAGCACATTCCTTATTCTTCCTCCTTCCTCCTCCTCCTCACTCCTTCCCTCTGTGGGCTGATTTAGCAGGGAGCCTACGCTGTGCTGAGATCAGGCTGTTTCTCCTTACTCTGAACTCTTTCTCAATCCTCTCTCCACAAGAGGAGGAAAAAAAAAAAAAAAAAAGTTCCACTATTGGTGTAAAGTCCGTGTAGCTCTGCTCTCACGCACTATTGGACAGCCGCTTCCTCCAATCCCGTGAGCCCCTGAGCCGGGCGCTTCCCTACCCAAATAAGAGTCCTGTTATTCAGAGGAGGGGAGGTGAACCCAAGACAATAACAGTCTGTTCCTGTGACAAACAGCTCAGCTAATATTCATGTCAAACTTTATACTCGGAATATACACACACACTTTCGTCACAAACAGTCACTCACTTCAAACTTTCAACTTGTTTAATGACCGTTTTATTTGCAAATACATATATCTGATGAAGATGACAAATGTAATCCTAAATTCTGTGTCATGTGAAGCTTCTTTTAATTTTCGGTGAGAGAGCACAAAATTCAAATAGAATAGAATAGAACTACTTTATTCATCCCAGCTGGGAAATTACTTTGCAGTTGCAGCATTACAGACAGTAAAAATAAAAAATAAGAATAAAATAAAAATATATGTACAGCAAAAAGTGCAACAATGCAGTTGTGCAAGATTGAGATACCATAATGGCAAATCTTCCACTCCCTGCTGCAAGGCTTTTATTTTATGTAAAGCACTTTGAATTGTTCTGTACATGAAATGTGCTATACAAATTGAAAAAAAAAAAAAAACAATTAAAAATTGAAAAAAAATATATATTAAAAATCCATCTTCTCGTCTTACAGATTCCTAAAAAAATAAATAAAAAAAACATTCAGTTTACTATAAAATTAATCAAATTGAATACAAAAAATAAATAAACCACATAAAAAAAAAAACCTAAAGCCAACTAAGTTTGAACAGTTTTCCTCTAGTTTGTGGTTTTACTAACACGGTAACTACAGCTTAAAATATAAGATATTAAATTCATTTATAAATCAGTAACTACTCTGTCGTAAACACAGTTTCATTTAATGGAACCAGATTACACAGGAATAGCCTGCTTATACCAAACTAAAGACAAAAATGACTAAGAAACTGTCATTTTTCAGTTGAGTCATTTGTAACCGACTCATTGATTAATGAAGAAACAATAATCTGACAATAAAAGAAAATCTTTAAGCCTTAAAGTAAACCCTCTTAGGACAGCTCTCTGCCTAGTTTCAGGAACCTAATCTTAAACATTTGGTCACGTATGAGGCTGACGTAGATTATTTTGTCATTGATTAATCAGTTCAATATTGTTTTGTGTTTTTAGGTTTACTGAGTAACTCGGTAGATAAAATTTCACACAGAAGAAAATAACATAACAAAATTCCCATTTTGTCCGACTAACGAACCGAAACATAAAGATATTAAACAAATGATCATATTAAACAGAATAAAGCAGCATCTTTGAGAGAATAATGCATTTAAATATAAATAGCTTCATCAGTTGAGCTGTTGATTGGCTCATTTTTCATGAAACGTCCATAGAAACCTTTCCCTGTTACAGTTTATTAGATGTGAAAATCTTCGGCTCTTTATTAAATCATCTATTCATTACAGATAGTTCAATTTAGTCAATTTTCTATTGTTTCAGCATGTCATCTTGATTTGATTTCAATCATTTTTGAGTGGGAGACCTTGCTGTTTACTGCTGTGGTGCCCTAAAAAAAAGAAAAAGAAAAAAAGGCCGTCCTGTTTGTTCTGAGATAAGCGATCCCTGAGAGGCCGCCCGGTCACAGTCTTGCGCTGGCTGCTGTGGAGGACTCTCCTCGTGGCACGAGCGCTGACTGGCCATGTCACACTTTGAAGAGTGACAGGCAGTGCTGTGGTACCGCAGGGACCCCGAACAGCTGAGCGATGACCTCATCAACACAAGACAAATGAAGGGGTCGGGCAGCAGCGACTCTGACAGGAGCCTCCGCTGCAGCTATCAACAGCTGTTACATTGTCAATTTGACAAGGATTACACAACAGTTAGGCAGGCAGCAGAGCGACAAACACCCCCATTCTGCAGCGTTTGTTTCCTTCTTAAAGAGCTGCTTTTTTTTTTTAAACTGCTGTTACATCAAGAAGGTTCATATTTGTTGCAAATATGGGATGAGATGTCAGGTGATATTTTCAACATGCCCCCGTTTTCTTGCCAAAAATGTGTCCGTTTGCACATTATAAAAAGACATTTTTATTGTTAAGATTGAAAGTTTCCAACTTTTTCCCACTGCAAGTATTGAAGGAACTCAAAAACAGGAACTCCACCTACATTTAAACCCATCTTTACACGCCTCAACCGCCGCTGAAAGAGGAGAAAGGAACACGTTTGTCCACATTAAGTTCCATCTAATGAATATCTTTCATAGGGTACTACTATCAAGGACTAAAGCAGGCTGAAAATCGTCCACTAAATGCCGCCCTACGCTGTCCTGTTGACATTTTACAAGTATGTGGTTTCAGCTCTGAAATATCCAAATCAAAGATCCTTAAATTAGAAACCGGTTGCTTTGTAGATACCCCGTTTGCTCATATTCATACCGCCTTAAATATCATAGGCAAATAGAGAACTGACAATATTTTCAAACTCCTATAGAAACAAAGAAAACAAAGAAGAAGAAGGAAAAATAGTCACTATTTTAGGTCAACAGGAGCTCAGAAAATCAGCCAAATTGAGCATTTTAATCCCTGCTCTAAACATTATGTAAGAACCCAGTCAGCAACTCAAAATGTTACATTATCACAATATATAACATTCAGAGCTTGGCACTTAGCTTCCCAGACCTGATTTACTTCTCTCACAGGGCTATTCAAATATTTCTACCTAATTATCCAACATTCTACTCTGTGGAAACTCCGTGGTTAAAATGTGTCTGTGACAGTTTATCATCAGGCCAGACCTTTGACACAGTCCACACAGTTTTTTTTAATTACAGCAACTACAGATCTTACTCACTCTTCATTGTGTAGCTCTCACACAGAGGTGACAGCGGGCTGCACATGTTTTATCTGCTTCCACTTTACAGACATGTGCTAAGCTTTAAATTCTTGTAAAACATCCAAGTGTAACACAGATCTGTTAATAAGAGTCCTTTTTTTTGCTGGTTTTTGTTTTGTTCCAAATGCTGCATCATCTCCTTTTTTTTTTTTTTCCCTCCCCAAAGAGTCAATCACTTACTTTAAAGCTCATGAACTCTCTCCTTGTTAGCTCTGAAAATACTGCACCGAAGGCCACGTTTCGCCTTCATCTTCAGGAAAAATATACAAGCTGCTCTTTGCTCGTTTTGTGCAGGCTGCGTAAAAGTTTAAATTTAGAGCTGACAAAAGCCTTTTAACATTCAGGGCGCCCTCAGAGACAAAATAAATCAGGCTACTGGTCTAAATCTGTCTGCCATTTGTTTGTTAACCAATCAGAGAACACAAGTCTCTTATGGTAGTCTGAAACCACCAATGATTCAGTCTGTATTTTTATTAAGATAGACGAACTATTAGAATCTGTTGCAGCTGATCAGGTGAGCTGAACACCGGCTGCCATCCTCACTCAGTCTTTACATACAGTATCTTATTAAACACAAACACAATGTACATGTTTGTGATAAATAACATCGACATTAATTTGTCTTGAGTTTTGTTCAGGGGTAAAGAGGCAGTCTGAGAAACATCAGCTTGCTTTCAAAGATAATGTCGGGGCTTCAGCACCAGATAAATTGCTTGGGTTCTTTATCCGGGACATCATTTTTACCTTTTTTTTTCCCACGATCTGACACAATGTCATAATGTTTATAAATGATCTTCTCAGAGCAGAGGCTTTTAGAGCGTGGAATTGCCAACACGACTCCTCTTCAGCCTTCTCTTTTGAGATCGGCAGTACTCAACAACCCTTGAAGCCCGTTACTTTAGTATGACGGGGCTCGCAGTAAATAGCCTGAGAGCTCAGACAAGCAGACATCAAAATGAATACTTGAATGAAATTTAATTCCCAAATACTTAAAAAAACTCCCTGCTGAGATGGAATTTGATCATGTACCGTTCGTACTAATCTCACTTTAAGAAACAATATTGTCACGAGTGTTGAACAGTCCAAGGTTGTTAAAACGCCACACATAAACAAACAGCCGACTGGTTAATGCTCCAGTCAAAGATCCCATAGTGTTCCTCTGTCACATATCGGCTCATAAAACCGAGGTCTTAATGGTTGCTGTGTTTAGTTTTTTTAGAGGCCAACATTAAAACTGTTGCTTACACAAAGTTTACCTTTGTTTTCGTAATGGCAGAACACTGTTGCATTCAGTAACAAATGGCAATTCTGCATTTCCAACTTCTAAATGGGAAGAAAGTGAAAGAACGCCAATAATGAGTCTTATTTCCAGGCACTGGTAAAAGTATGTGCTGATGAGAATTTAGTGTTGATAGCAAAACTAAAAGCAAAAGCACACAAGTGTTGAACTGAATACAGCGTGATTTGAGGCTGAAATGAGCTGAAGATGAAGATACGGAGGTTGGATGTGTAGAAATCACCTGCAAATATCAACCCCTCACTAAATGAGAATTTACAGGCATCAGGGGCCCCCAAACAAAGTGAAATTGCTCATAACGTCTCTTCTTAGCATGTTTTAAGCTTACCTAAATGTGTCACCTGTCTGCAGAATGAATGTCTGGAGAAGTAAACCAAATACAGATGCTTCCTAATATTATACCTTAGAATGAAAACAACTGAAATTATCCGTCGCCCAGCTGTATGTATGCATCAGTATGGGAAGCTCTGGATCAACAGGTCATTCCCATTAAACGACCAACGAGGAAACATATTTCGGAAGACCTTTCATTCAGAAGCTCACTGGTGAGAGTTTTCACACCAGCACCATTTGTTCGCAGTGATTCAGGTTCCTATGCTTGCATTTGTGAAACTTGCTGGCACGGTTCTGAACGGGGCAGGAACAGCTGGGCGCGGCCCAAAAAACAACAACATGAAACACTGCACATGGGAAACTGCGTGTCAGAGCCAAATGCTCTTTTCAGAGTAGTGTATACATGCCTAATGTGAAGTTACTGACAGCCATCCAGAAATATAATCTAATCAGGAGAAGTCCCTAAATATGCTGCTATCTACGTCTGCCAGCTTCTACAAACATCGGATCAGAATAAACCAGAGCTGCTTGGAGAGAGCTTTGACTTGGTCGTGTCCTGTGTGGCAGAGAGAATCTGGATCTCAGAACCGAGGACATAACTCAGGCTTATTGGGCATTTAAAGTGCATTTTCTGTCAAATACTAGACAGTTGTGAAACAATCTTGGTCTAACACAAACCTGGTGAAGTAACAGACAATGAATGGACTGATGGATTAACTAAATATTTTTACATGAGGCCCGAGGTGCAGCACCGACACATTGCATAACAAAAAACGACCACCGACAGCAGTCAAAATAAATATGAAAGGATTTGAATGCCTCGCACACAGAATCTTTACCAACTGCATATAACCTGGAAACATTTACTTTCCCCAGAAGAAGAAACCCAGTGTTGTGCCTTGCATTACACTGCAGGATGCATGAGCCTGGGTGGAGGGACTCCAGCTGCCCGACACACAAACAATCCCAATTACTGGGACTTACATTCATTTCCTGGAGAACAACCCCCTACTCTGATCCCAGCTTCAACCTAAAATGTAACGCTTTACTGTACCTCACGGGGAGTTGGATTATGTCACCACAGCATGAGTGTCACACGCACACATTCTTTTCCCATACAACCAGCCTGGTATTTCCTGGCTCTGCCTGGGAGCCTAATTACTCCCAAGAAAAGTCGAGCCAGTGTTGGGTCGGCGCCTCACACTGCAGCACTTCCACACAACACCAGTGAGACACATCCGTCCTGAGTTAAACCCAGGAAACTAAACAAAAACACACTGAGTGCGTTAAGGCTGAGGGGAACAGGGGCTGGACAGAGGGAGCGCAGCTACCAGCTGTGCTCTGCTGGTAGAAGCTTACGGGGCCGGCCGAGCCAGACGCTGCTGCCAAATTCAACAACTTAACTCTGCGCACGATGATGCAGACTGGAGGAAATGTTTCGGCTTCCTCTGCAAACAGTGAGGCAGCTCCAAATCTGTGCCCATTTCAGTCTTTTCTCATAGATGGTCAAGAAAAGCAGCTAGAGTGAGGAGTCGAGTGCATTTATGGTGCTGTGTTGTTGTGATTTAGGGACGGACCTTTTGAAGAATTTGGTACGGTTTTCTTCCGTCTCACAGAGGGACTATGGCTCTTTTCAAATATCAGTAGAGACTTATCAGCCCAAAAAAAAACCAAATAAATAATAATAATAATAATAATAATATGTCCTCATTAACCTGCTGCTGTTCCTCTTTGGTAGCTCAGCCCTGCATCAGTGTGCGCTTAAAGCATTGAGCCGGCATCACAGAATCAGAAAAGTGACGACAGTATAGTTGGTTAGAGTGCTAAGTTCCATGATGTCAGGCTGTCCTTATCCATATAACCTGGAGGTAGCATCAGCTCCTCAGATACTACCTCCCTGACCGGCTCAGGGGCATCAGAATCAGATTAACTGCACCTCTGTACTTCCACAGGACATCAATGCACAACGAAGGCCTTCTGATTTGTTGTTATTCTCCCATCAACTTAACCAACATCTGCAATGTTCTTTTACAAACAGTCATCATTCAGCCGAGCCTCGACAAGAAATAACATGAGTTTTTTTTTTTTTTTTTTTTACAATAATTATTTAAAAAAAACAAACGGGAACAGTTTTCATTCCACAATATGACCATATGCTGGACTGTGGCTCTCAAAGGTTGTACTGAAGCACTATGCGGCCCTCTTTGCAAACTTTTCTCATTTTAGTTTAAGATGTCAGCATGCTAACAATTACCAATTAGATGAGGCTGATGTAAATATCTTTTGCTTTGCAGGTATTTCAAAACAAAAGTTGTTGTAGTTGCTTATTAACACGATACATTTAATTTATACAAAAATCTGATACGAGACTTGACACCAGACAGATCAAAACAGAGAAAATGTAGAAATATCAGAAATGATCAACTGCACTGGATTTGTAACTCGTGAAAAATGGAAGTGAATCCTGATTTCATGTCGAACCACTGCACTGTTGTAGATGTCCATTTCTGACAACAATGACGCAATTAAGACGAACCAAGACACGGCCACACTTGAACAAGAGCTGCATAATTTGATCAACACAGCTGGGTGAAGACAGTGAGGGTCCAGAGCAGTCAGTACCACTGAACAAAACAATGATCCTGTTTAAAGACGCAGCGTCCTGCCTGCTTTGGCACACATTAGAATAACCTCGCAGCCCTTACACGGACACACAATAGGAAAGTGAGTGAATGGTGCCATGGGGATGTTTTAAGTGCCAGCTGGGTCTATTACTTCTGCAGAAACAAAACTGCTTCAGTGGGTTTAAATGAGCTGCAGGAGGCTCGACACAAAGCTCGGCTCTCTGGGCTCTCCGTCTACAACAGACTGCTGGTTTCAAGTCAGGACGATGCCACCCGGGTCTGCCGAGTTACCACACTGGAGGGTTTGTGATTCAAAGACAATGCCTCCCCCATTTTCAGACAGCCACCATTTGTCATGTCCTCTGTATTCAGGTTATTAGCAGAAGGATAAAATCATTAAAAAAAAAAAAAAAAAAAGCAGTAAAAGAGCATAGATTTAATTCTGTTCACCTCTACCTGTGACAGCATGCAAAGAAGGGAAAGTTTTGTGGACCATACACGTGTGGACATGGTGTCTTCTACTGCGACGGGTTTTTGGAGCATTCCTGTAGCTGAATGTAGAAAGCAATGCTCAAGTTGAATCGCGATCTGCTGAGGTTTTATTTGAAGAATGTGCTTCATGCTTTGTTGCTCAATGCACTGAGGCGTCACACATCCCACGTTTGGCAGTCATTTCATCCGAGAGAAGCCTCGCTGCACAAACTTGCCTAGGTTAAAAAAAAAAGGCAACCATATTGTGATGCGGAGAGGCTCAAACTAACAATAATCATGGCTGGAATGGATATAATTCACATACAGTGTTTGCACACTTTATTTTATTGTTGCATATCTGCTGAAATGTTGTTGCTCCATAACAGAGACATCAGTCTTTTTAGAACTGCTTATTACTGTACTTGTTAAATCTGATTTGCATGAAAGTCATCACTGATAATCTAAGTGAGTAAAACTAACACCTGGATCAGAAGAAATATTCTCCAATAGACCAATATTCTAACCATGATGAGCCACAGTATCTGAAATTAAATCGTCAGGGCTCAAACACATCATCTTTTGTGATTATTTACATAAACAAAACGCTAAGATTTCCAGGAATTTTCATTCATTCATTCATTTAATTAACTCAGCAGTTTGACAGTGTGGCTGTCTTTTAAAATCTGTGGGTGAGGCAGCAAAACTGGCACCGTACGACTGAGCATCGGTTCAATGATATTTCACAAACCACACTGACCTCTGGCCAATGTAAAGTGTTCATCTTTTAAGAAAAAAAAGAAATAAAACAAGAACAGTATAACTTTTTTGAATCATCAGTGTCAACACGTCATCTCTGAACTTCCACATTCAGCAGTTACGGAGCAACATTTGGAGTCTTTGAATGTTTATTTCAACCTCCTGCTGGGGGGGGGGGTCTCGTCCTGTTAAAAGCTCCATTGGCTACATTTACATGCACAAAAATATTCCAACTATTGACAGAAAATCTAAATAAAACAATGTTACAATTACGGCGTGTGCGTGCATTGCATATACGGTAAACATTCTGTTTTAAATTTACGTTATATTCACCTACACCCCTGTAAAGTCTGCACTCATCCAGAGCCTTCATTACATCCAGATCTTGAATAACTCGTTTCTCACTGGCTCCAAAAGTGTCTCACCCCTCCACCTGGGATGAATTATTCACTTCATTCCAGTAGTTGCAGGCATTTATGGGCTTTATCTCAACACCCAGGAGGACGACATCCTTTTCATTACACTCCAGGATGGAAGAGTGAGCAGAGCTAACTTTATGTTTCAACACATTTACAGACAGGAGGAGGCTGTGAAACTGACAGGAGAGCCAACCTGAAGAAATAAACAGAGCTGATGTATAGATTTCATCAGAAATCTGAACAGTGGCTGGCAGCTCACTCTTTTAGTCCAAAGTCCTGCTCATCAGAAACAGCCTGTAGGACATCATCCTCTCTGTTTCTGCAACCTACAGGGTCGCATTAGTTACTGGACATAAGCCCTCAATGCACTGAGGGACACCTTGCTGCTGCTGGCAATGGAAATGGATTCAACCACCTTTTATGAACGGATGCATCTTCTTTTAAAATGTTAATTCAGGGTACGTGTCTGCTAAACAAATCTGTGATTACACAGATGCAGAATCCTTAAATGTGCTTTTCACATACAATCAAACATCTCTGTTTGCTGCTCTTTGGTGGCATCTGAATCAGAGCTTCATGAAAATGAAATTAAGCTTTGACCAAAAAGAAACATAGGAAGTAAAAACTGCATCCACTGCTGGAGGGGAGCTGTAGAATTGCTTCTTTAAACTTTATAGCATACATGTAGACAAAGTTGTGGGGCTTACTAGGAAACATTTTTCTCAAGAACTGCTCAAACAAACTTAATATGTAGAACTGGAGGTAAAAACGGAAACTAATGATTAAAAACGATAGCTCAACTTTGAGCTCCATCTCAGACACTGGAGCATCTCTGCACAGAAGGTTGAAAATCGCCGTCTTCCAGACATTCTTCAACGACAGCAGGTGACCACTTTGGCCCGTTAACCGCCAACACTGCAGAGAGGCTATTTTTACTGCTTAGAGGTTAGCAGTGTCAGCAGAGCATTCCTCAGCTTTTCTCCTCATTCTATTAAAAAAAAAAAAGGACAACGTGCTGTCATGATGCCGCCTTTAATGGAATAAACAGGATTTTTTTCAACATGCTTGAGTGCACGATCTCGTGTGGCGGTCAAGCTGACGCTCAAAGACGGTGTTGGAGTGTCCTGAAAGCATCTGCCCCGCATGCTGCACATTCCTGGAGGGATTTGGAAGTAAGAGGCTTCACTCTCTCCTGTTAGGCTTCGGAGGAATGCGAGCCATCTGCAGGTGTGTGTTCAGAGCAGCGCCTCGGCTGACAGCAGTTATTTCACACTGAGGCAGAGAATGCGTTTCTACATATGATGAACACAAGGAGCAGAAATATCTCAACACGAAGATACCTTTTTTAGCAAATGTTTAACATTCCTGCGAGCACGTGTGGCATCCACGAGAAGGTGATGAGAACAAACACATGCTGCACTGCAGTTAGACAATATCACAGCAAGTTTTAATAGGACAAGTATTACTTTGTGCCACATTAACAGTTTTTTAAAGCCAACTGAAGTGCTTTTGCAGAATTCTAACAACTGTCTATTCACATGTACAAAAAAAAATCTCTACATCTGAGCTTTCTTTGTTGACATCTCACATCTAAACTTTAACAATAATGTCACGGTTAGTTACAGAGCCAAACCCAACAGCATCACTGTGGGCGTGCTTGTAGGAGTCCGAGAACTTGGAGGCAGCCATTTGCCATAAAATTAATGTTGAGAGGCACCAAAACATCTGCAGATCCACCATTCCACCCAATCTGCCATCTACCCTGAACAACTTGTATTAGCCAAGCCTAACAGCCAAAGGAAAAGTGTAATGTTCACTCATGCGGCCCATTCTTTGAGCCTGATTACACAGCTGTAGGCTGTGGTCACCAGCCGAGCCACAGGTCTAACATCATTATCAAACGTGATCAGCTATTAGTAACAGCTTAAACAAAATCACTTATCACTAAAAATGGCTGAGTATAGTGTTCTTGAGACACTTCACACAAAAACTATAACATACTTGCTGTCCTGATCATGCATCACTATGGACCTATGTGCAGTGTTTTGAATGACACAGATAAAAAGTTAAGTCAGCCATTTCTCAGTCAGACGTGATGCAGGAGCTGACCAGTTAAATATACTTGCATGACAGGCTTGAAACTGGACTCCTAACCCAACTTTAGTCTTATTGTATCCCTGTCCAGCTGAGTTTTATTTAGCCACGATGAGCGCGTTTCATTCCTGTGGTAATCATATGAACAGTATAGCACATTTGTCCACAATCTATGACGCATCTGTTACGATTCTGACTAAAAACAAGATGACAAATATAGGGCAAGGGAAAAAAAACAAACAAAAAGAAACACATGCTACAGCATCACAGATACACATAACCTCCAAATTCGAGAACACAAAAGCAGACGTGACGAAATAATGCAAGAAAAAGACTGTTTACCTGGGCCTTTGCCGTTCACCTGCAGGGTTTGAGCCATGGCTGCAGCTGCGTGCTCTCAGTCCCACAACAAGACTCACTGCAGTCATGCAACTGCCATGCATCAAGTCCAGATTACCATGCAACCTGCAAACCGAGACAAAACATACATTTACTCACATACAATTAGTGATGCTGACAGAGAACAATATAAATTTAAAAAAAAACACAGCCTGGAGTTAGCTATAAGGGCCTCTCAATAAATCCCAATATAAAATCTTGTTTGATCAGGCACATATGAAATCGTACTAATTGTTTTACACTTTGCTGTGCGACTTTTACATTATTTGACAGAGCACGTGAAGTTAATCCATCCAAACGTGTATTTTACATTCACAAAAGCACATCGTTGTGCGAGCTGACGGACACTTAATGAGACTGAACGCTGATTTTTCACATTTATGTGTATACAGAGACTCTGTGCACCCGCTTGGCCTTTATCAATGGACACATTATGAGCAGGAACAAAACAGCTGTGTCTGGGGGGAAAAAAAGAAGAGGCAAAATCGTTGACTTCATGGGTCTCAGGCATGATCCGTTTGTTAAATCCAGAAGAGCCAAGATCTAGATGAGGTTGGCTTTTACAAGATGCATTTTTAATAGGCTGAAGGCCTTTTGACCCCGGATCCTCTCGTCTTAAATGGGGCCCCCTGGTGGTCTTTCAGTGGGCTGAGGGTCTTAAGTAAAAAATACCTCTGCACTTGGAGGAAAACGTTGGAGAACCGTTCATTCTCCACATATTTTTGTATAACTTGTGTATTGGTTCTGACATAATGTTTGTGATAGAAAAGATTAACATTTCTCATATATAAAGTACACATTGAAACAAATAAATGTAAAAATATTTTTTTTAAATTATGTATCAACACCGCCAAAAAGTATTTCTGATTTATTTCTACTGCACCCAACAATCTGATATGAAAAACCACATTTAAAACAGTTGTTTTACATCGAAAGAGGTTTAAACACGGCTGTTGTAACGGTCTTTTGAGCAAAACCAGCTTGGACCATAACTTGATGTATATTTCAAATCCAAAACAGACGGGACGGTGTGTAAAATGTCATTTAAAAGCAGTGATTTGCTATTCGCATAAACCAGTATTTTATTCACAATAAAAAGGTTTAAAATGTTTAAAGTGAGACATTTTTACAGTTTCTTGAAAAACATTAGCCAAAGAGTCTCAAAAAGTTGGGACAGGACCACTGTGTAACATCCCCTCTTCTCAACTGCAGCCTGTAAACATCTGGGAGCTGAGGAGGCCGGTTGTTGAGTTTTAGAAGAGGAATGTTGTCCAGTTCTTATCTGATACAGCAGGCAGGTCAGTCCAGCACATGGACTCTTCTACTACGAAGCCATGCTGTAGGAATAGATGCAGTATGTGGTTCATCGTGGCCTCGCTGAAAAATGCAAGGCCTTCCCTGAAAAACAGGTTATCTGGATGGGAGCATTTGTTTCCGCATTGATGGTGCCTTTCCAGATGTGCAAGTTGTCAGCCCCATACTAATGCAGGTTGCACGTTTTTTTTTAACTGAGTGCTGGTAAGCCGGATGGTCCCTCTCCTCTGTAGTTGGAGAACGTAGCGTCCATGATTTCCTAAATAGAATTTCAAATTTTGAGCAGTTTTCAACTTTGCCTCAGTCCATTTTCAACTTTAGCCCAGTGAAGACACCGACTGTATGTAATGCTGAACTTCTGCCCATCTTTACCTCTATAAAGGTGCTCTTTATGCACCCAACCATGTTACTGATCTGCTGCCGAACAACTTAATTAGCTGCAACATGCTGATATTCTTTCAGGAAATAGTAAAATGTCTCACTTTCAACATTTGTATTCACAGTCTTGCAACATTTTTATAACTGGGATTAAATAAAACTACAAAAATGTCAGTCAGTGTGTGAAAAGGGAATGTGAAAGAAGTACAAACCCAAACAGCTAGAATTACTATTGTTCTCCAACTCACTGCATATCAACAGAAGTCTTCTAATCCATTTGATCCCTGCTGTGTGTGTCCAAACTCACTGTCAGAAGCCACTTTGAAGATGAGCTTTCACTCAACTGCAGATCAAGACGGTTGTTGTTTGTTTAAAGTTTATGGTGAGAGAACAAAGGCAGGATTAAATGTTGACCGACCAAACACAAAAAGGAAAAAACCTCAACCATCAGGTTCATTGTTAGAAAAAGCATCGGCTTTTCAGTTCCTCCACAATAAACTGTCAGAAAGATTCAGTTAGTGTCGTATAAACAGTCATTTGTGTTAATGGTGACGCACATGCCACATTACGAGCTCTCAGATTGTTTATCCTACAATGAAGTGAGCTGCGTATTTGATTAAAAAGAAAAACAGCCACAGGTAGCCGTTTTGGAATGTTACAAACAAACCAACCAACCAAACAACCACAAAACCTCTGTGGTGGGTATAAATATGATTTTTCATGTCCTGCTTTAACAGTATTAAACAGCAAATGAATGACTATTCAAAAACCTTTGACAGCAGCCTCACATACACTACATTGGCAAAAGTTATTGCTCATCTGCCTTTACATGCATAAGTGGCATCCCATTCTTAATCCACATGTTTTAATATATTGTCAGTCCATCTGTTGCAGGCAGCTATAACCACTTCAACTCTTCTGGGAAAGCTTTCCACAAGCTTTAAGAGTGTGTTTATGGGAATCTTTGGCCATTCTTCCAGAAGCGCATTTGTGAGGTCAGACTGATGTTGGACAGAAGGCCTGGCTAGCAGTCTCCGCTCTAATTCATCGCAAAGGTGTTCTATCGGGTTGAGGTCAGGACTCTGGTGTGGAAGAACTTGACTGGCCCGCACAAACTGGCTCATCCATGTCTTTATGGGCCTTGCTTTGTGCACTGGTGCGCAGTCATGTTGGAACAGGAAGGGGCCATCCCCTAACTGTTTCCACAAAGTTGGGAGCATGAAATTGTCCAAAATCTCTTGGTAATGTTGAAGCATTCAGAGTTCCTTTTACTGGAACTAAGTGGCCAAGCCCAGCTCCTGAAAAACAACCCCATACCATAATCCCCTCTCCAGATGCGAGATGGAGAAGCGTGATTCATCACTCCAGAGAAATCGTCTCCACTGCTCTAGAGTCCAGTGGCAGCGTGCTTTACACCACTGCATCCGACGCTTTGCATTGCACTTGGTGATGTGTGGCTTGGATGCAGCTGCTCGGCCATAGAAACCCGTTCCATGAAGCTCTCTGCGCACTGTTCTTGAGCTAATCTGAAGGCCACATGAAGTTTGGAGGTCTGTAGCGGTTGACTCTGCAGAAAGTTGGCGACCTCTGCGCCTCAGCATCCGCTGACCCCGCTCTGTCATTTTACATGGCAGACCACTTCGTGGCTGAGTTGCTGTTATTCCCAATCGCTTCCACTTTGTTATAACACCACTGACAGCTGACTGTGGAACATTTAGCAGCGAGGAAATTTCCTGACTGGGGAAGTGATTGGAACACCTGAATTTAATTATATGGATGGGTGAGTGAATACTGGGCAGTATAGTGTATATCAATCCAAACAGACATTGAGGAATATCTCACACCAAACATCAAGAACCAGCAGCAATGGAATCTGCTAGGTTTCCTCGTTTCATCAGTGTCTGAATAAACTAATAGCACTTGAATGCATCACAACAACGTAAAAAAAAATCTAAGCCTGTGCAAAATGGCATTACTCTGGTTTACAGTCTCTGACAAGGAAAACCAGAAGTCTGCATACATAAAAACAGACGCAAACAATACGACTGGCAACGCTTGAACTGTTGGTTGTGGAGGAAGAAAGGAAGAAGCAGACATGGAAAAAAAAAAAAAAAAAGCACTAAATTGACGCAATCGTGAATTTACCAGCTATTCTGAACCAGGAGTCAGAATGATTTCTCTCACTGATGCATCGAGCAGTGATTTATTCGGCTAAAAGTAACATCAACAGGCTCCAACAGTGCGTTACACACCACAGAGAGACACAAGAAAGACAGACATTCACCGACTGTCAAATTGGTTATCAAGTCCCCAAGAGCTTAGTCAGTCTGAGCAGAGCCAACAACAACACAGATATGAAGAAACAAAGGGTAACACACAGTTATAGGAATGCCTATAAAGAGAGGATCCACATGAAATCCTGCTACTTTCAGGATAAAGTCAGTTTAACCCAAAAGACAAGCTCATCTTGCCAACTTCATGCAAGCTAATTTAGCTTTTTTTTTTTTTTTTTTTCGGGCTTTTTATGCCTTTAATGATAGGACAGTTGGAGAGAGACAGGACACAGGGGGCAGAGAGAGGGGGAAGACATGCAGCAAAGGGCCGTCCGGTGCGGGACTCGAATCGGGGCCAGCTGCAGCGAGGGCTGTAGCCTCTGTACACAGGGCGCCTGCTTAACTAACTACACCACCGACCGCCCCTAATTTAGCATTTCTAAGAGAACTCCACACATCAGACTGTCCAAACATCTCCCACGTGTGCTTTTCCATGAGCTGCCAGAACACAAACCAGTAGGAAGGAGTAGGAGATCCTCAGACACAACATGATATATATTTAATCCATCAGTCAGCGTATCAGAGACATCCTCCTCCCATACTTTCAAAAGAAAAACATCATGACTACTTTAAATCACAAAGTAGAAGAAATAAGATCAAAACAACCACATCAAAGAAATGTGGAAGTAGCTATTTGAACACAGAACTTAATTCATGAGTTTGATACTCAAAATCAACTTAAAAAGTTGCACAATGAACGTGCTTTAAAAAAAATAAATAAAAAAGACACATTCTGTAATATGGAAGCAGTTATCAAGCTACCGTCAAAGCAGCTTCTGAATTATTGTGATTCAACAGTTAACAGCAGAAGCTCAGAACAGCACCTTCAGGTTGTTCAACTTCACCTTTTTAACCCTTCTCTCACATGTTGCACAACAAAACAGTCAGTTAATGATCAACCTATTAAGGAACTCCCATTTCTACTGTTTAAAATACGACCTTCAGCAATTCTGAAAAGCTGAGCTTGGGCTTCAAAAGTCACTACGTCGTCTCAAATAGACTTGTCATATTTCCGGACGAGTTAATTCCAACATACAGTTTGAATTCATGAGTGCAGTATGAAAGTCAACTGGGACAACAATGTGCGACTGTAGACTGTTCAGCAGAGTGTTGCTGCAGCTCAGCCCTGCATCATCTGACACACAACGACTCTATCAACACATAAGAAGTCACAGTTCAACACCACCAGTCGTGACAATCACAACACCAAGCTCTGCTGTTCCAACAAGCAGCTCAAACGCCTTACCTGTAACTCTCATTCTAACTTCCTGCCACAGCACGCAGGTAGCAAACACGACTGAGTCTGCGATCATCCAACAGAGAGTCTGTACCCAGCAGTCCTCTGAGACCGACGGATAGGTTTCACAGCTAAGATTAGACAACTTCCTCAGATGACAGCCAAACGATCTGTGTCCTATAAGAGGAAACAGGACTTTAAGGCTGTTTGTTAGGAGTCGATCCCTCTACTGGGCCCCCAGGTGAAACGCATGGGATCGCTGGTGTAGTTAAAAACCTCTGACAACTCTGGAGTCTGGCTGCCCCTCGGCTGATACCCAGTTAACGAGCAGAATGTAACATAAAGCCTTCCAACGGACAGTTACACATCAACTGTGTTTCACTGCAGCCTTCAGCAGCTGAAGCTGAAAACAGAAAGTAAACGTAACCAGCAAGGATCCCTCATTTAAGGATGAGCTTTAAATACACAAGACGTGTTAATCTGGATTACACATTCAACCCGACAACAGGGTCAACTGTTCCCTCAAATTAAACATTTAACAATATATTAGGATGATGGGTTACAGATCGATTACCCTGGTAGTAATTCCAGGCATTTATATAACCACAAATATGACATTACCCTATGAGAATTTGCCCATTTTCTTACTTTTTTTTCTGTTACACTGATCTGTGACAACGTTAACACCCCTGATAACACATGTTCCGGCACTCATGTTGTTACTCTGACATGTTCCACCCTCTCAAACACTGCTGCACACACATTCCACCCCCAAAGGCCTCTCCAAGCAGGATAATTTGCCACGAAAACCACAAAAAGTGCTCAGCCGAAGGACTTGTACCCATGGTGGTCCATCCCACTGCCCGCAGGAAATCGCTGGTTCCAGAAACCAGAGGTCAATGCCCAGAATGTTCAGAAGTTTTGACAAAACAAGGCTAAATATGAACTATGAAACAGATGGTTTTAATGTTGTGGCTGATCAGTGTACTTGAATGTTTTGTGATTATGACATGGAATACCCTGCCATATTTAACTAAAAAAAGAAAAGATTTTTGCATTTTCTTCGAGCTTATTCTGGCTTGTTTGCTGCGTGATATATAGAAATTGAAACCACATTTCTAATATTAAACAGGTCCAGCTCTGATCTGCTGGAGCATGGAAACAAGCCCTCTATCTGCTGTCCTGCGGTGCACACAACAACAGGAGGATGGCAGTGGATCCTTTGGGGTCCTGTGGGATCTCACTCTGATGGGATTTAGGTGAACATCCTGACTCCAGGTTTGTGAACAGAACATTGCAGTACAAGTAATGGTATTTGTGCAGCCCGTTCGTGGGTTTACTGAAAATGAGTGAAAAAGCAGCCAATGTCCAAAGAAAAACTTTGAATTCAGAAGCCTGGAGAACTATTGCTCAAGACCACTAAAGGATTAAAGGGAAAGTTTGACACTAAATGTGAAGCAAAGGGGGGTGGACCAACACTTTTTGTACAGCACTGTACCTGCTCGTTCACTGTAGCTTCAAACCAAAGTCAAACTCAATCTATTATACATCATTTAGTTCACAACAGTCAGTTCAAACACAATTGTCAATCTGTTTCTATAACATCAACCCAAAGCTCTCCATTTGAACAAAGGAAACTCACCTCACTTTCCTCCAGAACAAACAGATCCGAGCAGGACTTATGAGCTTTACACGACTGACGAGGCTGAATTTAAAAACAAACAGGGCAGTGACATTAACCAACACAAACCAGAACAACTCGTTTTGTTCCTCTTCAGCTGTTACATGAATATATAAAAAAAAAAAAAAAACACACACACACGCCACAGATTTCGATCTCCAATGGTCTGACAGCTGCTGCAGGTGTGCGTCTCCTGATTTACAGCAAACCAGCTTCTTCAGAGAGAAGACTTCTTCGTGTTCAAAAGACTTAATGATTTATCGAGATAAGGGAAGACGTGCAAGGAAAACAGAAACAGGTGCAAGATGCACCCGTCCAGCCTGGCTCCACAAGAAATAAATATTAAACTCACATGTTGTAAGAATCTAAAATCAAATAGCAGAACTTTGAGGAGACTGGAGCAGCAAACGTGACCAAAGCCCACAAAGAAATCAGATTCAGCACCAAGACCCGAAGTCAAGTTGAGATCCAAAGTTTAATGATGCGTGTTTAATTAAATGCAGCATCATGGAAAAAAAGCAACGAATCATGCTCGGTATTGTAAAACTAAACATTCAAGCAGGCCTAAATACATCACAGTGAGTCTGCATCTATATAAAGTCACCAGATTGATGGGATGTGATGCAACAGTTCAAATTTTCCACTGTGAAAAACAGAGTTCTGGTTGTGTTTCAGCTGTAAACAGCTTGGAAAGCTACCAGAGGGCTGTGAAGGTTGCAAACCCACAGCGCTGAATATTCAGCGGGGCCGTTTTTCCTCTAATAAAATCAGAGGCTGCAGCTTTAATGGAGGGGAAACAGCCTCAAGATAAGCAAGGATGTTTTCATTCAGAACATCAGAATGAGCTCGAGTAGCACAGAAAAACAGAAACGCTGTGTGCAGCGGCATCTCTATTTTTGGATTTGGTCACAACAAGACCATGTTTTCCCTTTTTGGAAGATTTCTAAATACATATCCAAAGTGATATTGAGTAAATACATGGTCCGTTTTTGTGCTGGTGTTTGGATGCGTGTCCAATAATTGCAGAACAAGCAGTGGCTACTTGTCATCTCAAATATGCATCTGGCCCTCATTATAAAATGCCTTTGAAGCCTGGAAGGAGAAGCTGTTGTACTGACTGTGGAGAAGACGCAGGCCAGGTGAGGAGGCCAGACGCCTCAACGCCCTCCAACGTTTGGCAGCGGCAGATGCAGTCTGGACCCCAGCTTGGGCTGACCGAAGCTCGGTTTCCCTTTTGATGTCCTGCGTGATCCTGCCGAGTTCAGAGTTAAAACGCCTGCATTAAAACCTTTCAATTATCCTGGCAAGGAGGGAGGAATGGAAGGATTGTGCCCTCTACTTTATGAGTCTACTGTCAGGAGGGTGGCATTTTCCCAAGAGAAGTAATAAGGTCAGAGGTGGAAAAGTAAACGCTTAGTTACATTCCTCTAAAAGTAAAGACTTCCCTTCTTCTGTGAAGGCGTCTCTTTCCGGGAGCACCTAAGACTTCGGTTAACATGGAACCATCCGCTTGATGAAACGCAGTCAAAAATTAGTCAATGTTACCTGAGTCAATGTTATTTAGAGGCATGTGTCCCCACTCAGCCCCAAAATGTTCCCAGTGGATTTAAAAATGAGAAAATCTGTTGAGGAAAAGCTAGAGTGCTTTATGACAAAGTGAAACTAAGTGTTAAATAATAAAGACTGTCCAATCAGCATTAGATCAGCCTGTAGCTCTAGAGCCTGTAAGTCGATAGCTTTTAGCATCCACTTGAACCCCTTATTTTTCACTGTGCTTATTGGTAGCATGTCTTTTGCAATACAATAAGCTAGAGTCATTGGATATTCGTATTGTCTGTCAAAAGGTGGACGAATGTAATCTATCAAAGCATATCGACCAGGTTTCATATCGCTATCGTTTTATCGCCCGGCCCTACGTCGACACATCACACTGTTGACATGAAGTTTTTAAAATTTTAAAATGATGCTCTGTTTGCTAAATAGAAATGGCCAACCAGAGCAGCACAACTGTTATGCACAGACATGTCTTACAGTGTCACAATCACAATGTCAATCAATGACTGATTGTTGGTTTTGGAGCCGGTTAGTCATCATTTCGTGATAACCTGCTGTGCATAAAACATAAGGCACCAAAGGCAGAGCTACCATTTTCACCATATTTGCCAGCTGTAGGCAGTTTAAAATCACAGACTCAGTAAATGAGCAAATTTGAATCTGGTTTACATTTGTGACCTTCAACAATAATGTAAACATGATCGCTGGCATAAACGATAACTGTGGTACATTCCATCTCACAAGAATGCTCCCGTTCTGCCCTCTGTAATAAACAGAGGACCCCTTTCACAGGGGCAAACTATTGACATTCAAGCCCAAAATGACTCTGCCCAGCTGTGTGAATGTTGAGTTCAGCCGTGTGAATGTTTAGTTCAGCTGTGGGTGTCAACACGATGGACAAAGAGTTTGTTAATTCACTGTTTAAGGAAAATCAAATCCCAGGCTCCTGTTCTGCACAGTGGTGTTGTCAGTTCACACCGTTTAAAGGAATAAAGAAATAAAAAGGACTGGAAATCAAAAACTGCCAAGGGAATTGCAATTGGTGTGTCTATAGTCTTATGAATATACACACCTAGCTTTGCTCAGTGGTACTGTTCTTTGAAGCCAAACTTAGTGACATTGAGAAGAAGGTGGACTTGACCTGAAAGTATATTTAGATGCAACTTCTATCCCTCTGTGCTTCTGTCTCAAACGCTTCACTCAGCAAAAAAGTCAAGTCTGGCAAATAGCTGCTGTAAATATAAAATTATTTTCATTCAAGTTACGTTCTGCTTCAAGGTACCTCCTCTTTGGCTTCATTTTTCAGACGCAGTGGCGGCTGATAGCTGTGGCTCGTCTATCTCTAAACCCCTTCTATCCCTCTTTGTACTGTAACCTTTGCACTGTGTCTTAATGCTTGCTTAAAAATAGAAAGCAGACATCAAGGAATCAGCTGAGATCAACTTCAAGCCCATTACCTCCTCCTGCCTTACAAATAGGGCAGCGATGCGCAGTCAGTTCCACCTTGATAGGGCTGTGTGAAAGGGGCTCATGGGCCAGGCAACCAGCCACAAGTGTTGCTGCTGTGGAGGCATACACACCAAGCATAGTCTGAACCAAGCACAGTATGTCGCATTATTCCCCATTTTCTGATACTGACAACTACTGAAATTAGCTGTTAATTCCACTTGTCTGGGTCATTTAATTGTTAATCCTTCATTTCATCCCAACCAAACTACTGAGTGAGTGACGACATCCTTATTGAAATGAGGGGCCAATCAGCTTGTGTGTTAGTAGCGTTTTTACACACAGACTTTTCCCACTCAGTGCAGTTTTTAAGCAAAGAGATGAGTTACTTCCTTTAGCAACATACACACTACTCTGTGCTGCTTCAACCAGCAAGGTGAGATTATCACAAACTGCAAAAAACAAAAAACAGTAACTGGTGAAAGATCCAGACAAATGCCACAGTTTCCCAATCAGAATACTCACCATACAACAGCAGGGTACAGAATTAAAAGTCCCAAATAAGCAGCTCTTCAATTCAACTAAATCTTGACCTAAATGGCTAAAAAATAAAATTAGATCCTTGTTATTTAAGGTAGCAACGGAACCAGTGCATATGAGGGCAAAACGTCTTACTGCCGAGAGAAAACGTCAAATTACAGAGCATCAGACTGAACCATCTGCGAGACTCCTGCAGACAGATCTAAATCTAGCTGAATCCTAAATCCCCACCATGTTGTGCTCTTAAACTCCTGCAGCAGTTCAAATACTTCACAAACGTGGGAAAGGTTTAGTTTGGATTGAAAAATGTCAACTCGAGATGATGAGAAGAGACAAAAGCAGCCCATTTACCCAAGGCCTCGTTTTCCTCCAGAGGATAATTTCTGGGTATGAGGCAGGTTAGCCTGTATTTAACAGACAGGCAGCATGAAATACAACAATGCGGATGGCTCCAAAGTGCTGTGATTAACAAACACTCAAACCACAACATATTTAGACTCAGATGATCCGACTTCAGAGAGGCAGAGCTGTGGAGAAATACTCAGATTGTCGAGAATGATGAGAACACATGAATGTAACACAACCAGTTACTGATGCAACAGCAGGGTATTGCGTACATGACCACCAACTCATCGAGCAGATGTCGCTGCGCAGCCAGAAGCTACAGAGGTAGTAAAATGATCTTTTTTTCCAGCAAATACATTTCTCTTGGCCTTCGCCTGTGCAGCCCCTTTGGGCTCACTACACACTTCCAGGAATTAAGAAGGTAAGTGGCAGCGAGGAGCTGCTGATCAGATGCACTTTGGCTGACTGACCATCAGCACGTATGACCACCTCTATACCAACAGAAGTTTCCCCAGTCTGCTGGTCTCTCACCTCAGACTTTAGTAAATCACATAAAGAAAAACACATCGGTATCCCACAGTGAGTTCTTTGATGACAGCTGGGGAGGATGAAAGTGCGGCAGATGCTTTCTGCTCTCCACCTCGGATTTATAACTCAGGTTTACTCTTTGCCTGCAGCAAAAACACCAATCAGCTGCTCCTCACATGCTGCAGCTCAAGCATTTGCCAGGTTTCAAACAGGTTGTTTAACTTTTCGTGGCTTCTCGCAGTTTTGAGCTTC
This sequence comes from Odontesthes bonariensis, assembly GCF_027942865.1. Classification (NCBI taxonomy): domain Eukaryota; kingdom Metazoa; phylum Chordata; class Actinopteri; order Atheriniformes; family Atherinopsidae; genus Odontesthes; species Odontesthes bonariensis. Next base: position 10,499,501 of record NC_134511.1, read on the forward strand.
AGCTCATTTGAGATCATTTGTTTGAAAAGAGCAAAACATGTTGAGTTTATTTACACTCGTAACCATTTCCAAGGAAGCTTCAAGTTACTTAACAAAGTGCATTATCGTGAATTAAATATCCTGCATCTCTTTCAATGTTCCACCTTTCTCAGCAACTCTTCCTCGAACAGAAGACTATAAAAAGGGACTGATAACTTTACCACAAACACTGAATGGAACAGCATTAATCAGCCTATTCAGCTCACCGAGTAAAGTTGGACTGAGCAGAGATTTAAGAGGTCATTCACTCTGTAGGACAGATAACTCTTCTCCTTTACAGTTAGTGCTCCTGCTGACAACACTGCCCCCTAGAGGACAAAGATGGTTCAGATCCAGGAAACATTTGGGGCCGTTACTGAAGTCCCAACAATAGCAGCTGGATGTTAAGTGAGGCATACTTCAAACAAATCACCATAGCCAAATGATGCTTAACTTGCTCCCATAATCTGGGTCCAGATTCCAATTGCAGCAATCATTTAGTAAATAAACATGCTTGTTTTGACAAAGAACAGGTAAAAAACACAAAAACCATCCCCTGGGAATTATTCCAACGTTTTTATTTTAATATTTTCTGTTTTTGGTTGGCTATTGTGAAGCCGTTTTCCGTCTTCACGCTCCCCTTTCCCAGATTCAGACTCTCGCCAACCCTCCCTCTGTGCCCCAAAATTCCTTCACACCCCCCTCTATCTGGCCTGCACTTGACTAAGGACAGGCTGGAGCCACTTATTTGTTTAGTTCTGGAGTGGAGTCACTGAGGCTGAGAGGAGCAATGGGCTGGAGAACACCACCAACCACTCACAGCCCAGTATGGGAGACACTCCAAAGTCAGGAACCAAGCAAACAAAATTCAAATCGTCTGAGGTTTGTCGTGTGCAGTAGAAATAAGATCATTTTTTGGGTAAATGCAGCAAGGCATTCTTTATAAAGCATGTATTACTTAGATACGGTCTAATTCAGTTTAATCCAGCTCTCTGTGTCTGATATTTATTCTTTGCTGTGGTCCTGTAAAACACGTTCTAAATTCAACCATTAGTACAAAATCTATAGGACATATTTGAGATTTTATATATTTTATTTTTTTTTAAATCAAGTATCATGTGTTTATATATATATTTTTTTGAGAGATGAAATTGTTTTTAGCTCAAAGTGACAGTACGAGGTGATGAAAGCTCAGGAAAACAGTTTATGGGTACGAATTTTGTTTTGGTTTTCAGTAACATGAAGTAACTGTGGGCAGCCTCAGAGGGCCGAGAGGCCCAAAACCTCTATGTGTCACAGACGCATCGAGACAATAAGAACAGAGTTTTTAAAACTCCTCACTTTGGAAAGTGCTTTTAAAAATCTCACTTGTATGTAGATATCATTTGAAAAACCAAATGAAAAAGCTTGTTTTGAAAGATATCCGTGTTATTGTTTCATTTAATCTGTACAGCACTTTGATCAACCCCAGCTGTTTGAAATGTGCTCTATGAATAAAGTTTGAATTGAGTTATTGTGAACAGGGCCAAAGGTCTATAATGGAAGATCAGCAAAAATCTAAATTCATGGCAGAATTGTTATAGTAAGTTCATAGAAATAACACCTCAAAGTGGCCACTAAGTACATTCATTTTGTGCAGAGGGCCACAGTTAAACATCACTTCACAACATCATGTTGTAGTTCTACAGAAATATCTCAACAGAATAACTGAATACTCGTTCAATCAAAGCTCTAAATCAACAGTCAACCTTTCACAGTTAGTCCATTTATGGACTTTTGAATGACTTCTGAATGAATTCAGAGTGTGACAGCACTGATCAGCGGCTAAAGCAAAGCACCCATCCATCACAGCCACTGAAGCACTATTCAGTTTTCTGTTCTTGTTACGAAAACATCAGCTTCATTTTCAGATATTTGTAGCTTATCTTTGAGGCAAACATACACATGAATTAAACTGCGTGTGTTCATTCTGGCTGTCACTCCCAAAACTCCCCCTTGTGTTGTCAGCTCACTCAAAGAGACATTGTGGGGGAAACCCCCCCCACTCATCTTAAGTGCTCCCATGTTTGTCTTTGTACCAAGTGAGCCCACTCTGCTGACCTTTAGGATCGGACCAATGAGATCCACCCCTACATCCTCCGCTGCCCTTCTCCTGTGACAGCAGCCAGACAAAAACGGACGAGCTAATTAAACTGACCAAGGGCAGGAGAGAAGCCGACGGATGCCAAGGCGAGCCTGAGGTAAAAAAAAAACACAGAAATAAACTTAAAGAGAACATCTGAAGATGAAACTCTTGTCTCAAACAGTCAGATGATTTGTATCCATACGCCGGCGTCCTGCTGGGTCAACAGATAAACTATGTAAGGAATGTGTTTGGAGCCACTAAACCTCATTTCTATTGATTCAATTTTTTTTGTTTGTTTGGCGCGCCCCGACGCCAACGCTGCCCAACTAATTATGTTGTTAATGAGTCACGCTGTGCTGGAGTACTGCCAGGGGAAGGCGAGCATGTGGCGGGGATGGTGGTGCGTTCCAATAATATAGAGGAGATGCAGCTCAGGTTGCTGTGGGAACCAGAATGATCAAAAGGCACAGAAGACATTGTTTTGTAGGAAGTCGTCACGCAAGCTTGCAACCTTATATGCGAGTCTGCTGTACTACGCGTTGTGGAGACGATGCAAAAAGAAAAAAAAGGAATGCAGATTATTTCTTTGGTTTGCTTAAATATCACCTCTTAAATAAGTTATACAAATTTATACAGAGGTAGAAAGTGGACTTTGTGAAAAGCCTCACATGTGGACAAATGATGGAAATCATGTCAGCACGTGACAAAACTGATGCTAAAACACCAACTTAAGTAACATCAAGTCTTATTTTGTTTCATCTGAAGCAGCTTAATCATCTCTTTCCGTATTACCAACTTCCCCCCCCTTTCCATTCCAGGAATACGCACATTATTTTCAGGGATCTCATCTCCGTATACTACATTCAGTGATGAGCGTTGAGAGCTTGCTGTTAAATGGAGCATTTACTATATGGAAGTATCAAACTGATGATATAAACTCCAGCACCTATATGAAATAAGTTGCTTTTGTTGCTAACAAGTAGACCTGATTAAACAGAAATGTGTCCCGCTCCCACATATACGTTTACCATTCAGCACACACAAACAGACGAGAAAAACACAAGCGGAGAAATGCTTTGCCTATGTGAATGTGTAGTGAAGTGTTAGTCGGCCATGTGCTTTGCGTCTGTGTTGAGCGGCCACGTGGCCGTGCAAGGACTCCATGACTAATCCGTTTTGTATTTTAAACGTAAATGAGGTTTTGCCTCTAAAAATAATCTTCCAACTAAGAAAAGATGGTAAGTTACAGTTTCCTGTGACCTTCTGTGCAAACACGCTCATGGGGCCCACATAGTGATGTTTACAAGTGTTACTATGGAAAATTAAGACAATCAGAAAAAAGAAAATTGCAATTCTGTTCACACGTCTGTTATATCAGAGACCTGTGCTGTATTGCACAATATAGTGCAAGTATATAATACAATATAATATTGCACAGTTAGCCTGTCATGTTGAAGTTTCTGGAGATTGTGAGCTGCAACTCGCTGTTCTTTGGAGAAAAGAAACTACAGAGGCACAAGAGATGAAACTAAGACACACTCAAGTTCACATGCACACACACACTCGCTTATCTTTGACTTACTGTTCCTGATAAGACTGTTTTACATTCCACAGATTACTCATATCTGCAATCAAAATATGTACAAACACGGTTTTCTTTTACAAACGGCACGTTTTCCAGAACAATTGGTTTCCAAAATGCCGGTTGGGACCCAAGTGGTGGGTCTGCAGATCAAATTCAATTGAAAAATGACTGTTAATAACATCTATTTGCCTTCATTGTTACAAGAGATAAAAATTGTTTTCATAAATGCTGTGATGTGGTTATCACTAATGTTTATACACTTTAAACTGTGGCAGTGGGGGGGGGGGGCACCTATTATAGAATCAGCTCTACATCACACACATCGCATCTATTCACATCTTTCCATTTACTTTAAATGTAAATCTACAGGTTTCACTTCGTGTTTGGTCTCCGTACGAGTTCTGGCCTTCTTCTGCTTCCTAGAATTTATAGAACTACAATAAAAGTTTAAGCAACTAGATTTGACCCTCCTCTCTTTTGGAGAGCAGCAAGTTTGGGGTCAGTAGAGAGTTTCTACTTATTTTAAGAGCTCATTCGTATTTTTTAATTCCTGCTTTTATTAGTATTCTATCAATATTTTGTTATTAGCAAACGACTTTTACAGCTGCTCCTTTTTGGTATCTAAGGTGTGTGTCTTTGCTCTGTAGAGCACTGTGAGCTGCACTTGTGTTTCAGAAAGCTTTATATAAATAAAGCTGAATTTTGAATGCAAAGCCTTTTTCTTCCTCCACCGAGTCTGTATAACACCTGTTTTTGTAATCTAAATAAATTAACTATGCAGATCTTTCACCAAAAAGCTGTTCCTGCCGTTACACAGTAAATCACAGTCTAAATGTGAAACAGGCTGTTTTTAATGAAGCTCCCTTTCAAAAAAATAAAAATCAATCAGTACTCCCTGAAGAGGTAGTTTTTTTTTTTTTTTCTGTCGAGGCTGCAGTCCCAGCTGTGCCATGGTCCAGGTCCTGGGAACAAAAGACACCTGCCAGATTCAGAGGCTCTCAACCACAAAATGACCATGAAACAGCCTCCGGAAGATAACAGGTTTTCCACTGAATCTGAATCATTGCACCGCTTGGCTTCTTCAAGCAGTTGGAGCATTCATTTTGATAAAAACCTCATCAGTGAGACACCGACAGAGAGGGAGCGACTGCCTGTGCAAACAACAAGAAGTAATCTTAAATCACTATGAAAACTATTTAAATTGGGTAAAAATAGCAGTTTCCAAGTGTGTCAGCTACAGTAGTTTACTCACTATCCCTCTGAGTGATCCAAAACACCAGTAACTGTCAAAGTAAAACAAGGCAGCAGTCTAACTGAGCACGAAGCTTCAGGAATACAAACTGTATATGCTGCCTTTGGGTCAAATCATCAATAGACATAATATCTCCTTCCACTGCTATGCCGACGATATTCAACTATACATTAAAACTGGAGCATCATCATCATCGCCTCCTCTCAATGCCTTCACTACGTGCCTGGAGGAGATAAGGACGTGGTTAAATCAGAACTTTCTTCAGTTAAACTGCTCCAAAACTGAGGCCATGTTGTTCGGAACACCTCACCAGGTGCAATCTTCAACTTTGACAACTGTTTTCTTTGCTGGACAAAACATCCCCCTTTCCAATACAGTCACAAATCTTGGAGTTAGATTAGATTCCCATCTTACACTTGAAAACCACATTAAGCATCTGTTTAAAATCTGTTTTTTTCATCTTCGCAACATCTCCAAAATTCGTCCGTTTCTTTCCTTTTCTGATGCTGAGACCCTCATCCATGCCTTTGTCTCCTCCAGGCTTGACTATTGCAACTCTCTGTTTGTTGGAATACATAAAAAATATCTCCAGAAGCTCCAATATATCCAAAACAGCGCAGCCAGGATCCTTCTGAGGGCCCGTAAATCAGCCCATATTACACCTATTCTGCATGATCTCCACTGGCTTCCTATCACCTTCAGAATTCAATACAAAATCGCTCTCATCACCCATCAGTGTTTATACGGAACCTCACCGGATTATCTGAAGGACCTTCTCACCCCACACTCACCCTCCAGATCCCTACGATCACATGAACGCAACCTACTCCACCTTCCTCGCTCCAGATTAAGGACCATGGGAGACCGGGCTTTTGCTGTGGCTGCCCCCCGTCTTTGGAACTCCCTCCCGGATTGCCTGAGAGCTCCACAATCACTGACTGATTTTAAAAGAGGCTTGAAGACTTTTTTATTTAAGCAAGCCTACTCTGCCTCCACATGATTTTATGTTTTTATGATGTTGATTTTATTTTTGATTTTAGTCCAACTGTGTAAGCACTTTGAGATTTTGCTATGAAAAGTGCGGTACAAATTAAATTGATTATTATTATTATTATTACTGCCCAACTTTTCTCCCTCAGAGAAGCAGCTTCCCTTTATAACTGCTCTGTTAACAGCTGTTGCTTTGACTGCAGGTTGTTCTGTGTAAAAGGAGACAAACATCGAATGTAAATGTAATTTAAAATCTATTCATGTCCATCTGTTGAGCACCTCGTCCCCAGCTGGCCCCGACGCTGGCCGGCTTTTGTGATGCTGCTCTCCATGTGCTCTCAGCTGGCGTCGCCGGTTATCACGGGGAGGTCAGGAGCGTGCTGCTCAGGGCGGTGACATCAGTGCTTAGAACCGATTAACAGACTTCAGCGTCAATTGACATCAGGAGTATCAAGCATGCTAATCTGGGGAACTTGCCGATATCTCTGCGCTCTTTCTGGGACAGATTTAGAGGACGAAGGCACCAATTTAAGTTTGGAAATAAATAGCATGTTGGTCACTTTAGGAGAAATTATAGCAACAAGAGAGCTGAAAGAAGCTTTCAAATCCTCCATTTAGTTCTGATTAATTCACAATCTTCCCTCTCTAAACCCTCTCATTGAAATGAACCACTTGTGCTTTTTCAAAAAAAAAAAAAAAAAAAGAGAGGAACTCAAGAATGAACTCCTGAAAAGAAAGAAGACAGGCGAGGAAGAAAGGGAGGGAGGAGAGGCAGAGAGCGAGGACTAATCCCATTAGTTAAACCATTTGTTCCACTTAGAGAGGCGGAGATAAAAAGGTGTGTGGAGGGTGGAAAAGCAGGGTGTTTTGACAGTATGAGGCACAAACCTCCTCCAAAAGGATGCCCTTCTCTTCCTATTTTCCTCCCTTGGTACTGACGGTACTTAAAGCCGTCCTCTTGCCACTTTCTTTCTCAATTTGAAAGTCTAATTTATTGTAATGAGGGAAGTGATGGAGAAATGCAACAAAAAAGAAGAGCGACAGTAGACACACCAGATTACGGTCTCATTACCTACAGCTGAGCAAACTTTTGAGTTTAAGGAGTAAAAAAAAAAAAGAGTAAACTTTGAAAGCTAATCAAGAAGAAAATCTGTTGGTATCTAAAAACATAACAGAGTAGCCTTAAAACACAAGCACACTTCATTTTATTGGACCCTCTTACTGCAATAAAAGTGTCCTAATTTTGTACAAAATCCCATCACTTCAACAGTTGGAGAGGTGCGATTCTGGGATGCTGGCAGCCAGACACATACTTTCTACTGTAAACTGCTTCAGGAAGTCATAAAAACAGCAAATGGCTCACAGAGAGGCCAATCTACTCCAGGTGACAAAAGTTTAACATGAACACTAAACCTTTTCAACAAACCAGCTAACCCAAATGTTTTACTGCCCAGAGCCAATAAATAAATAAGTACATTTTTATAAATGATGAATTCATGGTTTCCTGTTTAGTTTTTACAGCACATGGAGACAAGAAACCAAGACCACCTTCACTGCAGAAACCAATACATATTCATGAGAGGGGAAGAGGAACCCTTTCTATCAGCTCCATACTGTGTAGATATTAAGGTCCTCTTCCACCAGGAGTGGCTTAACTGCACCGTGAGGAAGAACCTTTAATTTAAGTTCCTCTTTACAAAAACGTGGTTCTTATTTTCACCCGATTGTGCACGAGGAGAATCATTAAAAGAATATTAGACTTTGAACAATAGATTCCACTAAAAATCCTACAAATTTAAAGTTAAAGGCTGAATAAAATCATCACAATGTGATGAAACAATTAAGTATATTGATCTGTGATAAATCTTAAGTAATGATTTACAGTATTTTGCTCTTTTCTAATTGTTAAGTGAGGAAGTCATGTGGCCTTGGCTTGGGTTCTAAGACGTGGTTTATGGAAAACCGGATCAGGAATGTGGATGGGTTGGGAAGGACGCTCGCTTGTGATTTGGAGGAGTTAGAATGAGCAGGACGACATACAAAGAAGCACAAAACCTGGAAAACTGATAAGAATGCTGGTTTCCTCTGGAGGCTGGACATTCATAGGTTGAAACATTACTATAAGCTTTAAGATTAAAAGGAACATGAATTACAGAGTAAGTTATGTATATCATCAACGTGAGCATTTACATTTTAACAGATTTTCCAGCTATCAACATTTAACCACACAGAAATAAAAGCATCACTCCCACAGCACGTTTCGGCTCCGTGTCTTTAAAAATAAAAGCTCGGATTCCCGGGCATCACTGAGCAGAGGAAGCAGGAACAACTGTGGGACTAACTCATGACTTCCGTGTTATCCTTTTCATTATCTTGGCTTCTGATCGCAGACACAGGGTCGTAGGAACAGTAGCATGCCTTCATAGGTATAAGACAACACATTGTATTGTTGACAGTGAAGGGCTGTGGGAGTGATGGGGGGCGGGGGGGCCTTTCTAGTGGGAGTCATCCCAGTCGACAATAGCGGTTACATTCCAGTGGAAACACTGCGGCATTATGGCTGCCTTCTGTTCACAGGTAGGATCTCCACTTCCACCAAAACAAGGGATTATCTCCCACGGTATTCTGGGAATTCTTAACATCACCCTTGTGAATGACTCAGTGAGGAAGGAAGAAAAGAAAAGTTATTTTACTGCGTAGCCATGATATAAGTGTTATTTAGTCATTACAAATTATGTTTTGTTGAACATAAGTGTGTACAGGCAGCAGTGAGACCATTTCTCATCCCAAAAATACTATGAATTCATAAGTATTTTAATCTTATTTTTAAAGGAGCCATGTCTCTATGGTGGCTTGTAAAACAGTTTGAGGAAATTACATTCTGGGAATTTAACCACAAAACGCTGATTTAAAGGGGACATACTATGGAATTAATAAATAAATGATCAACTTTTTCCATGCTTCAGAGAATATATTTGGTTGTCTGAAGTCACCATGAACGTATAAACTAAAGGAGGGAAAACTGTGGCACTTTGTTTAAGGCCCCCAGACAGAGTAGAAACATCCAGCCTCCTCATCTTTATCTATGGCCAGCTTCTACTTTAGATGATGCCGATTTCTCTGTACCTCAGAAAGGAAAAGTTCAAACTCTTTTGCTCCGTTATTAACAGTAGATATACAGTTCAATTAAGAGAGAAATTAGCTAAATATGTTTTCTAATCCAGCCTCTTACTGCTGTTCTAGGATTGTTTTCCCCAGTCAGAAGTTAGAAACATCGATTTTCCACCCGCCAGCGCGTGGGGCACTAAAGCGAAACCATTCAATACTTAAAATAAACTTGTAACATAAATCGCTGCTTTTAACATCAGTCACCAAAAATCAAGAATGAAAAGACTTTATGGAGGTTTATGGAGCCGATACGCATCAGAAGAATTGCAGGATGGCTGTTCGGTTCCTCTGTCTGGTCTGGGCCAGTTTGACATTCAACTTTCAGACCGTGTGTCTTAAAGAGGGATCTGAAGCTACTGACTGTCAAACTGCAGAAGAGAGAAATTTAACTATTTGAGAATAAAATTCAAACATTTCTCTATCACTTTGGGCTGTTCTTGCGTTAGGTTTCAAGCAGTTTGCTGTATGTTTGCCCATGTGATAATATGTGGTTTTCAGGGGTCATTGAGAGGCAACATCTTGACCAATCCTCACATTGTAATTACAAAAGCCACTTTGTGTTGGTAAAAGTTTCATGTAGCAACTCCTCTTACAATAATTAAAACTATAAAAATAGCCTGCTTTCGACCAAATAAATTAAACCATTTGTTGGATGTAAAACAGAACGTTGTAGCATCAACTACAACTATCCCCAGTCAATCAATGCAAATAAACACAAAAGAAGCTCTCATCATCCCTGATCACAGTCTGAAATGAGCTTGAACGTGCACAGTGTTTGCTGTCTCGATGAATTTTAACATAACTAAGCTTTTCTAAACCAGAGGCAGCTCCTAAACAGAAGGCGCTGGTCACAGGCAAATATTGACTTGAGTGGTGGCCTGTGTCTGCTATTATTTCAGCTTCAGTAGAGGACAGGACAGGAATAATCAGCGTCTGGTGGAGAGGTTCGGTGGCAGATGTCACTGAATATGTAAAACAGCGAGGCGAGACAGAACAGAGGGTAGCTGTATCAACAATGAGCAACTGATAAAACTGGGACTGTCAAATTTATCTGTGGTCAAAACATGTACGGATGTATAATACAGCAATCTGATTTTGTTCCAAATGTCCTCTAAATATGAGCTCATTGGAAAACTAATCCACATCACTGTACCAAAGGACTAATATTGTACCTTTGAGCCACAGACACCACATGTACACTGTTTAAGCAGAAACTAATCCCAGAAGCATGTTAGCTGTGTGAAAGATAAGGTTATATAAAAATATCTTTAGCTATTAGAGAACAAGTTAAGAGATCAAACATGACAACACAAACCTTGCTTTCTTACTCATTTATCTTCTGGATTTAACATGCTGATCACTAGGGCTGTAGCGATACACTAATGTCACGATACGATACACGATATTCAGCCAACGATAAGATTTGATTCGATGCACTTACATCATTTTCTGGGGGAAAAAAAAAAAAGGGACAGTGTGATTTGACATGAATCGTCGCTGATTGGACTGGTGGTCCAACCTTTGAAGCGGAAGGACAACACAGCCAGACAAACAGAAACAAACGAACATGTGACAAACGTGAGAGCTGTGCACTTTATACAACATTTTTATTAACTAATTTATCACTGTTTTGTATAATGTGACCCCCTGGCATTGTATTGTATTACCTTAATGTTCTGTGTTTTCACTAATTGTAAAGTCTGTCTTTTCAATAAAGTTTGCTTTAAAATGAAAAAAATTAAATTAAATGAAAAAAAAAGAAAAACAAACAAAAAAAAAGATACTCACGGCTGAAAAATCGATACTTTAATCGGGAAACAAAATATCGATATATATCGCAGTATCGATAAAATTCCTCAGCCCTACTGATAACTGATAAAAAAAAAAAAATCTGCTGCTTTAGTGTAACTGTTTAATTAGTTTGGTTAATGGTCAGACATGCTGAAAACTGGATGATTATAGTCCCCAGCAGGGTTATTGGAGCACAGCAGTCCATATAAATACAATTATCAATGCTTGTTTCATTTACATCACAGCTGTTCTTTCAAGAATCCACAACTATCGCAGCAGTTTAACCGTGACTTGTGGCTAATCAACTCAAATGTTGCAAACATACGAGTTATTAAGATAAAGCACTTTAATTTGAATAAACAAAGCAGTTGGACTCACAGCAGCCAGCTGAGCTGGTTTGGTGATAACATACCTCAGTGGAATATACTTGTTTTTTGTGGGCAGTTTTTAAACCAGTCAAAATGTATCTTCATTGTCATCGACTCTAAAGGGGAAAAGCTTTCAAAAGCATAATTTATGTTCCAATAAATATAACACAAAGAGCATGATGTTGATTAGTCAGCATCCTTTCATGCACAGCCGAGTCGAACTACAGTTACAGCTCAACTGGACCGCCGTCCTTGTCCCAGTGTACATGCACGTGTACAAAACAGAGATACTGACAGTGTCACAACACTGTGGACTGTGTGAGAAAGTGTTCACGACATTGTCTCTGGGCTCAGATGTTGACTGTAAGTTACCTGATAGGCGATTTTGTCAGATGTTGAGACTATAAAAATCAGGATTGTATTAGCACAGAGTGACAGTCTAAAAGCTCCAAGTTGACACATCGTCATCTCGGGCTGATTTTCAGTCATAATTTCTGAAAAGAAGATTTCCCTTTGGAGCACGTACAGAGTGCCCGGGCCTATTTGAGTCTTGGTGACCATATATAGTTCTGAGAAGCTCAATGTTGTACAACTTCGGTCCGCATCACATGTTTATGTGTATATTTAAAGTCTGGTTTTGGTCAGACTAACAATTTTTTTTTTTTTTCCCGGTGTTATTCAACAATGGCAAATAATTTCCCTCAGAGCGCTTTACAAATTACACACAAAGAATAGTGTGATTTAAAAGCCTTTTTAAGTGTGAGTGCACCTACTAAAACAAGCTAATTAAAATGTTAGCACCTATGCTGCTTCAGTGGCTAAGATGAACACAAAACTGGATTTGTGTTCAGTAACTACCGCACAGAAAGTCAAGGCTGTAAGCTACAACAACACAAAGGGATGGTATTACAATGCATCCTGCAGATTGGGTTCGGCAACAATTTTCAATTCTCACAACTTTGAGAAAAAAAGGCTGGTTTAACTATGGACGTGAAACTCAGCCGAGCAAACTGAGGATTAGCACCCAGCTGTTTTGCAGACGAGTAAAACTGCTAAACCGTTTATATCGAGATTAATCAATTTGACTGCTGATTTCAAAGCCTCCCTGTGAGACTTTATGGCTGGTAACTGCGCATTTCTGCAAACAAGAGTGAGCAGGGTCATGTGCACGCAGGTTTAATGTTCCCCATCAATGCTGATTGGAGCAGCCAGAGCTGATAAATACAGCAGGACAGGAATACAGCAGAGTCATTTTATGCAGGACTGAAACATTTTGACCAAGAAGTAACAGAAGGAGTCAGAAAAACCACAAGGAATAGCGTGCTGCATGTATCACATGTACAGCTGAACGTGGGATTGGTCGGGGGACCTGTGGACGGCATCGCCATGGTGATCCGTCGTTCACCTTGTGGAAACTGAAACCTGAGAGGATGCCATCCATTACCAAGTTGACTTCTCTGCAGCACGGTGATGAGGGCTGAAGTCACGACAGATTTTAACACTTCGAAGTAAAACGTTAAAAAAAAAAAAAAAAGCTTGAATGAAATAAAATCAATCATTTCATTTTCGCTAAATCATCCGTGTTGATTACAGATCACATGTGCATACTCTCACTCTAATTAATCTAGGATGCAGAGCCACCGTGTACCATGTGGCGAGCAGACAGCAGGTCTTTATGTGCACAGAAGCTTTTACCACAGCAGATAAGATCAATGGTGTCACCAGGGAGTCAATCTCCACTGTAAACAAAGCCCCACTGACCGCAAGAGGAAATAATTTACTGCTGCAGTTTAACAGTTTACTAAGAAACGCCCAACCCTCTTCAGGAAGATGTTTATACACCAAATCAAAGGCAAGTAGCCACAGACAGCTTTTATGAAGACCTCCTGCTGGAAAAGCAATTTTGTCTGCGATTCAAGGCCACTCTTTAGAGCACTGCTGTCTTCACCTGAGGGTTGTAACTTCCTATAAGTTAGCAACACAACCAGCGGTAATCCGACCTTTACTTTAATTAGAGGAGAAGCTCCTCAAACTTCCTTGGAAGAGTTCTCTGTGAGTCCTGTGTTCAAACAGACGAGAAGATACCAAGTGGATTCAAAACTCATCCTTCTCTTGACTCATTAAGCAGTGAATTCAGAATCTAGGAGTATAAAAGAATGGGTCTACTGCCATCAGTGTTTAAGCCGTTGGAATTTGCTATGCCACAAAAATCTCCCAAGCGACCAGCTAATTACTTCCACTAGAATGTCAAAAGTACACAGAGCCTCCTTCCCTGTCAGCAGCTTGCAACTTCAGTGAATCTAATACAAACTGACCCAACAAACAGCTGGTCAACAGGTCTGCTGGTTCTGTCTGGACTACGTGTGGATAATACTCGTTCTCTGTAGTTTGTCCACCATTTCTGCATCAGTGCTTTACTAAAGTGACTACAGGGCTTCGAGACAAAGCAAAGCAAGTTGCTATTTTCTCTTATGAACAAGTAGAGACATTTAAGAGCATACATCACATTTAAGAAGGACATTTGCCTGTCTTAGGTCACTTTAAACTCTGCGAATGAGTTAAAAATGATCAGGACTGAGAGGGAAGAATACAGATTTCTGCGGTTTGTGTTCACACATCATTAAAACTTAGGACTAGGTCCCATAGCCAATAATCGCACCATTATCAATTCAAGGAAAAAATGTTTAATAAACATTTGCCAGAAATAAAAAAAAAAACTAGTTTTGAGGTTTTGTGTCCACTTTTCCAATTCCAATTCAGCAGCATGACTGACGAGTGAAAGAGTATGCAGCTCTCTTAATATTAGAGCTGGCGCGAATCCCAGCTGGTCTCAGGACATTCAGCTGTAATTTCCTGCAAAGAGTTCAAGCTTCGTCTCTTTCCCATACTGTGCAGCCTGTGAATGAGTTACTTTTTACATTACTGCGTGTGTGCAAGCGAAGGAGGAATAGATACCTGCTGTGGTGATACAGTAGCATCAACCGTTATCAAAAGTTGCTACTTTTGTCAGTGGGCGCTTTTATCAAATATAGGAGTCTAAATAGTCCATCAAACAACCAATAAAGCACAGAGCACCTATAATCAATGATGAAGCAACACCTAAGAAGTAGTTTGAGTGAACCGATTTCCCACCATTTTAAATTAAAGATGACATATTATGTGCTTATTTTGCAATTTGGCACAATATCCTGACGTCTTATTAAAATGCACACACATGCTTGGGTACAACAGCCGTCTTCAAACGACACTCCTCTGACCAGACTGTTTTAGATGTGGGGAGTGGGAAGTGTGCATCCACTTACTCCGCCTCTTTCTCCACCTCCCTCTTCCTGAGGTCGTGACCCACAGCTTCTGCCTGCCACGGAGACTACTAAGAAAAGCTGGGGAGACAAAGTTTAATGGACAGAACGCATCTGTGCAACCATATCAGACCAGAATCAAACTGGTTCAAACTGATGTGGCAGTTCAACCATCAAGGCTTCAGGAGGAGTTTTTGGAACCAACGAGCAATGCTTTCGATTTAGAAATGCATTTAAACATTATTTACTCATTAACCTCGTTAAATAATTATACTTGGAGACCTTCATCTTTACTAAAACCTTGACAATAAAGGTAGAAGCACACCCTGCTTACCTGTACATGGCCTTTAATGTAACGAATGAGATTGACCAGGAACAGGTAGCATAATGCAGGGTTGCGGGGACAACAGCCTGGTGGTGTACCTTATCCGCACACATCTCTCATCTGAGGTTAAGCCACAGAGAGCTAGAACTAATCCTTGTTTGAGGTACAATTTCAAATAAAAAGGTCCAGCATTTAACTGGCCCGTGTTGGCAAAATGGTCCGATAAAAAGAGGTTGCTGAACACGTCTTTTGCCGACTCTTGCTAGAAGGACTAGAAAATATAAAGTTTATCCACAGGGCTCCTATATCCTCTGAGGCTGGGGGTAGATGTAGGCTGCATGCTGCAGACGGAACATTACCACGTGAAGCTGGCTTCATCGTTCCCGCAGGTTGAAAGCGAGCAGGTGGGGCTCAGAGGCTCGGGCCAAACAGAGGACGTGAAGTGAACTTAACAAGCGACACCTTTAAACTGAAAATCTAATTGGTCACTGAGTGAGATCTTTTCAAACGTAGGGAGCCCAGAATAAAAGCGACAGGTTTGGTAGCCTGAGCAGACAACTGAATATGTGCTTCAGGAAGAGAAAGAGAGAGATTTCCGTGATATGTGCTTCTTTAAGGGGCAGGCACAGCTGAACCAGGGGGCTGCAGGCATCTCAACATGAGAAAGTGAGGAGAAAATGTGAGATCCTCATTTTTTTTATCCCATAAACACAACAGGATGGTGGCTGTGACACACGCTCTTCTAAATTTCTGCACAACATCTACAATCATCTCACAACCCGCCTGCTGATCAGCAAAATACTTAAGTTGAACTTCAGTGAACATTCGTGGCCAATCACTTGATGAATAATATTGATTTGGGGACAAAGACGTGGCTACAAAGCTGGCTGGTAATCATTTACTTTGCTGTACTGTTCTATATAAAGTCAATATATCTATTGTCTGTCAACCTGGCTTTGAATCTTAGCACAATGTTATCTTTCTGGTTGATGTGTGTGAGCGGGGGGAGTAGAAAACTCTCCCGATGTCAAGCACTGACAAAAACATAAAAGCAATCATATTAACTTTTTCATTTATTAGGTAGTTGTGGTGACATACTGGAGGACCAATGTGAGGAAATGAAGGCTCTGCTCTGAGTGATTTCAGGCGTTTTTCATTCTGAGTTGTTACAACTCTGACAGTGTAAATGTCTATGAACATAACACTATAATACTAAAAACTTATGAATCATTTATTCATTTTTCTAACCCTTCTACAAAGGAAGAGCCGTTTATAGGTAATGAACAAGAAAATTAATAGTTTACTCTTTCACCGTAGAAAGTGAAATTAGATCATTTTATACAAGTTAATGAAGACAATTAAGCAGACATGATGACGATCATCAAAAATAACAGATTATTTGACTATTTGTCAACTGAAACGGACCTTACATGCTACAACATGCAACAAAAAACACAGAAAAAGAAAAAGAAACATGTTACCCCATAATAACACAGGAGATGAATAAGTTTAACTTTTGAACACATCGATTTAAAATAAATGAATAAATAAATCACATTTTCTCAGCTGTAGGCATGCTGCATCAAGTGATATAGCAGCCGTCAACAAGCCAGCGAGGCCATTAAATACTGTGAATGCAGTAAGCGCAGGAAGTTTGCTTTTAACTTATGCACAGAGATGAAGGTCAAATGCAGCATTCCTCAGCTTCACAGAGCATGCAAACCATGATAAAAACAAATATAAAAAAAACTCTGGCATCAACAGGTTATATGACTCCAAAGCAACTCAAAGACACCCACAGTGCCTTAAACTCATCATATTCTGCACTCACCTCAAACTGGTCTTATGAATGCATTTCAGCTGCAGCTCACGGACAGCACCCAGTGAAACCAACATCCCAGAGAGATATGTGGGATTAGCACGGAGATGTCACCCTGCGTTGTCTCACACGGCAGAGCTTCGGCCAATCACAACACAGCCGAGCAAAATACACACACACATTGTAACCTGACAATACCAGCCTGTAATATGAGGAGCCTGGTGGCCAGCGGCCCCGGCTCCGAGGTTCTCTCAGCCGTAAACAGTCACATCACTGGCAGCACACAAAATCAACAGCTCTGTCCGTGGTGGAGTTCGTAGTCTGGGTCAAGTTGGAGTGTTTCAAATGTGTTTTTGGGTAAAAAGCTGTGAGACTTATGTGAAAGTATGTCTTACCTCTTATTAAACTGATTACAGTGGACAAAAAGGTTTCCAATAGACAGAATATAAAAGATGTTCTTTACTTGTGTTTCCATGAATGGTTTTTCCTGGATATGAAAATAATGAGCCGCAGGCACCCGGTTATTTAACATCCCAGGACTCTTTATATAAAAAAAAATAAAATAAAATAAAAAAAAAAAAAAAGGTAAATTCAGTCCTGGGTTTTCTGGAAATGCACCAAAGGAACCTTCTTGTAGTTCTCAGACTTTTTACAGGAATCATCCCCCCTTTTGTGTGTCGGCATTGGAGTCGAGGGGCCAAAGGCCATTTTAGTTCACGGACTTCATAGTAGATGCCCTCCCAGCATGAGAGGAACCTTCTGTGAGGTATGGTGATTGATCTGGTGTGAGCAGAGATCGGGAGGACACGTGACCACCGAACCAGATCTTGCTAGGTCTTCATGTTTGCCTTAAGAAAATTAAAGAAAACTAAGAAGAATGGACTGACATTGAGCACCAGAGGTGGGTAGTAACGAGTTACATTTACTTGAGTAAGTTTTTGAAAAAAAATATACTTCTAGGAGTAGTTTTAAGTCACTATACTTTTTACTTTTACTTGAGTAGATTTATGCAGAAGAAACGGTCCTCTTACTCCGCTACATTAGGCTACAGTGCGCTTGTTACTTTTCTTCTTACCTCTTTGGTATTCTACGCCTCATTATTTTAATCCCCCCGCGTACGCCTCATTTTAATGTTTTATTTTGACAGAGAGAGAGACTTCCGCCAAAGGCTCTACCACCTGACTGTTTCACCAATGAAACGTAGCCGTGCAGTCTCGTCACATGACCATACTCAATCTCAGCGGCGGGACGAGTTAGCTTTACAGTTTACAGTCGTAGCAAACAAACAAAGAAACAGATGAAAAATGTCAGAATCAACGGTGGGAAATGAAGACACAGACGAGGCCTCATACTGAAAGCATGTTTACCTTACAAAGAGTGAGAAACAGCAGCTATATTATGTGTCTTCTGTGTCAACCAAAACAAACGCACATTTCAGCAGAAACTCAACATCTCACTTGATCAAACATGTAGTGGTAAGTTTCCTAAACTCGTTTCCCCACGTGGATAGGCGAATATTTGTTTTTTTAGGTTACATACGTTGTAAACATTTCCTCTTTTATTTTTTATTGAAGTACTTGAATTTACCTGGATCATTTTAATTTAAGCTATTTGGTAATTAATTAATTAATTTTATCAGTTGGATGAAGTCTAATTTGCCTAAAGATGATTATTTAGTATTTTTCTCTGTCTGATTGAATACTTGTGTTAACAAATAAATCAGCCATTACTCAACATTTACTCAGTACTTGAGTAGTTTTTTCACCAAGCATT
Source organism: Odontesthes bonariensis (assembly GCF_027942865.1). NCBI lineage: Eukaryota > Metazoa > Chordata > Actinopteri > Atheriniformes > Atherinopsidae > Odontesthes > Odontesthes bonariensis. The sequence continues at coordinate 10,518,014 of NC_134511.1, forward strand.
ATTTGGATGACTACTTTTTACTTTTACTTGAGTCATATTATTCTAAAGTAACAGTACTTCTACTTGAGTACAATTTTTGGCTGCTCTACCACCTCTGTTGAGCACTAAGGTTGCATTTTGTATTTATTAATTTAGCTGCCAGCTGTCTGTTACTTCCCTACAATGTTCCCATCGGTGGTGAGAAAGCAACTATAAAAAAAGCCTTTAGGAAAGGTCATTCTTCCTTCCCTACTTTTTGTTGGGTTTTTTGTGCAAAAATTGCCTGAAGTCCTGCTAAGACTGCAAATTAGTCTGATGAAGGGTGAAAAATCACACTACCCTGTCACGTCTGCAGGGTTCACGAATGCACAAAGCAAGCGCAGCCAGGCAAGGAGGAAGGACATACCAGCCGAGGTCACTCAAAGTGTTGCAGACTTGCACTTTCCCATACAGCGGGGCTGAAGTGTGGGTGTTTTTATTTGTGCCAGATAATTTAACCAGAAATGTTTCATTTCTCCGAATCGCTGCTTTGTTCTCATGGCTGTGTGTCGGCTCTCTGCAGCCGACTGAATCACAAATGAACGGCCAACAACTCCTGCGGTACACCTTAAACACACTTTATGAGTTCTAGAGTACATCTAGTCAATAAAACGGAGTTCAGGTATTTTGGTAAACAGAGCTTGCGTGCCACCTGTTTGCAGTTGGTTAGTTCACCACGAAGACTTTTACGAGTTTTAACCAAAATGAGCTGCTGGCAAACCTACCTTCCTGAGGATGCTTAAACTTGACAAGCTGAGTCTGTGCACGCCTGCATAGCTGAGGGATTATTACTGTATCATTTGAGCCCTGAATTCTCTTCACACCTGCCTCATCCTGTGTAACCTACAGGGAACAGGCAGGATTTTTCAAACCTGCTCCCCTTTCATTCATAAGTGTGTCTGAAGGAACCATCATCAGCTCAGGGTGAGCCGTTTCCATGACTCCAACACTTCACCTCTGGCATGCACAGAAACGTCAGCGGTATGTAAGAGAAAACGAACCCTAGAACTATCCCCAGAAGAGACAATGAAGAAGTTATGTAATGCATATATTACGAAACATGTATATTTTTTAAGGTAAATTGCTCTGTGTAAACATCCCATTTGGGAGATGAAATGGGACACAACATTTCTTCTATTTAACTGTTGGAATTCTTCAAGAAACAAATCTTTTGGAACTTCGAAACTAAAGCGCAGACGAGCAGATGTGAACATCTTTTGCAGACAATTTCTGATCTTTTGCCACCACTCATGCATTAAGTCACCAGAGTGAAATGATTTCGGGGCCACTTTAGTCAAATGACTGCATGATCAGCTGTTTCCATTTCAAAGATCCCAACTGCTTACTGAAATGGAAGAACAGTCACAACAGAGCTGACTGAAGCAAACTTCTTAACTTGGTTTGAGTCTCTCGTGCATGACCAAGGCAGCTGGGTTTTCATGGTCCCATTTTTGGTTTGGATTCTAGTTTTAGCTACAAATTGGTAAACATGTTGTATGGGCTATTTTTTTTTTTTTGGGTAAGTGCAAACCAAATCTTACTGGAGGAAATGTTGAAATATTCTACCATCATTTATAGAAAAAAATAACTTGTTATTAGGACTGGACGAGTTAACTCGTTAATTATTTAACGATGAGAAATATTTTTAGCGCGCATTAATGCAGGTTTCATTATTTATTTTTTTATTGTAAGAGTCTGTCGCTCACAGGCTTTTATTTTGTAAAAGTCTGCTGCGGAACCGGAAAAGAAAGTAATCGGCGGATCCACCAAACATGGAGAAGGGTACGGAACTTTTACTCGGCCATTTTCAATTTAAAGTTCTTCCAGACGGCGGAGTCGACAGAACCAAAGTCATCTGTAAACACTGCCAAGTTGAATTGTCTTCTCAGCGTAGTAGTTCCAGTCTAAAATATCACTTAAAGGCAAAACACACAACTGATAGCAGCAAGTCATTCAAGGAAACAGACAGTGGAGCGAGGCTTCTACATAAAAACTACAGAAAGATGCTGATGTTAAAAGTGTGTTTGCACAACAAATGTTATGGCACTTTCATTCATTTGGCAGCACATTTCAAATAAAGCTAAATGCTAAAAGCTATACACTACTTTTGAATTCATTTTGGGATTTTGCGTACAAATGCGATTAATCAGGGAAATCATGTGATTAATTAGATTAAACATTTTAATCGTTGCCCAGCCCTCCTTGTTATTAAATAACCCACTGGCTGTTATATCCGTCAGTAAAAGCCTCGGTTTGACTGATCTTCTCTCCTGTAAACAACGGTCAGTCAGGGAAGGATAACTGACGCCTTGAGGTTCCCTGCTTGACCGCATTGTTTTTCTTGCCACTCCCCCCCCCCATCATGATCAAAATGTCAAAACAATCATTCATAGCAAGCCTCATCAGGCAGTGGGCCTTTTTAAATCAGGCCAGCTTTGCAGAGCGTAATTAACTTCATGCTCAGGATCATCATATTAGCTCCGACAGAGATGGTGAGAGCACAACATCCTGTCCTGCACTCCTCTACAAGCAGGGCTGGAGATGCATTTCATCAATCCTATCAACTTGAAAACACTGAAGCATAGCTGATGCAAACATGCCTGATAAGAGGCAAGTATTAATCAGAAATGAGAGGAAATCACTCGGGAGAGAAACAACATTAATGTTAAAATGTCAAATATCAATGATCCGTGATAATCAACTGCCGTATAAAATGGACACACAATGACTAAGAAGACGCATTAATGAAAGAAAGGGATTAACATACCAGGAAACAAAACATCTTTGTGAACCACACTTCAGGGTTTAGGCAGGGTTAATCCCAGCTACACACAGCTATTGAAGCCCTGCGCTCCTTCATGTTGACTGCAGTTTTCCTCCGCACGCAAGCTGCAGCACGCAGACATGAATCATGTACCAATTCCCCAAACTGCTTAAACCACATGGATGAAAACAACATCTATCCAGATTTGAGGAAAAACTCAAGAACATTTTATGAGTTTATTCTGGTATTTATCTGTATCTGGTATTTGACTGTTTGAGAGCTCATGTCTCTTCTTTTGTCAGTCCTTAATGGGGGGGGGGGGGGGGGGGGCACAAGCTGAAGGGAATTACGCTTTAAGTGCCTTAAAAGGCAAAATGTTATCAACTTTACCATCAGCCGTACAAAAAGCTTCTGTTTTTTGGACAAAATAAAAGGACAAAAGCAACTGAATGAGCTAAACCAATTAGAAAGAAATGTTAAATGGTGCCAAAAACATGCCCAACTGTTGGAAGTTATGTGTCGGGCTATTACTTGGTCAGAGCAAGTGACTTCCTGGAGTTTCCTGGCACCTTGTTTTGCCATCATTTTTCATGCCTATGCTAATTAAAGTGGGCTGGTTAGCAGACAAAATGAGGACACATGTTCACATGTTAATGATTAAAGAACTCAAAATTCCAATTTACACAATAAACTAAAAAAAAAAAAAAAGACGTGTCTGGTGCCTACTTCAAAATTGTATCATATGCTTCATGTGTTACATCATCTTACATGACCATTTGTGATGAAAGGACAAACCCATCCTACATAAATGTCCTCCAATCCATCTCAGGCCACTACAACTCTGCTAAACCTCTTAACCCTGAAAGAACTGATTTAAAAAGGAGTTCTGAGAAGTTCTGCCAGAGCTTTGATCAGGCCGATAATGACTTCCTCTCAAATTTGCAAACAGTGTGTTTTTGGCTGGCAGCTGTCCCGGGGCCACTGGAAATCTTTTAGGAGGATTCCAAGGCTCGACTCTTTTTGTTTTTATTACATTCAAAACGCCCTCCATTCAAATGCTGCTGCGCACGCCTTAATATTTAAACTTTTTAAAGTTCTACGAAGAGGCTACTTTTGAAATGATCTCAAATCAAATCTGATATCGCCCCCCCCCCCCCCCCCCCCCCCGACAGAGTCTGCCCATATTCAGGATGCCCTTTGAGGGTTTCGTTTCTGCATAGGAGCTCCAAATGTTTCGTTTCAGTGGATCAACTATTCAAAGTAGATTTGGTCTTCTAATAACAGGGCAGCCTCTGAGGCCCGTGTAGGTCTTCAGCCCACATTTTAAAAACCCAAGCAGCTGTAACAACCTCGCCTCACCACCAGTCAAACCAGTAAGAATGGCTTCACGGGGTTAAACTGCTGTGAAGCTCGAGCAGTAAAACAAGACATGAGGACAGATGATTCCATCTTTGAATAAAAGCAGCCCGATAATGATTATTTTCGGCACAAAAATGTGCAAGATGGGCATAACCAGGACAGAAGTATGCACAGATGTTCAACCAAAACTAAAATTACAACTCAGCATCCACTCGACGTAAAATTACAGAGAAAACCCCACAGCGAGGATTCCACAAAAGACTGCGCACCCGCAAGAAAATCAAGGCCAGGGCTGTGGAGTGGAAGTCATTTTGTGTTAACCAAAACAGAGGGGATGGGAGTCAAAATTACAGGGAGGGGAGCATCGCATCTGAGACCGGCTTTGATGTTGTGGACAGGAGGGTCGTCTCACTAAGGTGTGAATTGAGCGACCTCTCGCCATATGTCCACGGAAGTCTGAATGATTCGGCCGGTGATGTGGACCCAGACTGCTAAGCCTGATGTACCAACCAATGCCAGGCTGTACTTTCACTAGATCAGCTTAAGTGTTAGAGGCAGGGAGAGGCTGTGCAAACACAGTGCTGCAAGACAAGCACAATGTACTGATTTAGCTCAAAGCTTGTTAAAAGAGCAAACAAGCTGGAGCTCAGAAATGTCTTTGAAATACTTGTAAACAAGACGTCCACACACTAAAGTCAGCGAGGTCTCATTTTGATCTTCTATTAACCGTTTCCTAAATTGATAGGTGGCAATGTTCAGAGGGTCAAACTTATGAAATGTACAGTACTGTGCAAAAGTCTTGACTCTACGTCTCATTTCTTTAGAATTTCCTTCCAAGCAGCCAGACTTTCTTGTAATCTTATATGGTGGTCTTGAGCAACACTTCTCCAGGCTTTTATGAAGGTCTTTCAAAGTTCTTCTCTGGACTTTGGCTGCTGACTCACTCACTGTCAGATCAGTCCTTGTACCTGACCATTTTCAAAGGAATATGTTGGGGGTTTTTTGTTCGTTAAGCCACTTAAAACTGACCTATCAGTCATTCAAGCGTAATAAAGGCACCTGTATGAAGGGATGAACAAGTGCTGCATCTATAAATAACAGACAACTTAGCAAAGAACCAATTTTAAGTTGTATTTTTAATGGAACTTTGTTATCAGCAGCCTGTCACAAAGACACATCATTTTTTCCCATTGTTGTAGTTTCATCTATGAAAAATGCCAAAGATAACACAAATTAACTCATGTAAAACTTTTTTTTTTGCTCCAACAAGGTGATTCCCAAAGAGCTTTTAGCTGAAAACATGGCATATCTCAGCACGGTGTGCAGTGTGTCCTTGAAAAAAAAATAAATAAAAAAAAAAAAAAAAAAAAAAGAGGAAACTGGGCAAGTGGGGGACGAAGAAGTGTGAGGCCTAAAAAATCCAGCAAAGACCTGAAACAGAACCTGAGAGATGCATCTGGACCTTCAGCTGACAGGTCTGATGGAGGGATGAATCCTCCCCAGAGCCCGGAGCTCAACATTACTGAAGCAGTGTGGGATCATGTTGACAGAGAACGGAACAAAAGGCAGCCCACATCCAAAGAAGAGCTTTGGGATGTCCTTCAAGGAGCCTGGAGAACTATTCCTGAAGACTACTTAAAGAAATGACAAAGCTTGTCTCAGAGGGTTCAGGCTGTGTTGGAGAATAAAGCTGCTCAGACCAAATACTGACTTTCAAGCTCATAAGAATCTTTTTGCCATTTTCCTGAAAACAATTAAAGATCTTAAGGTTGCTGAAGACTTGTGCACCAACAAATACTTCCTGGTTTCATCAGTCCTCCATGAAAATACGTACAGTCTCTTAAACTTACTCATTAATTTTATGATGATGTTTTGATCAAATAAAAATAAAATAATAATAAAAAAAAATTAAATAAATAAATAAAAATAATCACCAAATTACTTCACGTCTTAAAAAAAAAAAAAAGTTTTTTTAATTTAAAAAAAAAAATTCAGATTATGCAGAGAGTCCATGCTGGTTCTGATGAAGGCGCAGACACAAATGAGGACAGTGTTCTGTACAGTGGCCGTACCATCCATTATAACAGCAACACAAAACAGGTCTGACTCTCTATGACAGTGACCAGCTAACCGAAAAGAAAAGCTTTAATAACACAAACATGCCAGCTTACTAAGTTCATTTGCAAATATTTAATGAAAACTAACAACTAAAAGCATTTTATATGTAAAGACTAAGCTTTCTGATCATTTGGATGCAATTTGTCATCTTTACACGACACCGTTAGACTGAAAGGTGTTTTCCTTTCATGTGTGTCCAAGGGTGGGAGCCCTGAACTGAATTATTTAATCGGTGAACCTTGAATTAAAGTAGTAACTTCAGAGAGAAAACCAATGTTTCTTGGGAAAAAGGTAGAGAAGAATGCACAAAAGATGACCAAACTGACCAAAGCCACCCCAGGTTAAGACTTTTCTGTTAAAGGAATGCTTTGTTCAGCCACCTGGATGAAAGGACTGCTTGAAATGTGCACTTATTCTTCCCAAGTGTAAAAAAAAAAAAAAAAAAAAAAAAAAAAAAAAACTGATTCAGGTATAATCCAGAAGTGCCACCGTGGAAGCTGAAGAATTTCATTAGACTGCTCTCACAATGCTCATATTCTTCCCCTTGACATATCAATTCAGTGCTTGATCTCTGAAGAAAAAGTGGAAAAGCCTCTGAGTCTGGGGAAGCTGAGGAGCCCTCTGTTTGACCCCCAGCACAATAGGGACCACCATCCAGGTCTGCATCCCTATTACTCGGACCCTAAAAAGCCTCAGCTCTCCACCACTCTACTGCCAGAAAGAAAACGGGTAGTGGTCGGACCACTGAGGAAAAAACAACTCTGTTGGATGGTTTGGACACCAGATATGAGCAACAGGAGCTTCATTTACAGTGTATGCAACATTTCAAGTTGACGACAGTCCCTTTCAGCACACACATAAAGGAGCTTTTGTGAGGAGTCAATCACTGCACTGTATTGTTGAATATGAGGAGGAGGCAAAGAAAATGAAAGCACCAAAAGAAAGAAATTGTAGCATTCTTGTGTCTGAGGTGAGGGCGATTACGTTGTAACATGGTGAAAAGTCCCACTTAAGCTGATGAATCCTTAATGAAAGATGAGTTATAGAAAAGTGAGGCACTGCTGAGTCACGTTAGGGGGAGTCAGCGTGCGTGTTTTACAATGTGAGGAGGCAATGCGCCACATTGTCCTGGACCTTGGAGCTCAAAGTTCAGCCCCATTTGAGGGACTTTCAACACGCTTTTGCGTGACACCTGTGTGTGGCGCAAAGAGGGTTGTTTGGTTTGGTCGGAGCAAAAACAGCACCAGATTACCACAACGAGCGGGTGCCACAAACACCATATGACTTTAAACATAATCCTGCTTAACCAGCAACGCTTCATGGGATTGTCTAGTCTGGCTGCTGCACGACCACCTGACCTAAAACCAGCGCCGAGGACACAATGAACATCAAATAAGTAAACTAAGCAGCTCGACAATACTTATACAAAGCACAAGACATATTCAAGGGCTTAAATAGCTTTGAAAACATACATATATATATAAATAAATACATCTTATTACCTTATATTCAACACAAGCTTCCTCCGAATCCCAACGCCAAGTGTCCCCCTGGCTCTTCTTGGACTTGAATTCAATTCCTCTTTGCTGTTAACTCGACGAGTCGTCCTTGGGGGTTCTAGCTCTTTTGGGGAAACTCGTGTGGATAATGCAATAACTTGACGCAAACCCCAACAAGGTTCAACTTTATCCCGTCGCACACAGCACGCCCCGTCAGCACCGCCAGCAGCCTCTTTGTACTTGTCCGCCTGAGCTCAGAAGTGTGTTGACCCGCGATCATGCGCAGTCGGTGCCCAGACAAGCTCAGTCCCCTCAGCGCGAGGGAAGGTTTGGCAGCGCCACAGGTGTAGCTTACCTGCCGCCAGCTTGGCCTACTTTTACTGACTGGGCCATAAGCTAAGGCTAACAACCAGGACACTTACTCTCACCCTCCAGTTTAAGTGTCAAATCTTTCCGTGAAAACCTCTCTGGCCCTGCATTTGTTAAATTATATTAAATGAAGGAAACGAAACGACACCGACCTAATACAGCGAATAACTAACTTGTGCAGACATTTCTCCTCCGCAAGTTAAAATAGTTCCCATAGCGTCAGACGCATTTTCAACGTTTTTTTCCCTTTTTTGTTGGCGTATTAATATCAACATCTATCAATTTGTCTGTGGAATAGAAGACTCATTGGGCAATTTTACACTGGTTCAGTTTATTTAGCTTGATTATTGTGTGCTTGATATTTCTTAGTCACAAATTTAAACAAGTGTTAAGGTACATGCTGCATTATTTAGAAAGAAAAGTTCCAAACTATCAAAACACACCCCACAATGAATAGAGCAGAGAAGTCAATGAGGTCGAAACTGGGTCCAGAGCGCCATCTTGTGTTGGTTTCTTTTAGGTTAAACACCATCTATAAAATCCATTCAGATGTTGAAGTACCTTAAAAAGCCTAATTATGTTTTCAATAAGCTACAATTACCAAAACAGTGAGTTTAAAGCAAAAATTATTCATCGTCTAATTTCACATTTGCAAATGGTTTCAGCACTCTTCCCTCTGAAGTGTCTAATATAAATGTAGATATTATATAAATGCAGACAAATGTTAGATAGATAGATAGATAGATAGATAGATAGATAGATAGATAGATAGATAGATAGATAGATAGATAGATAGATAGATAGATAGATAGATTAACCAGCCAGCTGGCCATAAACCAGTTAAACACGAGAAAGATTTTCAACAACTCTCTGTGGTCAAACACAAGGGGAAAGTACTGACAGTGTTTGAGAATAAAATTGCCGATCAAGTACTGTAGTGTGTGATGCTTACCGGCTGTGCGAAGGAGTTCAGGAAACAGTGTGTGTCAAGATAACAGATACATATAGTCAAACATAAAGCAGTGAGACAGAGATTGCCTTGGACTTTTGGCCTTAGAAGATCTCTCCAGATTTGATCATTCTGTAATTCTGATTCGGACCTGGAAACCTTTTATTGGCAATAAAAGGTTTCTGTGTTGGAGCACGTCTGTGTCAGCAGAGTTCTTCCTGTACCATCTACACTTTGGCATTTTGAAGGCGACCATCCCTCATACACCACAGTGCTTTTCTTGCAGTTTTGTGGCTTTTAGTCTGAGCTCCGTTTGTTGTGTGTGATGGTAAAAAAAAATGCTTCAATAATTATTGAGGACTTCCAGTCTCAAAAGAGGCAGACCATGTGCAATATAGGGTTGGAAGGGGTGCAAATCCATGGTTGAAGAATGAGTCTTTCTGTGATATTTTTGACCAAAAGCACGTCACATTATGTTTGAGGACAGCAGAAAACTGTGTCAACTTATGGAAACACGTAACATGTCTCCTGAGCATGAGTTAAAAAAAAAAAAATCTCTGGTTTGATGACACTTAACTTCAACTCCAATCATTAATGTGTAATGAACACTACACATAGCTCATTGTCTGTCTGACACCGTGTGAAACGTGGGCTGCTCCTCAGCAAGAGGAACAGATCCATCGAACCGAAGAGGCCTCAAGACTACTCTCCTGTGGCCCAATTAAAACCTTGCCACCTGTTGAGATAGATGGAAATGATTCTAGGGTGAATATTCACCAGGGGTGAAGAGTGTAAATGCACACTATCAGAGGGAAAAACAAAGACTTTTCATGCACTCTTCATATCGCTGTTGAACCTGGTGAAAAGTACACAACCCATCTTGCGCAAAGGCAGGCTGAATCTATGCCTCTGCAGCTTCCATTATTCTGGTCACATCCCTCTATTGGTGACATTATCAGTTCATCACTACCCAGTCCAGTCTGTTGTGTTTCCTGCGGGGCCACACCTCTCCCGCACCACTGGATTGGCCCCTCTGTCTTCACTCCCTCCGCCGAGTTCCGCGTTGCAGCACATTTAAGTCCTGCAGCGTTTCCTCCAACGTTTACGCTCTGACAGCTACAGACCATCCGCCACCATGTCCGACCAGGGAGGCTTCGACACCAACGTGGTCACCGTGACCCGCTTCTTGATGGAGGAGGGCAGGAGGGCGAAAGGCACAGGGGAGCTGACCACGCTGCTGAACTCGCTGTGCACGGCGGTGAAGGCCATCTCCAGCGCTGTGCGCAAAGCTGGCATCGCCCACCTGTGAGTTAACAACTCCCACCCTAGCAGGCTACACATTTTTTAATGTAAAAACTGAGGACAACTGCGCGAGTTGTACTTCTTTAATCTGGCTAAAATATCAGCCACACGCATCCACGTTGGCAGAGGCTGAGCAGGAGATTCAGGTTGTCTGTGCGCCAATCAGGAAGCGCATACCTGACACCACGCCCACCTACAGTTTCTCCAAACAAATATTTCCTCAATTTCAGTCTGTGCAGCCTCATTGTAGTGCAAGATTTTGAAATGGTTCTGTAGATGGTGCAATACTTCACCCAATCACCAACAGACCAAAGCAGTTTGGAAATTCAGTCAGGCATCCGGTGCTTAATTTTTTCTATCCATCACATCTAAACGAGAAACCATTTATTATTAATTTATTCCACTCCCACTTATTCCATTGTTAAAAGTTCAGATCTGGTTTTTTTAAATTACAACACAGAAACAAAAAGCTGAAACTCAGCTGAAGTTTGCTCCAAAAGTTTGCCAAAGACGGGTTTATGGATGTGTTAAAGCAGTTGTACACCAGTAACATGTTTCTGTTTTCATCTTTTTTTTTTTGTCTTCTCAGTTACGGCATTGCGGGCAGCACCAACGTGACGGGGGATCAGGTGAAGAAGCTGGACATTCTGTCTAATGATCTGGTTATTAACATGCTGAAGTCATCTTTTACCTCCTGCGTGCTGGTGTCTGAGGAGAATGAGAAAGCCATCATTGTGGAGCCAGAAAAACGGGTGAGTGCGAAGTAAACCGGAGGTCTTTGGTACACCTGACACTGTTTGAGTGAGGTTGACGTTGTAAAGTTCCTTCTGTTAACCTTTAAGCCTGAAAAACCTCACGTATTTCACCTTTTGAAGCGACCCTACAGCAAACTAAACCTGGATCACCTGCTCTCTGTAGCTTCCTGTAAATGTCCGTTCCTATTTCAAAAGAAACTTGCTCAGTTCAAAAGAATAAGTAAATAGATAAATAGGGTGTATGTTTTTGTTCTTGTCAAAATGATCTGACATTTGATTGTCACTGGTGGGTTGAGTTAGCAACATTTAGCATTATTTTCCTTTTTCCAGGGTAAATACATTGTGTGCTTTGACCCTCTGGACGGCTCCTCCAACATCGACTGCCTGGTCTCCATTGGAACTATCTTTGCCATTTACAGGAAGGTTCGAACACCCCTTTGAATTCCCCTAATGAAATATCTATCTTCCTGATTTAGAAAGTTGAAGTCAATTGATTGCAACATGATATCATTTCTGTGTTATTCATTAGCTTCATTAGATTACCCAGCAGAATTGGACTAAAAGTTAAAAAGCCCTAAAGCTAAAGGTCCATTCAGACCTTTCTCTGGTCTGTAAATCTTTCCTTTTCAGCACCACTTTCCATTTTAAAATGTAAATGATTCCATCATAACATTTTTTTGCAGACCACAGATGATGAGCCCTGTGAGGAGGACGCTCTGCAGCCCGGCAGAAACCTGGTGGCAGCCGGCTACGCCCTCTACGGCAGCGCCACCATGATCGTGCTCTCCACCGGCCAGGGAGTCAACTGCTTCATGCTTGACCCGGTCTCTACTCTCCCAAGAGTCCAGTTGTTTGTGTAGAGAGAAATCTTACAACATGACCCAACTCACTGATGGCACTCTCTGTTTTCTGCTCACCAGGCAATCGGTGAATTCATCCTGGTTGAGCGGGACGTGAGGATGAAGAAACGAGGCCAGATTTACAGCTTGAATGAAGGTTATGCAAAGCACTTTGAACCTGCTGTCACAGAGTACCTGCAGAGGAAGAAGTTCCCTCAGGTAACACCGATGCGAGCCACGTGTAGACTGACCTTGCCTTGCTGTACAAATCTGTGTATATTTTTCGTGTAATGTTTTCAAACCTTGCAGGATGGCAGTGAGCCCTACGGAGCGCGTTACATCGGATCTATGGTGGCAGACGTGCACCGAACGCTGATGTACGGAGGAATCTTTTTATACCCAGGAAATCTAAAGAACCCCAAGGGAAAGGTAAGGTCCCTTTGCTGCTGTCTCCGACTCCGACCTCACACATTTCACTTGTTTTTGGAAAAACTGCATATAAAGCTTTTCGATAAATTTTTCATGTCGATACAAAGCCGAAGGAACTGATTTAAAGGAGGAAGACAGTGGTAAGCTAAAAGTCAGATAATCAGTCACTCTAAACCTTCTACCTTCTCAAGCTTGTTTTTTCTCTCATTCAGTTGCAATTCGTTGCCTCTGAAACTTTAGATATTTCTAGCCGATTACATGGTTTCATCATAAAGGATGAATAAGCACTTTATTTAGATGGATTAGCACAATCTTGGCATATTTACGATGAGTCCACACTTTGGAGCTGTGTTTGAACGGTCCTCCCCTTCACTCTGGATGTTTTCCTTTATTGCCGGGTTTTATTCCGGGTTTGTTTAGTTGTCGTACAACACTTTGGTAAAACCATTGTTAGTTTAAAAAGTGCTTTATGATTATAATTGAATTTGGCACAGTGCAGTGTTCACTAGAGCTGAGCAATTTTATCGATACTGCGATATATATCGATATTTAGTTTCCCGATAAAATATCGATTTTTTTCGGCCACAAGTATCGATTTAATTTTTTTATTTCTTTAAATTTATATTTATCTTTTTATTTTAAAGCAAACTTTATTGAAAAGCCAGACGTTCCAATTAGTGAAAACGCAGAACATTAATATAATACAATACAATGCCAGGGGGTCACATTCTACAAAACAGTGATAAATTAGTTATCACTACAATTATCACTAAAATGTTATATAAAGTGCACAGCTCTCACATTTGTTTCTGTTTGTCTGGCGGTGTTGTCCTTCCGCTTCAAAGGACGGACCACCAGTCCAATCAGTGCCGATTAATGTCAAATCACACTGTCCCTTTTTTTCAGAAAATGATGTAAGTGCATCATATCGTATCGTGAGATTCATGAATTGCTACAGCCCTAGTGTTCACTATGTAGGACTCGGTTGGGGATAGGCGCAGCCAGCTGTTGATGTATTTCAGACTCTACTTGAAAGTAGCTGTGGTTCATCATTATGCCCCGAAAATATTAAAAGTCACACGTCGTATACCAAATGCCAACAGGATCCGTGCACACCAAATCTAAAGTGCACGACTTTGCTGTTTGTTGTTGAGATCGGGTTTCTAACTGACATTTCTCTGACACCAAAGTTTCTGACACAAATCTGAAAACTTTTTTAGCTGTCTTCTATCTGCGTACGCCCGTTGTCTTAGAGCGAGCTACATTACAACATATCCCAAACTGTTGAGGCTGATGTAAAACTTCAGATATGGTTCTGGTACAAATTGAACTAATATTTTTTTAAATGGCCCGATTGTTTGACAAAGGAGGATATTGGCCACTTTAATTTCACTCAGGCATTCTCAGTGGTGAGAAAATTGTAAAAGGAGCTGCATGCTCCATAGCTGCTGGCTTCAGGCCGCAGTGCATGATGGTCTGTTTCAACTGGCTTACTCATTACGGAGTAATGTTGCTCTGTCCCTACACTTCTATTCTAAAGAAATAATTGGTTTGTTAGTGACTACAAACATCCTCAAGTTTCTTCATCATTCACATCATTTTCTTTCCTCGGGTTTTATTCACTGAGGCATTCACAGTGTGAGCTGTTTCATAGTAGAACTCCTTCAAAGAAAAAGCTTTTTGTTCCATCTCACTTGGCTCTGACCGACAGCTCTGCCACAACGTTGTTTCCTCACTCTCCACATCCTTCTGTGGAGATTGACACACCGAGCATTGTTGTTTTGTAATGATTTCTTGCAACAGGATATAAGTGAGAGCTCGCGCAAAAATGTAAAACAGCAGTGTCCATTGTTTAGTTTTTAATGGGAACTTTATTGTCTTTATTGTTGACTCCTTGAGTCAAAAGTTTGAACAAATACAAACAAGAAGGAAGAATCCAAGACAGTTTGACATGTGAGTGAATAATAAAGCTACACAATACTGAACACTTATATTATATTTAGGACAATCGGTAGATTTACTTCTATTTTCAATTTCAAGTAATGTAAGATTGATTAGAGAATACAACGTTTTAATATGATAATTGAAGCAGCAAGCACCGAAAAGCAAGACGAGACGTGTATTTTCTTGAAGGAATTAACAGATTATTCGCGGCCCAGCAGGGGATTTTCGTCTTTCTTTCTTTTTGTCCAGCCCTGGTTTGGCATTTACAGGTTACACAGGTTTATTTCATGCAGTTGGACATCAGCTGATAAAAGTAAACTGTCTCCTCTTGCTTAAAGCTGCGGCTGCTGTACGAAGGCAACCCCATGGCCTACATCATGGAGCAGGCGGGCGGCATGGCCTCCACCGGCTTCGAGAACATCCTGGATATCGAGCCGGACAGCATCCACCAGCGGGCTCCGGTGGCAATGGGCTCCTCCGATGATGTGCTGGAGTACATGGCCGTCTGCCAGAAACACGCCAAGAAGTGAGAGCGACACCGACTCGCTCCCGTACTCATCGCAGATCCAGCAGAAAAACCTTGTGTCTCCAAACCGTCTGCTTTTCAGGAACTGAGAAAGTATATTAAATCATCTTTTTGAAGGGTTCTGAATTCCAAAAAATGTGAAAAAAAAAGAAAGATTTTGTTTTTGAAAAGAGCTGATCATGGAGCTAGGTTCTTTTTTTTTTTTTTTTTTTTTTTTTTTTTTAAGAAGGTTGATGGAAGGAGAGTGTTTGTGTGGAAATGTAAAAACACTCCATACATAAGCTGTTTCTCCAAAAAAAAAACTACCAATGACCAAAAATGTGCCAAAAAGCAGACACATATGCCTTTGAATAAACTTGACTTGATAACTTTCCACCTCAGTTAACCAACATTTGTGCCTTAAATAGACAGAGCATACATTCTACCACCTCTATTCAACAAAACTTGATGCCTTTATTATGTGACATAACCACTGTTTGGAATGATGAAGTCTTAATAAATAGAATTGAGTCTGAAGTGTTTCTCGTCATTTTGCAAACGTTTAAATGAATAGTTTTTGTAATAATTAGCAGTATTAACATGATAATTACTGTATCAGCCCAGTTTTTAGATTACCTCTTTAACCTTGCTTCATATTTTGCTAGTAAAGCAGGAAATAGGTGAAATATACAAGTAGAGTACTAAGAGCAAAACAGTTTGTAGAGTTCAAATGGGTTTGAAAGTCAGTGTTTGTTATGAGCAGCTTTTATTTTCACACAGCCTGAACCCTCTCAGACGGGATTTCTGTCCTTTCTTTAAGGAGTCTTCAGGAATAGTTCTCCAGGCTTCTTGAAGGACATCCCAAAGCTCTTCTTTGGATGTGGGCTGCCTTTTGTTCCGTTCTCTGCCAACATGATCCCACACTGCTTCAGTGATGTTGAGCTCCGGGCTCTGGGGAGGATTCATCCCTCCATCAGACCTGTTGCCACTGATTTTTCAGCCCACTTCTTGTGTCATTTGGCACAGCTCAGCCTTTTCTCCCTGTTTCCCTTCCTTAAGAACGGCTTCTTGACAGCCACCCTTCCATGGAGACCATTTCTGATGAGGCCTCAGTGAACAGCAGACGGATCAGCTGAAGGTCCAGATGCATCTCTCAGGTCCCGTTTCAGGTCTTTGCTGGGTTTTTTAGTCCTCACACTTCTTCTTTCGTCCCCCACTTTCCCAGTTTTTTTTTTTTTCACGGACACACTGCATCCCATGCAGAGATATGCCATGTTTTCAGCTAAAAGCTCTTTGGGATTTACCTTGTTGGAGCAAAAATAAATGTGTTACATGAGTTAATTTGTGTTATCTTTGGCATTTTTCATAGATGCAACTACAAAAATGGGAACAAATGATGTTTCTTTGTGACAGGCTGCTAATAACAAAGTTTCATAAAAATACAACTTAAAATTGGTTCTTTGCTAAGTTGTCTGTTATGTATAGATGCAGCACTTGTTCATCCCTTCATTCGAATGCCCATTTTTATACTTAAATGATTGATAGGTCAGTTTTAAGTGGCTTAACAAACAAAAAAAACCCCAACATATTCCTTTGAAAATGGTCAGGTACAAGGACTGATCTGACCTTCATAAAAGCCTGGAGAAGTGTTGCTCAAGATTTTTGCACAGTACTGTACATTTGACCCTGTGAACATTGTCACCTATTAATTTAAGAAACAATTAATACAAATATATATATATATATATATATATATATATAGTAGGGCTGGGCAACGATTAAAATTTTTAATCTAAATAATCACATGATTTCCCCGATTAATCACGATTAATCGCATTTATACGCAAAATCCCAAAATGAATTCAAAAGTAGTGTATAGCTTTTAGCATTTAGTTTTATTTTAAATGTGCTGCCATTTGAATGAAAGTGCCATAACATTTGTTGTGCAAACACACTTTTAACATCAGCATCTTTCTGTAGTTTTTATGTAGAAGCCTCGCTCCACTGTCTGTTTCCTTGAATGACTTGCTGCTATCAGTTGTGTGTTTTGCCTTTAAGTGATATTTTAGACTGGAACTACTACGCTGAGAAGACAATTCAACTTGGCAGTGTTTACAGATGACTTTGGTTCTGAGTTAACTCACCCAGCCATAATGTATGTATGTATGTATATATGTATATGTGTGTATATATATATATGTGTGTATATTTCTCTTTGTACCAGGCTGCTCGTAACAAGGGTTCCTTAAGATGCAACTTGGATATTTCCTCAAAAACAAAAAGTGAGGGGCTGTAGATCGTGAAAGATTTAACCCAACATCATATGTTCTCGCTTTTTAAAATACGCTGTTACCTTCCTACTTCCCTTTAAGATTTTATTTTTGAAATCAAAAAGTTGGAAGACGTGCTGATCACGTATGTTAAGAGATATTTTATCCAGCGAGGTCAACCTTTAAACTAAAGGTCAGCTGAAGCTCGTAGAGCACAGATGACATTTGAAACTCACTTGAGCTCCTGTTGTGCTAAAAGCATGGCAACTGAGTCTGCTTCTATTCTGAAGAATAAAATAATCAAAATGAACTTGAATAGCTTATTTTGATTGTGCAGTAGTTAAGATAAGCTTTAAGAAACAGGTTGAATGTGAAGTGTGTAGCATCAAAATTGAGTTGATTTCTATTCATTTTGTATCTTAACCCTGGAATAACAAATGATTATTTAAAAGTAGATTCTGACATTCTTGTCCAGCCGGTTGCAAAGTTGCTCCTGTATGTTGCCAGCAGGTTTCTTGTGCAAACAGTGGTTGTCAAATATGTTGCGAAGCTTTTTGACTAAGTGAATAAAGAGCTGAGAGGTCTTGTGCTGCATTAAACTGTCCCTCTCCACAGCCGACACCTGACACCACCATCTACAAATATACACACACACACAGTCACTCTTCCACTCACAAATAGATCCCCTGGCGTGCCCTCGTGGCTCTGGGAATGAAAAGGACATGGCTTATAATGAGGCTGCTCACTTGCAGTCCATCCTCCACCGGCTCAGCACGCAACCCACAGCCCACCGGGAAGGCCGGGAGAACCAGAAACCATCATGTCGGACCAGTCAGCGTTTGACACGGACGTATGGACCCTTACCCGGTTCATCATTGAGACGGGCCGCCAGGCTAAAGGGGCAACTGGCGAGCTGACGCAGCTCCTCACCGCCATGCTGACCGCCATCAAAGCCATTTCCTCTGCTGTGCGGAAGGCAGGCCTGGCCCACCTGTGAGTACTGAAGGCTCGTGTATACTTCACAGCAGTGTGTCGCAGTGAGCTTGTCGCAGACACGACGCAGTTATTTTTGATTTATGCCTTGAAGCGCTGTCTGCGCTATGTTAATCCCACGCCACAACGCAACAGGGACAATCCCGAACAAGCTAGGATTGTGGGTGTTACGGTTACGGAGGTCATTCAACAACAATGGCGACTGGACGAATGCGCACTTTGATTGAGATGCAGCTGATCGATCTAGAAATAGAAGAAATATTGCTACTACTGGAGCTGGCAGAGAGGCGAAAGAATCGTCACGGTTAGCAGGTTAGCGTCACCATTAGCCGGTTAGCAAACCGGAAATACGCATAGTGTAGAGCGGATGTAGAGTTGACCAATCAGAGGCCTCCTTTCTCTCCTCCTGCGGCGGTGTCTGCGGCACTGTCTGCGGTGAGTTACAATTTTGAGGAGGTGCACCAGAGTGTCTGCATAGTGTCTGCGTGGGGGGGGGGGCGGGGGGGCATGTCTGCGTCGACCTGGTTTCCGAGTATAAATCAGGCTTGAAGTGTTTCAAACAACTGATCCAACTATGGTTATGTGGAAATTAGGACTCTCAAACCTGGGAGATGATGTTTTTACGACTCGTGTCGCCTGCGGCCCTGCATGGAGAGGTCAGGGCCAGCTGTCGAACAGCAGTCACTGAGCTCGTAGAGTTCCCTGCTCGGGGTGGATGTTTGACCTTTTCTTTCACTTCCAAAGAAGACTTCAGGAGTCACGAGGGATGTGACTGAGGGCAACAGATTGTTTGCCTTCTGGGCCATGAGTTTAAAAGTTGCAAAGCGTTGGTACCTGATGAGATATAAGATGCAGTAGGGTTGCTGTGAACAAATAAAAAATGCAGGGTCAAAGCTGTGCTGCTCTTGAGACATGAAGTATTATTTATGCTCATTTTAACAATCTAATCTTGAAGTTATACAAGATTGTGCAGCTCTCTCTGTGGCCGTCCTCCTGGCAGATAAAATGGAAAGATTGAGCAACAGTTTGGAATGTTTATAAAGTCACACACCAACCAAGACTTTGTGAAGGAGAGTTGGCATTTGTGTGTGTAGTAGCTGCCGCTGGGAGGGTTTTAAGTGCAGCTCATGAGGGAAAATGAGTCAAATGCTTGCGATGTAGCAGATTTTAAAGACTAAATTACAACTGAAGCTCTCAATGAGGGAGAAATGCTAGAACAATGCCAGCTCATGAAGCTCAATGCACTATTATTCACCGAAGTTCAGTGAAATGATGTAACCAAGCACAAATCAGCATTGTTCACACTCAGTGGGGATCATTGGCTTTGGCGTCCTGTCTCTTAATCACGTGTCTGCGTGACTGAAGTCTGGCTTCTGGTTGGTCGATGCAGGCAGGGCATGGCGGGTTCTGTGAACGTGACGGGGGACGACGTGAAGAAGCTGGATGTGCTGTCTAATGACCTGGTCATCAACATGCTGCAGGCGTCCTACGGCACCTGCTGCATGGTGTCCGAGGAGAACAAGGAGATCATCATCACACCTAAGGATAAGAGGGTGACTGGGCTTTTTTCTTGATATGAAACAGTTTTTTGGTCATGTTGAAGCTGTACTAAACAAGAGTTTAAGGTAGCAAGTTTAAGTACAGCTGAGGGATATTTCCAGCAAATTTGATAATCCAAGTGAGTCAGAAAATGAGAGGAAATTTGGCCCATTAACTGTTAAAAATTCACCTCCAGATAAAGAGTGAAGAAACCTGTTGCTCCCTCTAAGGTTTGCACTGGAAACCAGACCTTTGATTACTGTGCAAAAACAATCAAGTTATATATTGCTGTAAGAATTCATCCAAAGTAAATCCAGAGAAAACCAAAAGCAGGTTTTCGAGACAAAGTTTTTGTAAATTTTCGGTCTGTGCCAGGTAGAATGTTCCGGTTGCCGTCGCCCTGGCAACTGCAGCTGCCTCTCAGAGCTCACAGCTGATGGACATCTGACCATCTTTTCTGTTTACGCGCACTTCAACTTTTGAGCAGCTAGCAGGAGATTTTCTCCAGGTATGTCATCATCTTCTCCTTAAACCACCACAGTGAAATGTAGATGGTGCAGTCAAGATGGGCTTGAAGTGGGAACGTTTAGTTTGCATTCAATAGTTTTTTGAAGGAATTGCGGCCATGTTTTGGCAGCTACTGAATGTGGCTGCAAAAAAAGCCTGACAGAGGCAAAGCGGATTTATTTATGAAGCGCAGTTTTTAAAAAGTCATTCAAAGTGCTTTTCAGCACACATAAAACGCATATAAACTAAACGTATCACAGACGTAACATTCAATGATTGATAATGATGAACTTCAGGCTGCTATTAACTGCAGGGGGGTTACAGCATTCGTGTGGAGATAATCATAATATATATATGTTATCAAATAAATGACATCTCAACTGCTTTCATTTAATATTTTTCTATGTTTTGGAGAAGAAACATTCAAAATTGGTTTAGAATCTAAACGCATATGTCCTTGGCTGTGACGTAGACACTACTCACAAAAAGTTACATTTATATTTATAAGGGATATTCGCCTTTCGGGGTGAAATTTAAATGCGTTATAACCTTTACAGGTGGACTTAATGTGACCTTCTGTACACCTCTGAATGCACATGTCCAACTGTTCAATGTTTCAGCACTTTTTGCACGAGTTGCTGTTCTCTAACAAGGAGACAGGTGTTTGATCCCCAAATCGATCGATCAATTTCCTGGTTCGATTAGAACGGGTAGTGAAACAGTCCTCCCCATCGTGCTGTTCACACTTTGACATCATGAGACCAAGACGACGCCTAACGATTGATCAACGGCACCTCGCCATTGCGAGGCTTCAAACAGGATGCTCTCAGACGGATGTGGCCACTGAGCTCAGAGTGTCATCAGCAGGTTGCAACAGAGATACAGAGAGGCTGGAAGAGTCAGAGAGTTGTAGAAGTGGACGTCCTTTGGCCACATCCCACACCGATGATGACTGCTTCATTGTGAACCGTGCCCTGCGGAACCGGATGATGATGAATGCCACTCAACTCCAGGCACATTTAAGGAAGGTGAACGGCACCCGAGTGTCACGTCAGACCATTTGAAACTGTTAAAATTGGCTTTGTTCTTAGACATTATAAATGAAATAGTCTCTGTACTCTTCCATGCAGGAATGGGAAGACAAAACAATTCGGGAAAGCCTGGGAAAGCAAAGGCAGATTCACTCACACACACATTGTTTGGCTGATCCAGAGAATATGACGAAGCATGTTGAACCTGCTCATGTCCAATCACACTCGGTCGAGTGTGAGTCCAACCTATGAGGCTATAAATGCAAATGATACCCGGAAATCGAGGCTCAGTCTGACGGACTTCCTGCGGGAGCTCTGTTCCACTGAGCCCAGCGCTGATATGCTTTGATATGTGACTTCCAATAAACACTTTATTTTACTTGAGATTCCTCCGGCTTGTTCTTGAGCTGCCATCGAAAGAATCGATCTAACAAAACCATAAACATCAGTCTGGTCTGCGTGCTAGACGACCTGCAAGGTCACCTGACCACACCACCAGGCGCAGGCGTCATCGTCTTGCATGGGCCAGGAAGCATTTAAGCTGGACGAGGGACCGGTGAAACTCAGTGCTGTTATGATGAAAGTCGATTCACGTTGAGCAGACACTATGGCCGCCAACGATGTTAGAGACGTCAAGGAGAGCGCTACGCATCAGCCACTGTTGTCACCAGACGAGCCTTTGGTGGTGGTGGTTCTCTTCAAGAAGAGTGGGATGCCATGCCTCAGCAGACAACAAGTCGACTTGTGAACAGCATGAGACGTCGATGTCAAGCTGTAATGGATGCTCAAAGGCACATGAGAAGTTATTGAGAGTTATTTGTTGTGGTATACCCACCACTGTTGTTGGCTTCTGTTTCAATAAATTGTTTGAGATGAGGAAATCACCAGTGCATGCTTCTACTTAAATGTCAAACACTTTCATGTCAATGTCACTGTAGCGTGAACTTTTTACATTTTCCATCAATTTCACCCAAAAGCCAAATATCCCTAACTTTTTGTGAGTAGTGTAATTTAGTAATACAATAAAATGTAATGATGCAACTATTTATATAGCAATTTTCAAACAAATGTTACAAAGTGCTTCACGTAGCATCAGATGGAAATAAAATCACATAGAAACAATTTTAAAATAATCAATAAAACTATTTAAAATGGGATAAATTTGTGGAGTAGTTTTCCAATCAATCAGCTGGAACAAAATCCGATCAAACACGAAATGTTCTCTGCTGAAAATGTGTTTTTAGCTCATTCCAGAGTTCAGGGGCTTTGACCATAAATGCTGTGCCACCTCTGTGACTCTGGAAGTCTTCTCCCAGAGGATCTCAGTCTGCATCCAGGCTCGTTACGTGCTGAAAGTTTAGATAAAGGAGAAGACGACAGTCTGTGAAGGGTTTTAAAAATCAATTATAAACAGGAGTTGTGTGCTCATTTTTGGAAGCTGAGTTCTGAACAATCTGCAGCCGATTAAAGCATCTTGGTTTAGACAAGAGAAAAAGCTGGTGAGTAAATCAAAGAGTGTAAAATGGTCTCTGTGTTTTTAAAAAGATAGAAAAGATCATATTTTAGAAATATTTCTCAGCTGATTTAAACAAAATTCTTGGTTTGCAGCTGTCTGTCTGCAGTGGTGTTCCATTCATGCAAAATCATGATCATTCAGATGCTCCACTCGGGACATTTTACATTGACCTACATTACAAATAAGAACAAACAAAGTTGTTGTTCTCCACATTAAGACCACCGAACACTTCCCTTGAAACATGACTAAACTGTCCTCACAGTGTAACGACTAAATTAATATTTAATTAGACAAACTATGAATCATTCAGAATTTACCACCAAATGCTTCTGGTGAATTAGTTTCAGGTCACATGAACTGAGGCAGCGAGGCTGTTAACTATTCCTTATTTTCATTTAAAAGGTCTTTTTGTGTCTTCACTGGTGCTACTTCGTGTGAGAATAGAGGTGATAGAACATAGTTCAGATGGATGGAAAAAACAAGCAATGACATCATAAGAATATTTGAAAAACTAGATTATTTTTTAATGTTTGAGATCATGTGATTCTGTACGTGATTTTCCGATTTTCACAACGTTTCTTTTACTTACCCTCAGGGGAAGTATGTGGTCTGTTTCGACCCTCTGGATGGCTCCAGTAACATCGACTGCTTGGCTTCTATTGGCACCATATTTGCCATCTACAAACGGGTGAGTCCTACCTCCGCAAAGATAAAAAGAATCACGGACAGTTTGTAAATGAGGGTGTTTTATTTCTTATAAAGTCCTAATTTTGGTCAAGAAGGTATAGGTCACTTTTCTGTTTGCACTCACTGTTATTTCAGTTACAATTATTGGGTAAAGTGCTGCCCAAAAGTCATGACCCACCCTTCATTTCTTTATATTTTGCTACCAGTTTTTGCAGCCAGACTTTTTTTCAAAGTGGTCTTGAGCAAGAGTTCTCCAGGCTTTCAGGGTTTTTCTTTGGACTTTGGCTGCTTTTCACTTATTTTCAGTCCAGTCCTTGTTACTGAACATCTTCAGAGGAAAGTCTTTTCTTTGTTTTAGTTCATTAAGCTGCTTGATGACTGATATATGAATCAATCAAGCATAAAAAAATGGACCCGAACTCACCAGTGCTGTGTCTACACATAACAGACAGCCTGTCACAAAGACACACACATTTTTCCCCATTTCTTTAGTCGCATCTATGAAAAATCTCAAAGATAACACAGTTTTGCAGACATTAGATAGTATTTTTGCACCATATTTGATTCACCAATTCACCATATTTGTCATACCTCATCAAGGTACACAGTGTGTTCTTAAAAGAACCAACCTGAAACAGTCTCTTTAAGAACTGTGTAACCAGCAGCCTGCCATGAAGACAGTCATTAGTTCCCCATATCTTTCGTTGCATCTATTAAAAGTATCAAAGATAACACAGTTTTACAGACATTGAAGAGTATTTCTGCACCAATAAGGTGATTCCCAAAGAGCTAACAGCTGAAAACGTGGCATATATCAGCATGGTGTGCAGTGTGTCTTAAAAAGATTATAGAAAAATGGAGATATGGAAGACAGGTCTGAAAACTATGAACAGCAGAACAACAGGACCTGAAAGATGCATCTGGACCTTCAGCTGAGCCATCTACTGTTCACTGAGGCCTCATCAGAAATGGGCTCCATGGAAGGGTGGCTGTCAGGAAGCCGTTCTTAAGGAAGGGAAACAGGGAGAAAAGGCTGAGCTGTGCCAAAGGACACAAGAAGTGGGCTGAAAATCAGTGGCAGCAGGTCTGATGGAGGGATGAATCCTCCCCAGAGCCCGGAACTCAACATTACTGAAGCAGTGTGGGATCATGTTGACAGAGAACGGAACAAAAGGCAGCCCACATCCAAAGAAGAGCTTTGGGATGTCCTTCAAGAAGCCTGGAGAACTATTCCTGAAGACTCCTTAAAGAAAGGACAGAAAGCTCGTCTGAGAGGGTTCAGGCTGTGTTGGAGAATAAAGGGGCTCAGACCAAATGTTGCCTTTTAAGCTCATTAAAACAGTACAAAATGTATTTTTGTCTTATAAACTGTATTTACATTTATGTTTTGCACATGTTTCGATAACTTAATCCACCAATTTCCAGGCAGTATATAAAGAAACGAGGGCGGCTCAAGACCTTTGCACAGTGAAGCATGTTTTTTTTTTTCATTCTTGAATCTGTGCATATCGGCAGCTCTAAATACATTTTTAAAAAGGTGAATATTTGAGCGTCTGGATAGTTTATTTGCAGTTTAAGGTGCAGTGGCATACTGTGGCCACAAGAGAGCGCTGCTGTCCAGTTAATCCAGGTTTCAGTTTAACTAACGGACAGAGACTGTAGTCAGGGGCGATTTTAGGGTCTGGTCTTTAGGGGGGCCCAGCCCCCAGTACTCACAGAGGCACATTATTTCTCACTAATTGAGGCGAACTAGTACATATATAAATTTTGGAGCCGTATTAGTTTTGCTTTGAGAAGTGTTTTCCTCTACAACATTCAATTTTGACCTCTTCATTTCAAAAGACTGTGGCTTGACAGGGATAACAGAGAGCCTGAGACAAATATTGAAGAAAACTCAACATTTATTTTGGGACTAAAGAGTTATGCTAGAAAGCACTTGTTTGTGTAAAGCACTTTGAATTACCTTATGTACGAATTGTGCTCTATAACTAAAATTGCCTTGCCTTGCCTTGCCTAGAAAATAAATAAATTGGTCACTAAAATAATGCATCCTTGAGCAAAAAAAAAAAGTGTTTTTGCATAATATAATATTTTAAAAATGTGCTGAGCCAGGGGGTGCCGAGCTATCTCACGGTGGTGCCTTGGCACCACTAAAAATACTCTAGCCTCGCCCCTGACTGTAGTCATGGTCATTTTAAACAAAAGCAGCCCAACACAGCTTTCAACATGCAGTTCACAAAATGAACTTGTTTGGATTTAATTTGAATAAAGAAAATTCATGTACATTCAACGTGTTTGACTTGCTTCACTGTCTGAGCAACTTCAGTCCTGCAGGGTACCGCTGTTCATTGTTACTTTATTTTAACCTAATTGTTCTTTATTCATGCTGTGATGTTCAGATAACAGAAGGTGAGCCTACAGACAAGGACGCCCTGCAGCCGGGCAACAACATCGTGTGCGCCGGTTACGCCCTGTACGGCAGCGCCACCCTGGTGTGTCTCAGCACCGGCGCCGGTGTCAACGCCTTCATGCTGGACCCTGTGAGTACCTCAGTCCAGTCAAATGTTTCCAGGTCTCCTCATCATTATATCCCTGATGTCTCCTCATGTTTACTAGTGATGTTCTAGTCAACATGAGTCTCTCGCACCTTGATCACAATTTGATTGTTCTGCATCTGACTTTTCTTTGGACAGCATACATCATCATTCCCCCAAGCAGAGAGCTGTTAACAAACTTGAATCTGGCGAAATTTTGCAGAACACGTCTGCCACCTTTTCTATCCTTGTTTAATTTTAGCATATGTTGAAAAATCAAGACTAATACAAATATTTCACCCTGTTTCCCTGGAAAAAGTGGTGCTTTTCCCTTTAGTTGAAGTCCTTAAAGTCCTCACTTAAACTAGAACTTCCCATGTCATAATCTGCAGATTCAGTTTTACTCACATATGGAAACCTACACAATCTACCCCCTTACCTCCTCCTCCTTTTCTTTTCTTTTTTTTTTTTTTTTTTACCAGGAATTTGCCTTTGGAAAAGCAGCTTTAGTTATTAATGGGTTGAAAAGCTTCACTGTATGCAGAGATATAAGAAAAAACTTGTGATATTTTCAGGCCTGCTATTAATGCAAAGTGTCACCTCGTGCACAGAAAAATCAAATGTTGTATTCTTTTCCGTCAGGCCATTGGTGAATTCATCCTGACTGAGAGGAACATGAAGATCAAGCAGAAGGGAAAGATCTACAGTCTGAACGAGGGCTATGCCAAGTACTTCCACCCCTCCATCAACGAATACCTCAAGCACAAGAAGTATCCTGAGGTGAGAACCAAAACTCCAAACTGCATCTGGCACACGCGTGTGAGGCGTCCCTCTTCACCTGAGCCAGAAGCGTGATGTTAATAAGTTTGCGGTTTTAAATCTGATGCCCTTAACAGGAGCTGTTACAGTAGAAGTAAGACTTGCTGACTCAGAGAGCATCGGTTCAGCTGACCCACAGTTAAACTCTGTCCTGAGGCAGGATCTCAAACATCAGTGGCCTCTGTCGTTTGTCATGTGAGACCTGACGAAGCATTTGATCTGCTACAATGAGCTTACAAATGGAGCTTTGGCTGGTAGCACAAACAGAGCTGAGCTAAGTGTTCAAATGAAATCTAAATGTACTTCCAGAGGTGAAGGCTTGTTTTTCTTTTTTAATCAAATCATTTGTGTTTTTCAGCTGTTTTAGGAATGAATTCAAAGCTGCACATTTAGAGACAGCAGCTGGCAACAAGTAAAGTCAGACGCAGTTTAAGTTTGTCATGGCTTCATTGATGGATGATTTAATGTGCTGCGTGCAGCCAGGTGCGACAGGCTGAGTGCACAAAGCAGGAGGGCGACCTGAATGCAGCACGTGACGGTCACTGTCGTGTAGCGTGATAGCTCGGTCAGACAGGATGAAGGAGCAGCGGCTCGGTCAGCTGAGCTGCAGGATGGCAACACAGCAACTGCATAAAACATCCTGTTCCTCAGGAAACTGCAGCGTCTCATCTGGAAACTGATGTTCATCCGTGCACACTCAGCACTTCTGCACAGTCATAAACATGATGCTGGAATTAGTGTGGTCAGCATTCCCCTCATCGGTGATGGATTTGATGATATGACTGCGGGGAAGCTTCCCCTTCATCACCACCTCGACATATAATCAGCCTGTAACTTCTGTTATTGCAGTTTTATTTTCATTGGGTTTTTTCTAAATTTTAAAGCGGAAAACCACAGTTTAAACCTGCAAACATGTGAAAGAGATTTTTACTTGTGCACTAAAGTTTTACTTTTCAGGACATAATAAAAAACAAAACCTGTTCCTCACTAGTTCTTAAAATAGCGTAAATACAACCTCAGATAAACAACAACATGTGACATGTTACGCTGACATTATTAATTCAGCAAAAACTAAGTCCAAAGGGTCATTATGAATTAGACAGGAATTAAGAGGGTAAGTAGCAGCTGCTAACCAATGCACTCAATTAACTGATCATCAACGAGTGTGAGCACCTCTATAAAGGCAGACGTTTTGGAGCATTCAGGTGTGTGTTAGCACAAGGAGGAAAGACATCAGCAATGAGCTCAGAGAAGCAGTTGTTGCTGCCCACCTTCAAACTATTCAGTGTTCATCGTTCTACAATGTCAAAGATTATTCACAAGTGGAAAACATTCAATACAGTTGTCCATCTCACCAGGAGTGGACGTCCCAGCAAGTTTACCTCCAGGTCAGACTGTGCAATGCTCAGAGAAACAAAAAACCCAAGAGCTACATCTCAGACTCTACAGGCCTCGGTTAGCATGTTAAATGTTAAAGTTCAGACAGCACAATTAGAAAAAGACTGAGCAAGTATGTCTTGTTTGGAAGGGTTGCAGGAGAAAGCCTCTTCTCTCTAAAAAGAACATGGCAGCACAGCTTAGGTTTGCAAAGTTACATCTGAACAAACCACAAGACTTCTGGAACAGATGAGACCAAAGTGGAGATGTTTAGAGAAAACCAAACACAGCATATCAGCACAAACACATCATACCAGCTGTCAAGCACGGTGGTGGAGGGCTGATGATTTGGGCTTGTTCTGCAGCCACAGGATCTGGACACCTTGCAGTCATTGAGTCCATCATGGCCATCTGTCTGACAGCTAAAGCTGGACAGAAACCTGGGTCATCAACGGGACAAAGATCCCAAACACAGCAGCAGGTCTACAACAGAATGACTGAAAAAGAAAAGAATTAAAGTGTTGCAATGTTTCAGCCAAAGTCCAGACCTCAGCCCGACTGAGATGCTGTGATGGGACCTGAGGAGAGCTGTGCAGAAACCGCTGCTGCAAACCTCAATGAGCTGAAGGAACATTGTTAGAGTGGCTCCACAACAATGTGAGAAACTGATGATGTCAAACAAATAATTATTACTTCAAGTTATTGCTGCTGAGGGTGGTTCTACATGCTGTTCAATCATGGGATGTAGTTAGTTTTACACACCTTGCTTCTACATTTGGGCTTAGTTTTTGTTAAATGAATGAACACAGTATAAAATGTCATTTATTGTGCTTAATTCATTTTAAGGCCTGATAAGGAGCAGAAGTTGTCCCGATATTTAAAACCTTAGAATTGACGGAGGCAGTACTTTCTTTTCCACATGTCTGTACATGTTGAGTATCAGACTCGGCTCTGTGAGGCTGGTAATAGTTCTTGAAATGGAAGTTGTACTTTCCACCGACAGTAAAATAGCTGTTTTAGGAGCCCTGAATAGTTTTAAAAGTTTCTTACTCAGATGTGAAAAAGGACATTGTGCAACAGTTAACCAGTAATATCTCCTTCCTTGAACACTCATGATCACTTTAATGACACAGTACAGTGCATCACTGACCACAGAGCCACTCACTATGTGCACCTGACAACTGCAAAAACCTGTGACACGGGCTTAAACTGAGATGCAAACATTTCTGAAAGGCCTCGTGTGGAAGTTTGATGACAGTGCAGTTAAAGTCTAATTTTCCCACCCTCAGTGAGCCTCTGTACTCTTTTTTTAAACCAAAGGAAGCTAAATGCTGCCAGTTACATGGAGACATCGCGGTCAGTAATGATAAGTTGACATCACCGGCTGGACTGCAGATTCTCACCCTTTAAAACCTGCCCATTCTCTCTTACTTCTACCTTTCTTTTTCTTTATCTGTAGGATGTTTGACACTGTTTCCAGTTCTACTTCTAAGAATGTGCGTGAGAGTTTCGTGCGAGGAAGGGTCTGCTTTAGGAAATCCTATGAACACACACACCCTCCTTTGTGATGAGTGAGATGTGACTCAGCAAGCACATGTGATTCTCCGTCATGTTGTGCAGCTCTGAACGTGGAGCTTACTTCACCTCAGGGCAATTTCTGATTCTTCTTCTCGCCATGTGATGTGTTGTTGTGTAGCTAGGCCAGTTTTTAAAAAAAATTTTTTTAAAAATGGACTTTTCACACACGACTTGAAGCAGCCTGTTTGCTTCATTAGGCTTTGTGCTCTGTGTGTCCCAGCTGTTGCAGGAGGACTCTGACCCACGGGTTGTTTGCAGAGAAGTTTTCACAGCAACAACACAGGTCACGGGCGCTGAATGAAGCCACTGAGGCTGCAAATTTCATGAGCTGCCTCACATGCCTGTTAATTGCCCTTTATGGTTGATAGATATATATAACAGCTAAATATGTGTTAATACAGACCACTTGAACCACTCTGGACCACAGTTAGGGAGACGTTTGTGTCTAAAACAGCTTTTTTCAAATCAAAACCAGAGTTTATGTGTTGCTTCTTGAAGCAGAATGCTTTTGAAGACTTAATAATACCAAACCTAAAAATGATGCGGCCAGATTTCCAATCAAAACTCCTCCAACTTAAGTTATGATGCCTTTTAATACATTTAAAAATCTTTTTTCCTTTTTTTGGTTGACCCTTGATTTAACCAGACAATTCAAAAGCAAAACATCCTGAGAAAATTGGGTGAGGGATAAAAGATATATCATAGGTTTAATTACATTTGTGCCAGACAAACAAACAATTACATGTGATTTTAAATTAACAAGCCAAAATAAACATAATTATACATATACTGTATGTTAACACACCTATTTGATGACAAAGTAAAATTTTGAAGAGTAGATCAACATTTTGACCGCAGCAACAATATTTAAATGTCTGTTTCAGTGCTTATATTATGCACAACGTTTCGTTTATTCCGCTTGTTCAGATGTGACAAAAAAGGCAAAAAAGGCACGGGTCCAGCTGACCGAGAAGCGACTGCCTACAGACTGCGTGTGTGTGTGTTTGTGTGTGTATTATCAGGACAACAAACGACCCTGCCAGCCTGAGGCCTTTTGTACCACTGAATATAGAGAGCCATTTCAGATAAGATGTACCTAATAGTAACAAATCCTTCAACAAAATCAATCATTATCTTTTAATTTAGACATGATCATCAAAAAACACTTTTTTTTATGTTGGAGTTTGATCAGCTGAGAGCTGATTGAGTTGATAACTTTCCGTTGGGTGTTTTTTACAGCATGAAAACTTGTTACAGTTGTGCTTTTGTTGTGCACGTTTGGTTTTATGTCGTGTTCTATTGATAAATCCTAGTTTAATTTAGGTTAGCCTTGGTCTTATCATGTTCATTACTTCCGTTTACTCCTGTTTCATGTTTAATTAGTGTTTGCTCTATAGTTAAATTCACTTCCTGTTTTATTTTGTAAAATCTTCGTCCCTTTGTACAGCGTCGGTGAGCTTTCATTCTTACACTCGTTACACACAGGATTCAGCCACGTAGCCAAAACAATGACCCTCTATTAGTAATAAATTTAATGAAAAGTTCTACAGAGAGCGCTTTAGATACTCAATCTACACAGAGGCTATCATCATATATATGACATTAGTAAGAGTAGATATAAAATATTACTTTATTATCAATGTCTATATATATATATATATATATATATATATATATATATATATATATATGTATATGTATGTATGTATATATATATATATATATATATATATATATATGTGTGTGTATATATATATATATATGTATATATATATATATATATATATATATGTATATATATATATATATATATATAAGGAAAGAAAAATGCATAAAGGCTAAAGATAATGTCTCAGGCTGCTTACACTCACCCTCCTGTCCTCATATTTATCTACAGAAATCACAGTTTGTACAACTGGAATCAAATGTAATCAAGCCCTGAAAGTTACAGCCGCAAGGAATTGTGGGTTGGAATTATCTCCTCCCTTTCATAAAGGATATGCCAATGTTTCCTGCTCTAAGGGAGACGATATTACATGAGCTCTTATCATGGCTGCCACTCGGATACTTTTGAGTTATTTCATCAGATCGGATCCTTCATGAGCAGAAAAGACAGTCTGCAAGCACTGCACTTGTTGTTCATTTATCTTTTGTTCCCTCAGTAAACATTCTGCCTGGATTACTTGGATCATTTGCCAGATCATTGTGTGAATCTTCCCTTCAGTTAGTCCCTGCTCCATTAATTCTGCCCTGTTGACAGCTTTGACTGCATTTAGGACTGGATAGTGTCACCTATTATTTGGGGGACCTGGGTTCAAATCCCCTGCATGAAAGGTACTTTCTCCAGCAGGAGTCCTTAGTCGCTTTGGACAAAAGCATCGGCCAAATGCATAAACATTTACATTTTTCATTGAGTGATAAGTAAATGTTTTAAACAGATTATAAGCTGTCTACAGACACACTTACTTGCCCTTCCCTCCTGCAGGACGGCAGCTCCCCCTACGGTGCCCGATATGTGGGCTCTATGGTCTCTGATATTCACCGCACCATCGCCTACGGAGGAATCTTCATGTACCCCGCCAATGAGAAGAGCCCAAAGGGGAAGGTAAGCAGTGATTGATCTCCTTCACTACTGATAGATTAGATTAAAGCAGGATCATTCTCTACCTGAAATGAATGATACAAATGTTTAAAAGTTTGAAGTTGTGTATGACGGTGGACCTCACATGCTGTGACAGTGATTCATACATCACTCTGTGATTTAGTCACGTAATGTGTGATTTGCAAACAGCTTGAAAAAAACATTGAATATGTCTACTGTCCACTTAGAAACCCAGATTTAAATCCAATGACATCATGGACTGTGCTTTGAACATGTTGCTGAATTAGCCCAAGACTCCAAACTTTGACTTTTTCCACAGTTTAACCATTAGGACTGAAGTATTATCAAATGATAATAATGGGGGAAAAAAAAAAACTTAAGGCCTACTTGAGGCCTGTTTGAAAAAATCCTCCAGAAACCTGACAGTTTTCTGAAAAACCTGTCACTGAAACCTTTATTTCTAGACCTTCACAGCAGGTAGAAACATGAAAAAGCTTTTGAAAGCTTGCATCTCTGGCTTATCGTTCTGCACTGAAGAGGACTGACATACCTAATGTGTGCTGCGGCTGGTCTGCAATGCAGTGCAAAACTACAAAGTTGGCTTTAAAGACTGATGATAAGTAATTTTGTCATGCAAATACAATGAAAACAGAATTGAAACAAAGAGATATTTAAAACATGTTTGAAACAGGAAGCACAAAACTTTAACTTTAATCTAGCCGGGAGCTGTCGACCCTTCAGCTGAAGACTCAAACTGTGAGTGCTGTCTGTAATGCAGTGTGTTCGTCTCTCTTTAAACGGCCTCGTCTGTCCTTGGCCTCTCTCTGACTGTACGAGCTATGAATCACACGGTTGTGTAACCTGACGTTGGAGGTGTTTTTCTCGTCCTGAGATAAATAAAGCTCGACATGGCACAGACTGGTTGTAAAGCTATATCACAACCTCTCACCTGTTTCCTTCCAGGCAGCTTGACTTCATGACCTATATATCCTGAATATACTGTATTTAAAACAAAATACTTTGTGATTGTACTCAAACTAAATCAGCAAAGTGGAAGAAGATCCTCAGCTTCTAGTGGCTGTTTGTGATCATGACCCAGATCCTGTTGGGCAACCTTTAACTTTGTGTGTTACATAGTTGGAGTGCAACAGCACAGCAACAGTGGTAGTTTGATCTTGTAGTCAGGATCTGCTTCACACTAGACTATAGCAACTGAAATATGGAAATTGTGGTTAATTCTAACCAGGGGAAGCAAAAAAAAACCTTTCACATTTGAACCCAATTTATCTCGTTATTTCAAGGGAAATGAAACCTTGTGAACACTCAAGTAGGTACAGCTTGAGAAAATAATTTTAGCAAACAGCAAAGTCAAAATTCTCTGAATTATGACGTTTTCACCTCATACAGTCATGTGAAAAAGAAAATACATCCTCTTTCAATGCTGAGGCCTTCCATCGAAGGACTTTAAAATCATCAGGTCCTTTCCAGGTCTTATAATAAGATAAACACAACCTCACTTTGTCAAGGTATCCAGACATCAGTTTATGCACAGCTCTTTGAAGGTCCCATCACAGCATTTCAGTCAGGTTGAGGTCCGGACTGTGACTGGACCATTGCAACACTTTGATTCTTTCCTTTTTTCAGACATTCTGTTGTAAGTTTGCTGCTGTATTTGGGATCATTGTCCCGTTGATGACCCAGTTTCAGCCCAGCTTTAGCTGTCAGACAGATGACCTCAAATTTGACTCTATTATATTTTGGTATACAGAGGAGTTCATGATGGACTCAGTGATTTCAAGGTGTTCAGGTCCTGTGGCTGCAGAACAAGCCCAGATCATCAGCCCTCCACCACCGTGCTTGACAGCTGGTATGAGGTGTTTCAGAACCAAGTTTATTGCCAAGTAGGTTTTCACTTACAAGGAATTTGACTTGGTGTAGTTGGTGCAAACAATATATAGATATATATACAGAATCTAGATATATATGCAATATAAACTACAGACTATGCGTTAATGTAAGGCAGAAGGTCTGAAGATGCTACGCTAATGTAGCCTGTACGTCTGGAAGGGGAGAGGCAGAGAGTCAGTGTCAGGGGGGGCTCCGGGCCTTGTTGATAAGGCTGGTAGCGGATGGAAGGAAACTGTTCTTGTGGCGTGAGGTTTAAGTCCTGATGGACCGCAGCATCCTGCCAGAGGGGAGTGTCTGAAAGAGTTTGTGACCGGGGTGCGAGGGATCAGCCACAATCTTCCCTGTCCGCCTCGGAGTCCTGGAGGCGTACATGTCCTGGAGAGGTGGAAGATAATCACCAGCTAATCACCTTCTCTGCAGACCGAAGGACACGCTGCAGTCTGCCCTTGTCCTTGGCGGTGGCCGCAGCGTACCAGATGGTGATGGAAGAGGTGAGGATGGACTCAATGATGGAGGAGTAGAAGTGCACCATCATCGTCTTTGGCAGGTTGAATTTTCTCAGCTGCCGCAGGAAGTATGTCCTCTGTTGGGCTTTCTTGATGAGGCTGAGTTCTTCCTGAAGGCCACAACCATCTCCACTGTCTTTAGAGCGTTGAGCTCCAGGTTGTTCTCCCTGCACCAAGTTGCCAGATGGTCAGCCTCCCACCTGTAGTCGGACTCGTCGCCATCAGAGATGAGTCCGATGAGAGTGGTGTCGTCCGCAAACTTCAGGACCTTGATGGAGTTTGTAAACAGGGAGAAAAGCAGAGGAGAAAGAAACACAGCCCTGGGGGGCACCAGTGTTTTCCCAGCTTCACGTGCTGCTTCCTGTCAGACAGGAAGTCTGTAATCCACCTGCAGGTGGAGTCAGGCACACTCAGCTGGGAGAGCTTCTCCTGAAGCAGAGCCGGGATGATTGTGTCAAAAGCAGAGCTGAAATCCACAAACAGGATCCTGGCGTAGGTACCTGCGGAGTCCAGCTGCTGGAGGATGTAGTGGAGGGCCAAGTTGACTGCATCGTCTACAGACCTGTTGGCTCTGTAGGCAAACTGTAAGGGGGTCCAGGAGAGGGTCGGTGATCTGTTTCAGGTGTGAAAGCACAAGGTGCTCAAAGGACTTCATAACAACAGAGGTCACGACGACGACGGGTCTGAAGTCATAAGTCCTGTGGTTCTTGGCTTCTTGGGAACAGGAATGATAGTGGAGGTCTTGAAGCAGGCCGGCACCAGTGTCTCCAGTGAGGTGTTGAAAATGTCTGTGAACACTGGAGACTGCTGATCAGCGCAGTGCTTCAAGGTGGATGGAGAGACAGAGTCTGGTCCAGCAGCTTTTCCGGGGGTTCTGTCTCCTGAAGAGTTTGTTGACGTCTCTCATGGAAGGAGAGAGTCGTCACTGAGGTGGGGGCGGTGGAGGTGATACTGAAGCGGGAGCTGTTGGGAGGTGTCGATGGTTGCAGGACTGTCCCTTTGTCTGTCAAAGCGGCAGTAGAACTCGTTCAGGTTGTTGGCTAAGCGTTGGTCGTTTATGGAGTGGGGGGCTTTAAGCTTGTAGTTGGTGATCTCCCCAAGCCGTTTCCAGACAGACGCAGAGTCGTTGGCTGTGAACTGGTGTTGGAGCCTCTCAGAGTACAGTCGTTTAGCCTCTTTCAGCGCCTTGCTAAACTTGTACTTCGCCTCTTTGAATCTGTCTTTGTCCCCACTTCTTAAGGCCTCTTCCTTATCCAACCTTAACCCTCTGAGTTTGGCCGTGAACCAGGGTTTGTCGTTGTTGTAACTCATCCTGGTGCGTGATGGAACACAGCAGTCCTCACAGAAGCTGGTGTATGATGTCATAGCCTCTGAGTATCCAGACTGTATTTATAATGATTTCTCAGTCATCAAGAAAGCTGCTGCCAAGAGGAGTTGTCCAAGAATCCTTTGACTGACGTGTTCTCTTCTTTAAAATGTCTCCTTAGCTGCGGCTGCTGTACGAGTGCAACCCCATCGCCTTCCTCATCGAGCAGGCGGGCGGCCTCGCCACCACCGGCACCCAGAGGATTCTGGACGTTCAGCCCGAAGCGCTCCATCAGCGGGTGCCCTTCGTGGTCGGCTCACCCGATGACGTCAACGAGTACCTGTCGTTTGTCAAAAAGTTCCCATGAGGCTGCAGCTGCTTTGAGCCGAAGTAACACCGAGCATGCAAGATTCACACCGATATGACCATTTTCTGATCTTTATATAATAAGTGTTGGATCCATAAATCATTTTTTTCTATAAAAGATTTATTAAAGCTTACAACAAGTATAAGATTAAATCACAATGCGTCATTTTCAGCAGAATTAAGAAGTATTTGAGAGTATTTTTGTCCAACACCAAGAACTTCTTTTTGAATAAATCCACCATGATGCTGGCAATTAGTCTCAAACGGTTTGCTCAACATGCGGCATATCAACTTTAATCTGATCGTTTTTAAACTTTTTCTTGTTCACTGATTTAGTATTTTTGTTTTCTTTGTTGCTTCTGCTGAGATCCTTGTTCTGAGAAACATCTTAAGAAGCTGCAGCTCCGTCCTGATGGAGGTTTTCTCAGCTGTTTTTATAGTCTCCTGTCGAAGGATTAAACACGCTGCTGCAGATAGGAACTGCCTGATTGTTTAGTCATGTTTACAGTCCAACATCAGCAGGATCAGGTTTAAAATTTGAATGTACAGTTGTTCTTAAAGGGTTTCACAGAGTATGATATAAAACCATTGTACATGTGCAAATAAAGACATTTATGCTGGATCCAGGTCACATTTTCCTTTCACTATCCTGTATGTTCAAACAAGCCAAATTATCTTTAATTACCTTCTTTCTTTTTCAAATATAGTTTTCTGGGTTAACATCCCACAGTCACTAAACCTAGACTTGGATTTACGTGAACTGACCATTTAATCATTGCGTTCCCTTCTCTCTGGCTGCTGTCCCCTTTTCACGGGTTACACAACACATTCCTCTAGCTGCAGACCGACTGTTCTGCACGCCAGCCCGAACTGAGCTCAGAGGTGTGAGGAAAATATGGTGGAAGGGGATTCAAGCTTTTGCATACACGCTTTTAAACGGTCCTCTTTCAAGCAAGCTGAACGAAACTTTAAAAACGCATTGATACATGCGAGTGCAGTGAATTATCTTTAAAGCTTCAACTCCATCCTTGTAAGATGATTTTTTTTATAAAGATTTAACCTCTATTTTTGTGTAATAGTGGACCTTAAGGGAGAAAAGGAAACTTCATTTTTTTTTCGCAGTATTGACACAGAACACCTAGCCTGGCAACGCCATCCGACGTACTTCCGCCCAAAGATTTTGGCTCCGCACATAGTCTGGCCAAATCCCCCTACCTCTGTTCGCTCAGTGTTTTGCCAATCAGCAAACAGTTGCGAGTGGTGACGCAGAACTCACGGGCGGAGTCCATTGTAGTCCATATAATTGTAGTTCAACCGCAGCGGAAATAAACATGGTGACGGAAGAACGCTAGAAGCTATCCATGAAGTTGTCTCAACTCTGGAGAGCATTACACAATTAAAACGAGAGCAAGAGGAATACCTCGTCAATTTTGTTAGTGGCAAGGATGTCGTAGCTCTCCTTCCAACTGGCTTTGGGAAAAGTTTGATTTATCAAATGGTACCGGTATAATGAAAGCGGATGTGGGAACCGTGATTCGCGAGCTAGAGCCTCGCGAGAGCAAGCATGAACCTCGGCGCATAACCTACGTCCTTTCTAAACATTACTGATTGGTTAAGGGAACTCCAATGAATTTAAGTTGCTGAGTAAGGTCCCACCCTCCATGGAAACGGATTCCTCTTGGGTTTTCCCAGACTGTTTGACGGAGTCAACAGTCGGCTTTCGCCCAGGCTACAGAACACCTGCTTTCTTAGGAAATTGACCAAAACAGAAAACTTTTAAATCAACCACCTTTGAGGAACTTAGCGTTCCTGATGCTCATCAGGGTGGAAAAAAAATTATAAAAGCATCTCTAAAGAGTTTGAACCACCTCAATTCACACATTGTGTTCAATTGGAGGAGATTTTAGATCGTCGCCACCCTCCACTGGAGATTGTTTAAGATCACACGGACAAACCAGAGGACTGTTAAGATCAGAGAGCTGGAAAAGCCCAGCACAGGAAACCTCTTTGTAAAACATGGTGGTGGTATCATGGTTTGTTGCCTCATGGTCAGGATGATAAAACGATGCACTCTGGGTCATACCAGTAAGGTTTAGAAGAAAAGTGTATCAACATAAAGTGGGTCATGCTGAAAGATGACACCAAATACACAAGTTGTTCTACTAAAGAATAAAGTTAATGTTTTGGAATCCTAACCATAGCACTTTGTTACCGTCACTTACTAAGCTTAAAGAGGCCGTTATCAATAATACCGTGTGAGACCCCAGAAAGCACCGTGTCAAAAAACGACTTACGGAACAAACAAAATATTGTTGAGGCCGCTTGTAAATATGAACATTGTTCTGCAGAAGCACGAGTCTGAATACAGAAGTAGTGTTTTACAGCTTTAATTGATCACAGTAAAAGTAGAAAATAAAACAAAAATCATTTACAATGACCAAAGCAAGTGTTAACGAAATCACTTAGAGTAGCATACACATATTTACAAACAGACAAAAACACTCAACTACAATTTTAAAGACAATAAAGTGGCGTTAAAAAACAGCCAACTTCCAGCGCCACTTCCCTAAAAACGAGGGTTTCTCCTCGTGAAACATGGCAGAATCTCCTGTCAATGCGTCACTGCGACCGAAGCCTCATCCATCGTCTCCAGCCGAACTACTGCAGCAAAAAACAAAGAAACCCAGAAACTTTGTGGTGCTAGGACACCAGGCTGCGTTCAAACCAGCGGGTAACTGGCCGCTGTCGCAATTCCACAGTGGTTCTTTCTGTCTTTAGCCATGTAGATGTAGCCTTTGTCGCCCCAATTTTCACTCCAGCTGCAGGGAGACGAACAAGCCGTCAGGAAATCATTTTAACAAAGATGACAGCATTGTTGGATTTAAATAAACTTGCAGTCTGACTGACCTGTTCTTGACGATCCAGTATTTTTTGCCGTCCACGTCCTGTCCCTCGAAGCCGTAACCCACCACCAGCACGCCGTGGTCCAGCTCCTCGCTGCTGCACTCCTTCTCATAGTAGATTCCTGAAACACGCCAAGAACGGTGTCAAGTTGGGCACAAACGGGTTCTTAACACAATCCCAAAGTTGAAGCTCGGCAGCCAAAGAAAGAGCCAATACTTAGACTTATAACCAAGACTTAGAAATGGACTCAACAACCTTGAGTCTATTCAGAGCGATTCATTGTTTTACAGTTAAAAACGTGTTTCAAAGCACTGACCTGATTGGTAGAATTGGAAAGACTCATGACCGGCATCAATAGCAACAGAAACTGGCCCCACAGAAGCCACAGCCTTCATCAGGGCGTGCTCCTTGCCGCTGGGAACGTCAACGAACCCGGTGTCGTTGGCAGCACTGAATTTGGGGTCGTAGTGACACGGCTGGTCGTCCTGAAAGATTATTATGGTAATTAACAATAAACCATGATGAACTGTACTGAGACCATTTAACAGGCTGAAATATAATTTAACTTTTGAGATACGTACGGTTCCCTTGTAGGGGTAGGCGTCCTCAGAGTCCAGACCACCGTTGTCCTTGACATACTGGAAAGCCTGGTCCATCAGACCGCCGTTGCAACCCTCGTTGCCCTCAGGTCTGGAACAGTCCACCAGGTTCTGCTCGCTTAGCGACACCAGTGTGCCGGTCTTTCTGAACTCTTGGCCCTCCAGAGCACCGGTGGTGCTGAACGCCCAGCAGGAGCCGCACTGACCCTGAAGAGAGCAGCAACGCACACGGTGTCAGGACGAGGTGACGAATAAACACAACCTGCAGAGTTTACAGCAACTCTGCGAGACCATTAGAACGAACTATTTCACAAAGTAAAAGCAGTCCTAAATCTTTCAGCATTTGTAAAAACTTTGACCAGTTTGGAACAGTGAGTTTAGGAAGTACTTGGGTTCTTAAATGCAGACGACAGCAGCAGCTCAGTTTGGTTTGAAATAAAAAATGTTGTTGTTTGCATTCAATGATTTAACCTCATGTCCAAACACTGTTGTCAACCCTTGAAAGCCGTTGTATCTTATAGCCCTCCCATTTGGGCTCCATATTCCAGCACTCTATGCTATGCTAATGTCTGTGCTAATGCTTGCTGCACCACGGCCTGGTTTAGAGTGAGCTGGTTGGACCGGTTTCATTTTACAGTGTTAATGTATGTCGAGGGGGGCGGAGAGAACAAACTGTGCACTCCGGAGAGGGAGGGCGAGGAAAAGAGTGTAGGACACAGATAATAAAAACAACCCTCAAGTGGCCAACTTATCTCTGTTTGTGCAAAACATTTACTTCAGAGGACAGAGTCCTCCAATTCCTCACATAAGAACATTTCTAATGGCAAAGCTGCATGTGACATCGTGTTTACAGAACGGCAGCAACAGCTGACTTTAGGCCGTGCCTTCCCATCTGTAATGTCAACTATAAATAAAGATCTTTCTGGTGACATACTGTGCTGAAAGAAACCGAGAAACTTTTTATTTTTATAACCAATAAGGTGCTTCCGACTCACTTCAAAGTCTTGGAAATTTAAACAATTTGCTGAGCAACAAAATGCATTTACCCATGTCCTTATAACATTTGGGAAAACTATAGAAGATACATTTAGATGTTAAATCTTTTTCACCATTTAACCTCATGAGTCTAAAAACAACTTAAACACATTGACCAAGAGATCCTGGAAGTTATAAGAGGTGCTTCTTACCTGGTCCTTAACAGGAGTGACGTATCCCTTTTCCCTCCAGTCAATAGCACGAGGGGCTTCCAGGAAGTTGGGCTCCATAAACAGGGATCCCTTAAACTTTCTCTCCGTTTTGTGCTTGTAGCCGTTCATAATCTGCCTGAACTCCTCGTGAGTCTGTGGGAAGAATAATCAGTGAGTAAGTGACACTGTAGGTGTGGAATTAATGATTCTGTTGAGGAGAAAAAAAACAAAAAAGCAAACTTGTTGCAGTGTTTATTCATTTTAAAATGGCAATCTACAGGAGTTTTGTTCATTCTAGCACATAAATTCATAACTGTCCTCATGTCCTACCAAAAACGTCAGTCGTTTCACTCAACCAAATGTAGACCCTTTTTATTGTGTCACGTTTTAAGTGATATGCCACTTATCAGCACAATTTCCATGATTGCCACATCGGTGCAATAACTGATAAGTTCCAGCGTATTGAAACTGCGGTCTTACCATGTCCCCAAAGTGGTTCATGCCCAGGCTGTAGGAGTGCTTGCCCATGGAGTGCTCCAGGTTGTGCAGCTCAATCTTCTTCAGGTTCTTCTCCCACACCAGTCGCCTCCAGCCCTCCTCTTTCTACAGGAAGAAAAATAAAAGAAATGTTCAAATGGGTCTGCAAGGGTGGGGCAGCTTCAGACAGAAACAATTAAAAAAAAAAAAAAACAGACTGCATCACCTCATGGTAGTTTCTGTTGTGCCAGCTCTTCCACAGGTTCCAGTGTTGATCCAGCTGAGGGTCCATACTGGGGGCTGATAGGGCTGCACTCAGGCACACGGCTAGCAGAGCTAGAGGCAGCATTGTTGTGGCTACTGCAAAACAAGTAAACAACACGTCAGGGATCATATTTCCAAAGGGGCTGTATATGGAGGCCGGGAACTCATATGGGAACCATTACAAGGATGTCATTTCCCGCACGAAATGCTTTTTTACATGATTCTCTATCCCGATGCTTGCGCAGTAAAACATGTCCACTACCATGATTCATACAGAGATCCGCAATAAAGCTGCAAAGCTCATAGCAGGCGGTGCAGTCATGTCCAGAACTGGGTCAACACTTCAGCCTAACGTGGCATTTAAACCCAAATGATTCTCTTTGGACACATTTGTGCCGATTCTTTTCCGAATGATTTCCTGCTCTGTAGGAGTGGATCTTGGCCAGATCCCAACGAAGCAGCGATCCTGCTTTTTTTTTTTTTTTTTTTGGTGTTGTTATGTGTCTAGTCACGGGATCTCCAGCCTCTGCCGAGAGCCAACACCAGCACCGAAACTACGACCAGGAAAACGAAAAGAAAACCAAAAGGTTTCCCGGTAAAGCTCGGCCAGCGGGCTACTCCATTTGAGCCACAGCTGGCCGATGTAACCATTTTTCTTTATTTTAAGCGAAGGGAGGAAACCAACAATGGCTGCTCCTTCGACAACGAAGGAGAGAAGACTATGACAAAGGCAGCCGAATTAAACAATATGACTCAGGTTAAAGGATAACTACGAAAACTCAAGCATTTTAGGTAAATTAAAAGTTTTTAGTTGAGACCTTAATTAAAATCAGACTGTTTCAAACAGACACTGGTCTGCTGGTTATTCAATGGGGTGAAATTACGAAATATAATCCCGAGGAGACAAAAGTAGTCAACAGCTTTTCCCTGCATAACTGAACGAAGACTTAGATATTTAAAAACAGAAAACACAATATACGTTTACACTTACTGTAAGTAGTTCGTTGGTGAGGAGGGAGAAGCAAAATGTTGTACTGAGAAGCCGGGGTACACAAAGTTTATAAAGGCCAGAGTGGCTGCCGGAGCGTTGTGTCCAACTCTCTGATTGGTCAGCTCCTTGTTTGTTACCATGGAGCTCCCGCCCCTTCCCTGATGTCATCATGGAAGCACGTGATTCCCTCTCCCTGGAATGGTGTCGATAAAAGTACAATCTTGTTGCTGTTTTTTTGAGGATTGTATCTGCTGAAACAGCTGATTGATTGATTAATGTCTGTTTGTTTCAATCATTTTTATGTAAAGGACTCACTGATATCGAATCAAAATTACATACAGTGTAATATAGCAACATGATGATTAGTGCTCATGATTAGGACTCAAATAAACATTTAGATTTGCAAACTTCAGTTTGAACACAGAAATGTATGTTCGGTAAAGTATCACATTATCTGGAAATGGTTATGACCATTGTTCCAGGAAATACCAAGATAAAGGCGAGTGAATCACGACTCCACAAAACAAACAATCTGGATAGTGACTGCATGTTTTCTTTGAGAATAAATAAAGTTCTTGGACCAGTGTTTCTTATCATCTTTAAAAGTGACAATGAACATACTGCTGTGAAAAAGTATGTCTAAAGTATATCAGCCTGTAAAAGAATGAACAAGTCGGTTTACACACATTCATACAAGAAAGTTAGTATAATTCAGACAATACACAGAAGTCAGGTTAGTACAGGGATTGAACTGGTTTGTTTGAGTAGCCTGGTTTCGTGTCCCCTTGTAAATGTACACATAATCTGACACTAATACCTTAAAGACTGTTGTGTACTGGAGAGTTACACAGCAAAGGCAGGTATGCAAACAATACAGATCAACATTATTGACTTTATGGACTCAATGGAGTCTGAGAGAGCCTGAGATTGTATTGATTACTGATCAGCTGCCTGAGTTTGAGCCTCCGGTCAATCATTTCTCGTTGGCCTTTCCGAGAGCGATTTATTAAACTGATCTA
Organism: Odontesthes bonariensis; assembly: GCF_027942865.1. NCBI lineage: Eukaryota > Metazoa > Chordata > Actinopteri > Atheriniformes > Atherinopsidae > Odontesthes > Odontesthes bonariensis. The sequence goes on from NC_134511.1 coordinate 10,561,844, forward strand.
CTAATCTGCAGCTCCAAATCAATTTAGTTTATACTCAACTAGAACTCAAGCAGGTGAGCACTTAGTTTGATTTTTAGGTTCAAGTTAAACCACAAAATGTTGCTGTTAAAAAAGCTTGATCATGCCGTGGACCATCAGTTCAGATAAACTATTCCCACCCAGGTTTAGTGCTCAATGCACCCATTTCAGGTGCCGTTTACTCTGTAGAGAAGATAACACCGAGAATGAAACCTCATAGCGCACAACTGCTGTAAGAGTCAAGTTAGGAATAGAAAATAAGACAACAAGCTGGACTGTTTGCATTACTTTTGTAATGTATTTTCTTTCTCACGTGTTCGACTCAACAGCCTGACAACAACTGCATTTAACATGTAGGACGTGTAATAAAATCAGAAACGCTTCATGTGTTCATCACAGCGGAGCTTCTAAGAACTTCCTGCAAATCAAAGTCAGAGTTACGGTAATCAATGCTGATGCTCATGTGACTGATGTGGTTGAGAAACTTTGACCAGCCTAAGCTGTTTACACAGTCAGGATCAAAACGCCTGTTTTTGTTGTTTTGCTTCTTATTTGTGATGATATGAGATGCACTTACTCACCATAAATAAGCACAATTGTGCAGTACTTCATTAGACTCTAACGCGCTACAGTCTTTTTGTCCTACAGTCCTACATTTTTACTGAAGTTGGCAATTAGTTCACAGAGACTTAAGTCCAGACATTGACCTCTACTCAGTACATTGAGTATTTAAACTTTTTTTTTTTTTTTTTAACCCCAAAGGCCCAAAGTGTTTGTGTCTCTATTGCATCAGGCTGTAACATGCTTTCAACCTGGGAATGGTCAGTGGTCAGCCTGACCAGCTTGGGATGAAAAGACAAATATTTTCTCTAGATTAGGAACAATAAGGAATTTTATACTTAGAATGTGTTCTTCCTGCATTACAACAACCCCAAATATATCAACTGAGGCTATGGCTTTTTCTTTTTTTTTAATATAATCAAAAGGTGCTGTTAGGTGAATTGTCCCCTTTTATTTTCAGTCTGTATGCTAAATGAGTTTGCTGCTGGCAGTCGTTTTATGTTACCTGCACAGATCAGAAAGAGGTTTCTGTCTCTATATTGGAAGTGCATTTCCCAAAAGGCTAAGCAGCCTAATAATACTGGAACCAGCCAGTTGACTACACAGCACACATATGCATTACAGCACAAAACATCACCAGTCATCTAACGTGATGACATGATTCATCGGTCTATGTTGCGTTTAAGCCGTCACATGAAGGAAAAGCCTGATGTTCCCAAACCTCCTTAACACAAGGTTGTGGTTAAACTTAACATGGCATCATACTTTACACAAGCCTAAAAATGTACATTCTTTCTTTGCATTTTTATCTGCTGCTGAGGACAGCAGATGTGTGAGTGGATTATGTTGTGCAAGCAGGGTGTCACACGGCAATCATTGACTGAGCATTCTCTGACTGAAACCCATCTCTTAAAGCAATCTAAAAAAATAAAAAAAAAAGATAGCTGCTATTGTTTTTTCCATGTGGATTGAAGACTATCAGCAAAGCTGGAGTCAACATGTTAATAATTTGTTTAGAAACATTCACAGAAACTGATCAGAAAACTCTGACATTAAGAAGAATGTAAACAAACTCGAGCTGCAGCGTTAGAATAATTTAGGCTAACAAGCTAGTGTTAGCTATTAGCAGGCTAACATTGCTACTACATTTTTTCTAAGATGCTAATAAGCTGACTTTTCCTGGCAGTCTGACTAAAAGTGTAGACTTTTAGTTTTAAAATTGTGTGGACGCATTAAAACATATTGGAAATAATCACATTAAAAATGTGGATGTTTTGGTGTTTTTTGTTTTGGCCAAAGGGGGCTTATGTTAACTTAGATGATATATTGAGATCATGCATTTAGATTTTCTTTTGTTAAGAGATAGGTTGTACATATACATATATATAGTGATATTTGGCAACAACCTATTTTATTTAATTTTTTTAACGAGTTTAATTTTAATTTACTTTTTACATGGCCTACAAACATTTTTTTAATTTTGGTTGTGCTTCATGAGAAATTTACACTTTTTGAATAAACAATCTGTCGAAGCCATGAATGTTTCGGAGTTGATGCTTAGTAACAGTTTGCAGTATTGCAGTGTAAGGCACTTCTGCATTTCTGTCATGTCTGAGGCCTGGTGACGATGCACATTTTTATATATAAACACACAATCTACATCATTTAGGCACTGCTTATCAATACATTAGTTTGTGAATCCACAGATTCCCCTTCCTCTAGACGACAAGCGTTTAGGGTTTAACTTGCCACATGTCTGCACCTCTAGTGTAGGTATTCTGTTGCCTTTAAACTTCCTCATGTACTGTATACCGACAATAATGAAACTTCTATAAAAGTTTGTCATTTAAATCAGACGTCTGTAAATCAGAGAATGTGATTATTTTCACTCTCACAGCTTTGCGGCTTCAGATTGTATCTATGTTTCAAACTGATAACATGTCAAAATGTATCTGTATTTACACAACATTTACTGCAAGTCGAGACTCTTATTCCAACTGAACACATAAGTTTACCTGTATGTTCAAGCAGATCAGAGACCACATCCTAAAGTGTATCACACATACAGAACCTTTTCTGAAGGTGTTGTGCTTTTTTTTGGTATAACAACCATAATTCAAAGTACATTAAAATCACGCAGCCCATCTAAATCATGCTCACTAAGGGAAATTGTTAGCAGATCTAATTAACCAAATCATCTCTCGCTGTTCTCAGGAATTCACTCGACAAGTTCAAACAGCATTCTTCTTGCTCCAATAATCTCACAATGTAAACGCTCCTAAGTGACACAGCAGTTGGGACAAGCTGAGACAAATCAAGCGCACCTCAGGCGGCAGACAGGTCACCGTCATGTGAGTGCGTGGGTGGGTCGGTGTACCGCTGACGTCTGTGCAGTTCCAGATCCACAATGAACCCGGGGAAGTGTAAATAACAGCGTGGAATCTGGAGAGGAGAAAGTCTTCCCCCACTGTCCTGATTTCACAAAGTTTTGAACTCGTCTGATCTCGTACGATTCTGCTGAATCAGTCTGTTGTGATAACAAGAAATAAATAAGCTTTATTAAAAGGTTCTTAGGTATTTCATTTCTCCTTATTAAAACAAAAAAACATAAGAAATGTGCCTGTGGGATTATATAATTCACCAATTTATAAAAATTTCAGTTTTTCAGTAAAAGAAAAATATGCGAATGGGGAATTGTATCGTTTGTTATTTTTTCTTCTTTGGTGAAAACAATAATGAAACGTAAGCACCACACACTTCAGAATCCTCAATGCAAGTCACTTAGTGTTCAGAAAAAAAAAAACCAGCATTGTGCGAATAGGTGAAACATAGCTTTCAATGTAAAGTTCTGTGGCCAACAGGGCTCGAAAGCGCTTTAAAATGCATTTATTTACCTTTTCTGCCGTTTGCGACAAGTTCAGATCCATTTTCTTTCCAAAGAGTAGCAGATAGATGCTCCTTAAAGTCATTTTGTGGAAGTTTTGATACTCCGCTTGGGATTATTAATGTCTAAAATAAATAGAAAATGATCTGTACTGCTCATTAGGAACCATCACCTGTATAGCTTCAATTAGGAGAGAGACAATGGTATTAGGTAAAGAATTTATTATAAAATGTATTACACTATAAAGTGTCAGAAGTACTAAGAACATAACATGGCATTCCCAGACATGCTAAAAGAAAGTGACATAAATAGCAACAAAAAGACTTGTGCAATGCGGCGATTAGACTGGAGTCTCTGAGGGGGAAATTCACCTAAAGTTCATTTCTCCTCAAACAGAAATGTCTTCAACTGTTCTTTAAAGCGTCCGTTTCAGTCGACTCGCAGTCGGAATCTTCCGGGGAAAATAGACACAGACAAACTTGATAATATTATAGATATTCTCAGCTTTTACAACAAACATGTGCCGTGTTTTCTGAAACAGAAACGGACAATCTTCACTTCCCTTTCCAAAACATCACATCCCGGTTTGTATTCTGTACAAGGCAAATAACAGAGGAATGAACCAGTGCGTTTTAGACACGCAATGTTGGCAAATGATTACACAAAACTTCAACACAGGCTTAAAAAAAAGAAAAAAGAAAAAGAAAAACAAGACGATAAAATCTTGTTTCTGACCAGTTTGGAACATTTCACCAACTCATGTTTTTGTACACACTCTTAAACTCTTTGATTTGTTTTTACTTGTCACTATTTTCTTAGGAAACATGTGTATTACATTCATTCTGCCTCAACATATTTGGGCCAAAAACCACGAGAGCTTACAAAGAGCAGAAAAGTGAGGGTGACGTGGAAACGGGCCTCGAGTTTATTTACATCACAGCTCGAATTCTGCTGTGTCGATTGGCAAATTCAGGCCGAGACAAAACCAGCTTTAAAAAAAAAAGTCTTGTTTAACTCTGAACAGATGGTAACACTGGAGGAAGTGAAGCACACAGGAAATACTGCACTCTGGCACAGAGCTCATCGTGTACAAACTGTCCTGAAAAAGGCCCTTTACATCCTTAAATTCGACCCTTTTGGGAATAAAAGACTCATCTCAACATCAACAAACCGTGAAAAATGTTCATTTTTTCCGGTGCCATGTGAGAGCACAAACATTATAAAATACCACCTTAAGAAAAGTGTAAATTTGTCTTTCAGCAGCACTTTGGGCTTTTTTTTCGCCCGCTCATGCACACCAGCTTCACTCCATCTCTGCTTTAGTTGAGCGGGCCGGGCTTCATGTTGTAAAAAGACAAAGTGAAAGAAGATGTGAAGCCACGCGTGGCTGAACAACACTGACAGCGATACTGAAAGAAGCTCAAATTTAGCTTGTCGATGCCACTGTGCAAAAAAAAACCTGACACTGCGGACGACGGCGGCTCGGGTGTCGATGTGGACGACCCGCTGGGGAGGACTGCTGCAAACTGGCTGCTCAGTGCGTGCTCACTGAAGTCTTTTGAGCTTGGTAGAAAAGATTAGAAATCATCCAAATTACAAAAAAAATCCCCTCGGCTTATGGCGGGACTTTCTATTAAAAGTTTGAATCAGAAAACAAACTCAACCCTGTCTGCCACCCTGATTGTGAACATCAGCCGCTCTGGAGTGGGTCAGATTGCTTGCAGAGAGGATGTGTAGGAGCTGCACGGAACACCTTTCATGAAGACAACGCAAAGGAAAACCTAACCGACGTTCCCTTTGTGGAAGTGAAAACATCTAGAGAAACCGTTTGGTTTACAGGTCCCAAAGTTTCCTCCATTTTTGTTTGGGAGAGCATTTAGACGCTGTCCAATTGCCTGTAAAAACATGTGCTGAAGCCAAAGATGATGCAGATCTCCTCCATTTTATCCAGCCAACAAGATTTGAGCAGTTTGGTTAGGATAACCGTTTAAATTCGGTCTAAATTTTCTCCGACTACATTAAAAGGTCGAGTGCGTAGTCTGTGGTGACATCTAGAGGCATAAACCTAAAACCCCTCCTCGTCATCACTCTCTTCAAAAAAACCAAAACAGGATTTAGAGCAACATAAGCTCTAAAAACCTGAATTCTGCATTTCTGCTGATGGCTTTAAATGTTACTCACAGGAAATTGAACTAAATCAGAGTGCAGCCTGGGAAAAATGAGTGTGAAGGTTGTATCTTCAGATAAAACTGCCTGTCCCTAATGAGGATGCTTTCTTTATACATACAAAGACACACCATAGAATGATCACAATGTTAGCTTCGCTGTTGGCTGCCAGAGAGAGGTGAGGCTGGGGGATGAGACCGAGAAAAGTCTGAGATAATCCGAAAAACTTTAAGGCTCGACACGAGACAGAAACTGTACTGAAGGAGAGCAGCATCATGCATTTTGTTCAGGGTTTAATTTAAATCAGATTTAAGATCACTGGGAAATTATGGGACTAAAAAAAAACAGTATCAGAAACCCAATCAGTTGTGTTGTTGGATGGATGAATAAATCCTGATCATACACCAATTAAACACAAATGGAATGGTTTCCCTTCGACTCACCACTCAGGTGAACATATAGAACTGAACACATTCTCCTGCTCGACTCTAACATACAGCTTTGAGTTCGCTTTTTTTGGAGTAAAATTCAGGTTTCAAAAGCTTAGTGTCCCGTGTTGAACCTAAAAATGGGCGTTTTTTTTTCTTCAGTTCCTTGAAATTTGTTTTACTTTTCAACAAGGCACAGTTCTTCAAAACGTGTGGAAAGAACCACTGTCATAATAACAAGACTGTTTGTGCTTTTAGGGAGGTAGAAGGCCACGAAGCCACAAAAAAAATGCTGTTAATTCATCAAACACAAAGAAGAACAACCCAAACTAATCAGAAACTACAAGAGAGACGATACTAAATGTAACTGATGGAGGGAGACAGTGAAGGCAGCCTCCGACACACACAGACACATTTTAAAGAGGTCCAAACAATGAGGCTGCCATATTTACGCTTTGTCCCTTCCTTCATACGGAGATTATAAGATTGAACTTTTCCAATTTTCCTGCCTGTTGGCTGTAAGACGAGTGAGACGAGTGTGCGGCAGAGCCGGAGGGATATTAAGAAGTAGCACGACGATATTAGGGAGAGAATAAAAACAAAGGATTCCTCTTTGGAGATGGGGACGTTCAGTTCTTTCACAACATTCAAAGTGGAGGGAAAAGTTGGCCGAACAGGGCTGAAGACCACAAACGCAAACATCTGGTTCACACGCCAACACAATGGAGTGATTAAAGAGCGAGCAGCTGGACTCGGGTAACGATTGCACTTCATGTTCATTCACTCAGGTCCGAGTCTGTCCAGTTTACGGGGAAATGTCACATCAGAGTGACGTTTGGCACTGAGTGCACCCTCAGCGGGATATGACGGAGCTGATGGAGTTGTATGATGTGCCACCGTTGCAGGCGGGGGGGTAGCTGTTAGGAGCCCCGCTCACAGCCTCCATGTTGACCCTAAAAACAGGCGAGGCCTTGAGGAGGAAGTCTGCCGCATCTCGGCGGCCGAGCTCCCTCAGCTTGGTCATCAGCACGCCCACCGTGCTGTCCGCCCGCCCGCTCCACTCCTGCAGCAGCGCCGCGGTCGGGCTGGGCTGCAGCTCCGTCTGCTGGGGGTCCGGCTCCGGGACGCCGTTTGGAGTCCCGTTGCTGTGTTTGGCCACCAAGTCCGTGAGGCTGAGGTTCATGGCCAGCAGGCACCAATCTTTCCCCAGAGCGTCCGGGGGGTCCAGCATGCGACAGAGCTTCCTGCGAGCTAACAGGGGCACGTCTGATATGTGGATGTCCGTTCCCAGAATCCCTTGCTGGTAAACCTCAGCGCAGCCGAAAGTCAGGATGCTGCTGAAGCTCTCCCGGTAGCCGCCCATGGTGTTGGTGAGCGAGCTCTCCCGCTGCACTTGAGCGCGGAAGAAATCTTTGGGTTGGTAGACCATGATGGGGGCGTGGTGCTCCCGCAGCTGCTGAGGACTCAGGTAGTATCTGGCTGTGAGCAGTCCGGGGAGCGTGGAGGTCAGCAGGTTCTCTGTGATGCTGCAGATGGTGTCCAACAGGGTGTAGCACTTGGCACGCTCCGACTCATGGCCGCGCACCTGAATCTCCATGCCCTGTCCGTGGTTGACCAGCAGGATCACGGCCTCCACTCCCGCCTGGCTCACTTTGGCTCCGTTGGTCCACAGGTGGATGTCTCCGTCAATATCCTCGCCGCCCTCCTCCTCGGGCTTCTGCTGGTGGCTCCAACGACACAAGTTCACCTGCAGCTTGTGAAACAGGCCGCAGGGGAAAGGAGTCAGGTGTTCCGCAGGGACCAGACGGACCCCTCCGTAGATCAGAGACTCCTCCTCCTCCTCAGTCCAGGAACGGTGGAGGCCGTTCGTTTTGATGAGGGCAGGGATGTCCACCATGGTGGGGTTGGTGATGTCTCGGGCACAGACGTCCATGGCATCTAGGATCTGCAGCAGCTCCTCCACGTCGCTCTCAGGAGCCAAAGCCTGCACCTCCTCCAGCCTGTAGCGCCCCCTGTAGTGGTGGATGGCCTTAGGGGTCTCCACACAGAGCAGCTTGCCGAGGATGTTGGTGCAGAGCCAGCGAGGCTCCAGCAGGACGACGTCCTGCACCGTCTCACTCTGCATGATGTTGATCTGTGGATGGACACAAGAAACAAGTCAAAGGCAGTGTCAGGGAAGAGCTGTGCGTGGCAGAACAAATGTGAGGAGCGTTAATAACAGCTGGTCACACACATCCTTCCCATGGCTGCACTAACACTCACCTCCCCCATGCTGTGAAGCTGCAGGGCCAGCGTGCGGAGGTGATCCTGGCTGACCAGCGGGTTGATCTGCTCCTGGACGTCGCTGACAAACTGCTGCCATGACGTGAGCTGGTTGGGTCCACTCAGCTTCCTCCAAGCCGGCAGAGTGGCCAACAAACGCTCCGACAGCTGCGTCATTGGGCTGCACCTCTGCAGAGGTGGAGAAGGGGAAAGTATTGTGTCAGTCATTTACTTTATACCAGTGATACTCACTATTTCTTTCACAAGAGCCACATTGACAGAGCAAAATCAAGGGAAGAGCCACTTTTACGACAACATACTAAGTCCCCTTTTTGCAAATATGCATTTCTACATATAAAACATCCCACAAAAAAAGAAACACAGCCAATACATTTTCAATTAAGACCACATTTGAGTGGAAGCTGGCATGCATGTCCTATACTTTCTTCATGTTGTATTTGTAGTTTGTTGTTGTAATCATAGTGAGACATTCAAGATGAGCATGTTTTTTGTGCTGGTTTTTGCCATTTTTTAATTAAAAACCGATCCATTGTGCCTGCAAGGAGCTATCGTGCACTGCGGTCAAGTGTGAGGGTGGTTTAAGCGGCCTGTGTTGCCAGGTTTAACACAGCCCCCTTTAGGAAACACCATTAAGCCTTAATTAATACTTAATACTAGAAAAACGCAAACTTAATAAAAATACTTAATACTGTGCGGTATCTGCTGTATGTTATTTTAAAAAATGTATTGTTATTGTTACCATATTATTGTTATAAGCTACTATGCGAGTGTGAGCCGCCAATTAAAGCTTGGGGAGCCACGTAATGAGTATCTCTGCTGTAGATTAAGATTTAATTTATCCCTTTCATTTGACATAACTTGACACAAGAGAGAAAAAATATTGAGTAGGAATAATCTTAGTTCCTTCCTACATACAATAAACTCACAAGTTTCTTAAGCAATCTGAGTTACATTTGGATTTAACAACTGCATTGTGTGCACATGTTCTTTGAGCAATCCTAAAATCAGTGGTTTGGAAAACAGAGAAACAGCTCTGTAATACTCACAGAGATGATGTCGGTGCGAAGCTCCTGCAGGTGATTCCTCAGTAACTTCATGTCTCTGGAGTTTGAGGCTCCGGAGTCCATCACGTACAATTTGTCACTGACCTCTAAGTCGTTCCCAAACCTGAGAACAAGCAAAGATTCATGTTCAAACACAATGTTTCCAGAGGCTTTAACAGCAATCCAGGAGCAAGAAAGGATCCATTCTGAGCTCCATTTTCACGGGACATTTTGAACTGCCAAACACAGCTATTGTCTTGGTACCGGCCGGGCTGTGATTCTAAAGTGTGCAGCTGTGACTGCCAATAGTTGGAAATAAATGCCTGTCATGAGTGACAAAAGAGGAAACAACTAACTGAATCAGTAGTCAAGCGCATAACATGAATTTGGGGGGAAAAAAAAGGGATATTGTGTAAATAGTAAATCAAATGATGAAGTCTCCTAAACCAATAATTTATTCACTATAGAACATAAAAAACTATGTTTTTCTACTATTTTATGAACATAATCAGCTCATCTTGAAATTGATGGCATCTCAAAAAGGTTGGCACAGGTTTTTGTTGTCAGGACAACCACAGAACAGTTTTCCTCCTCACCTCAGTCCTCTTTAAATGAGCTTTGGCTCAGAGGACAGCAGTGATTCTGGATCATGTTCACATATGGCTTCTTCTTTGCATGATGGAGCTTTAACCTGCATTTGTGCATGAAACAGTGATCTGTGTTCACAGACGATGATTTCTGGAGGTGTTCCTGAGCCCATGCAGTGATTTCCGTCACAGAATGATGCCCGTTTTTAATGCGGTGCTGCCTGAGGGCCCGAAGGTCACCGGTATCCAGAACTGATTATGAGCCCTGCCCTTTGCTAACAGAGATGTCCCCAGATTCCATACATGTTTGGATAATATGTACTGTAGAGATATAATATTCACAGTGTTGAAGTGTCATATTTGTCATGAAATGATAAAAAAAAAAAAAAAAAAAAGTCTCACTTTCAACAGCGTTTTCTTTGTAATATTGGGGTTATTGTAACCGTCATGCACCCTGCAGAAAGTCCTGGTTCATGGAAACTAGGGGTCATACAAAAACACCTAGCTTCTGAAAAGAGAGGGCCAGTAAAATAATTAAAAAGCACTAAAAAACAAACAAAAAAAGGATTTAATAGACTATCAGCTGTACGAATCTTATCCAAATTCTCTCAAAGAAATTTGGTCTTTTAAGGTAGTTTTTAGTTGCATCAGATAATCGATTTAAACTTGTGGCTCAAACCTGAAAATGAGCCGGACGGAGAAGGTATAAAATGTTATCACTCAGCAGCAACATCTGAGGGTCTGGGTCAGAACTATGAGCTTAATGAGCTCAAATTAGTCATTTGATGAATGAAACGTTGAACCACAGAGAGATATCACTGGCAGTGACAGAGAGATGTTACTGAGCCTGGCTTCAGTCAGAGAGAACATAAACCAACAAGATAAAGTTTCAAGGTTTCAGACGAGCGCTTACATAAGCCACATTAAACAGTTGCAGTGATCAGTGATGATCTGCTAGTTTTCAAAACTCAGGAGAAATAAAAGGTTTGATCAAATTATTCCTTATTATTAAAGCACACAAAAACTGGTTGACCAGGAATTGCAACCAAAACAGAATCCACTTCGTGTGCTGTGACGGGATTCCCGACCTGTTCCGGACCTCCTTGAGCAGCGGCCTCTCCTTGTCGTAGATGAACTCTCCAGAGAAAGCTCTGGGGACATCGGCGAGGTCAGCATGGGTCGCTACCAGCACGACTGTGAGAGGTTGCTGAATCCGACCTCCGAAAACTGGACAGAAAATAAAAAAAAGATGTCTTGTCAGATGTCAGGTGAAGATGCTGTGAAAATCTCAAAACTATTCAAAATGTCAATCATAAAACTGCTCAGCTGGAATATTTTGTTCTTGCACGTAAATCTGTTAGAAACCTCAAATATTTTTCATGTTTTGAAGAGAGAATTCACAAGTTGACTGCTAATGCAGTAAAAACAGGGCAGAGGTTGCTCCCTCCCTCACCGATGTTGTCCTGTGGCAAGGTGATGGCCTTCAGCAGGTTCAGCCAGTACGTGATGTGGCCCAGCTGGGTTTCGTACGGCTCCTCGAGGCTGAACAGGACCAGGTGGATTGCCGTGATGTCGTTGGCTGCAAAGTAGTCGTAGGAACAGTGGTACACCGGGTTCCCTGAAAACTCCCACACACTGAAATCCCCCACGCCTACAGAGAGGAATCAGAGACACAAACAACATGCCAATGTTTTACACACTCTGTCACCAGAATAAGAGTTCAACTATAAATGTGCACGCCACAAGAGCCAATCTTCCTGAGTAGTATTTAAGTTTGCCTCTCGCTCACCGTGGATGTTGGCATGCTGGATGTCGACGGCCTTTGTGGCCTGTTCGTCAGCCGTGGACAGAGCGTTGTGGACGGGGGAGAAGACCTCCAGGACGCCTTTGGTGAGGCTGGGCTCAAACATCATGCTGCGACTGCGCACGCTCACATTCTCACAACCCGGGTAAAGGTTGGAGATGCTCACAGACACTGAGGAGGGATGGAAACCATATTAATCACACATGTCAGAGAGGGAAGCTCATTAAGAGCTCCAGTCTTTATGATAACCAGTCCGGTTAAACCAATTTCACTGCTGCACATAATGAATCTGCTCCCCGTCTTCTTCCTTAATGCAGTAAAAGCACACTTTGTAACACAAGAGGGAGCCACTTCATTGCAAGTAAATCCACAATGCAGACAAAACCTTTGGATTTCTCTCACATACAGTAGAACCACACCTCGAGTCCGTTCTGGTCCACGCCGTCTCATCTAACAATAACCATGGCAGCAAATATAAGAAAATATTTAGTTTGAGTGAACCCTGTTCTACACGACTATAAAGATTTCTTCACAAGAAGTCAAGACTGGTGCTTGTTGGTTCGAGTTTGGCTGGATATAGATGAAGCAAACGAGCAGAGTAACATGACGGCGCTCACCACTCACCCCCCTGTCTCACTGTGGACTCGTGTCACATACTGCTGCAGATTTAAAACTGATCATTATCGACTTCAGGCAGACTGAGAGAACAAGAAAAGAGTCTCTTGAACCCCCTTCAGGTCTGACAGATACTACAGATTTCCAGACGGTATAGCAGATGGGATCGGTAACTCTATACGGCTTACGTAACTGACCGTTATCTGAGCGAACATCACATCTGTCTGCGAGGTAATGACTTGGACTACTGCACACAGATGTGTGAATGAGGAGGGCAAATAGAGTGCAGAGCAGAGAAAGACTGAAGACAATGTGCTGGAGTTGGTGCATGTTTACAGTACACTGAACACGTCAGGAAGCCTTAGCACAGACGTGTCGCTGTGCGCAGGACTGACCTCCACAAAAACGCTTCTCTGAAGACCAGAAACAAGAAGAGCGAGACTTTTCGAGCCATAACAGTGGGGTTAATGCTCAGGGTTACTGGCTCAATGTGTGTGCACTCACCGAACAAAAATACAATATATTCATGTTCAGTTTGCTTGACACACAGCTCAGTTTGTTATTCAGAAAATGTTCTAATGAAATTAAACAATTCATGAAGAAATAAGAAGAAAAAAAAAAAGGCATTTGGATAAACTTGATTCCTTTCCCCTAATTTTTAAGATTCAGGTGTTTATCCAGGTTACCGTTGGGTACAAATGAGAATGATCCATTTAATATTTCCATGTATTCAGTCCTCAGAAGCAATGACAAGGTCTGATTTTAAGCTTTTAGAATCAGGAGTGTTTCAGGTGATTAGCTACCGTGTAAAAAAACTGATAACAGTTCTTAAACACAATCAAAAACAATAACATCCACAAGAATAAAATGTTGAGGGGTCTTCTCGGAAACTCCCAGAGAGAAACCTGAAACCTGCTCTCTAAACCTAGAATCCTGCTTTGTACTGCCTGTCCTAAATCTGCCATCATTCATACACCGTCCAAGAACACAGCTCAAAGTTAAGTACTTTACTTCGGGGAACTGACATCTAGCACACCCAAACTGTTCCATTCTGAACTTTTATCCGAGTTCATTTAAAGTCTGGTTAAAGAAACAAGCTTATTTGTGAATTACTTTAAAGTTAATCTTACTTTTTTAACACCAGTGAATTTGTTTGCCCTAAGGCTCCCCCTACAGTGGTGGAATGCACAGCCATACACGTGAATTTGTAGTCATGTTGGAAGGCCACAAGGACACCATCAAAGCCCACAAAAGATATCATGTGACCATAAAGCAAAACTGTGTGGTGCAGGGCTGGAAGCCAAAGTCGTGAACTGCAGTATCTCAAACCCTCTGCAACTCCTCGGCTGTTTCAGTCCCAGGATTATAAGTCAGAATACTTCAAAACAAGTCAGGATCGCATTGTTTTAAGGTTCACATACTTTTATAGTGAAGCTTTTAAAAAAAAAAATCTTTTTCAACTGAAATTTGGTAAATAAATAAATGAAAAACAACTGATGGCTCAACAAATAAAGAAAGCTGTTTACCGTACTTGTCATTTTCGTGGTTTAAAAAAAGCCACCGTGGTGAACCTGAGGAAACAAAAACATCCCAATATTTTGTTAACATCTGCTCTGGACAGTTCAGAGTACGCACCAGCAGGTTTGGAGTTGACGGGAGAGTTGGGGTGGCGGGCCGTGTTGGTCATGCGCGTCCTCCTCCTCCTGAAGAAGCTGCGGAGGATGCCACATTTCAGAGACTCCAGCAGGGTGCTCTTCCCGGCTCCCGAGTGTCCGAACAGCTTTAGCTTGATTCTGGGCTGGATGGTCTGAGTGGGCCGTAGTTGCTGGATGTAGCTCAGTTTGTGGTTGTCCTGATCCCAGAAAAAAAAAATCAAACGACAATAAGAGGATTTTATAAACATTTATCTACTGTAACGCAACCTAGAAACCTGATGGCACTCTTCATGTTATCTGATTTTGTTCACCTGGCAGAACACCTCCAAAGTCATGCTTTTGTTTTGATCATAATAACTTCCAGTGAATATTTGCACAAGGGTTACAGATACCAAACACAGCCCTGAACAAATACTTTAAACACCAAATAACACACAAAAATGGAACTGTAACTTTTTCCAGCTGTTACATGGTTCAGAAATCCAATCCTAATCCACTTTCTATTGAGGTCCATCCTCTTAATGCGATTTAAATGGATCCATCCACTTACCAGTGTGTAAAAAAACAGGACACACACTCGTATACAAACAACAGAAGCCTTTTCCAAAGACAGCTGCCTCCCCTATACCTCACTGTAATTCTGGCAGCTCAACAGAAGACGTTTGTTCACATGTAAGACAGTTTTTTAACTATCCACCAGATGAGTCATACATTAGAAGTGGCCTCCAACACTGTAAGTGGTTGTGTGGGATGTGAAAGGACTTTATACTCCCACATGGGTTATGTTATTGCATTCAATAAATACATTTTCTAATTTCATTAATTGTTATTCAGAGAATACAGCTACTTGCTTCAAAATAAATTTACGATGAACTCAAGATTTTATTTCAAAACTTGGTGAAAAGAACAGGTTGTTTTTTCCCCTTCCTGGTTTTGAGAAGTCACCTTTTCTATCAAATCCTGCATCTATGTGCCAGAGCGTCTTAAATTAGCCCAGCATATG
Organism: Odontesthes bonariensis; assembly: GCF_027942865.1. Lineage (NCBI taxonomy): Eukaryota > Metazoa > Chordata > Actinopteri > Atheriniformes > Atherinopsidae > Odontesthes > Odontesthes bonariensis. The sequence continues at coordinate 10,576,891 of NC_134511.1, forward strand.
CAGAGGGTGACTGTTTTCACAGTTGCTGCCATCACGTTTTCACGCTCTGTGCTGAATCTCAGCAGGTTTTCTGGATAAATGGATGAGAGGATAAGTCGGATCACTTAGCTTTAGATATAACTGTGACTCGAGTCAGACTGGGAACGATGGCTCTTTAGCCACATACTGAACCCCGATCATTTATTTCAACTGATTAAATATAGATGATTCTTAACAAATATGGCTGAAAGAATCATGATGCTCTGAGACATCTTTAATGCACTGTGAACTCATATATGCACAAGGCTTGTGGGTCAAAGCTAAAAAAATAAATGAGGGGTACCTTCTCTGGACAGGAATGTATTCAGACTAATGATGCATTTGGTGCAAATGCAAACTTGGGACTATCTGATATAACTGGGGGTAAAAAAAAATAAAAAAAAAAATCAAAGGAAATGGCACAACATGCTGGACATTAGGAGATCGTCACAACTGTTGACAACTTGTTGACCGCAAAGCAACGAAGCAAACCAAACAAAGCCATTTTCTCATCTGGAATTTGTGGATTAAAGGGTTGAAAATGCTGCACTTTTCAGATCCACCTTCTGGCTTCTAAGGTACATCAAACGCAGGATGAGCCTCTTGGGGCAGTGGCAAATGTTTCAGGACTTCCAGAGCAGTTAGTGGATATCCGGACAGCGGATATACAGGCACAGACTTCCTATTATGTGTGTGCAGGTCACCGTTTGACTGCAGATACGCTTAAAATACTTAACATTGTCACATATTATTTTGGCAATAAGAGTTCAATATTTCTTTGCTCTTAACACCAGAAACCAGAAACTTTCAGCTAGTAGAATCTTGTCCCTTGCAGACAGATATTGACAAATTTCAATTTCATCTGTATCCACAAATATACACATAAGTATCATGGACGGTGTCATAATTCAATCAATTTGCAAGTGTTGCGTAAAAAGCTGTCACAAAGTCTGACAATAGCAGATTGTTAAACTCTAACACCTTCCAATGTTCCTCTCAACACTTCTGCACCAAAATAGATTAACTGTGACTGTGAAACTTGGCTATGCATCATCATCACCTGCACCCAACTCTCATACAGCTTCTATATATTTAGTATCATAAAACTTTAAAGTCCCCTCACAGGATTTTCTCTGCCTTCCACCTGAATAAAGATATAATAAATGTTGAAGTCCCCCCCTCCAAATCTTTACCTTTTTAAGCTTGCTCAACAATGCAACTATGTCTTCGTGTTGATCCGTTGAAACCAAATCCTCAGCCATTTTTCCATCCTGAGAGAGAAAAAGAAACAAATCTTCAGCAAACAGATAAACCGTCAGATTGAACACTTAAATATTCTGAAACACTTTTTTTTTTGCCATTATTCAATTTAGGAAACAGTTTTTTAGTATGTGAAGAATATAAGAAAGCATCAAACCCGTCTCTGATAATCTCTTATCCTTTATAAACATAATTTCCCATTTTGTTCATACATTACAAAGTTCTCCTTAATTAACATTGACATTAAATGACGAGTTCTCACTTGAAGTGAGTGAAACTACAATATACCATTTGTGTAGTTATCACTGTTATCATTAATAGGTCTTGACATTGATACATTAAGTAAACACCACCACAAATGTTTGTGGTGTGTTCGTACTCAGACCGTGAACCATTAAAAATCCAAAAGAACTGCAGCTCCGGGGTTTGCACGGCACAGAAAACTCATTCTCTTTACTTCCCCATCTGTCCAGCTCCTCTATATCTGCTCTAATATGTTTCTTTATTGTGTTTTTTATTTCCCCCCCAAACGCACTGACAAAAGTTTCATGAGCCATCCGTCACTGTCCAGCTCTGCGCCAGCGGAAGAAACTGCATCGACAGGCTCAAATGTCCACTGAGCGCATTCTCCTTCCACAAATAGTTACAGCAAAGAAGTTTTAATATCAGTTTATCATTGAAAAGTTTCTGATTAGTGATTAATTCATGAGTAAAATCAATAAAGGACTCTTGCTGTCATAACCTGAAGCTTTTTCTAGTTCAGTTTCTCTCCGATAAGGTCACATTTTACCATCAGCGTTTGAGAACACTGACCTTTCAGCTGTTTGGATTAGGAAAATGTCAAAAATGTGGATGTAAATGAAATGGAAACCAAAATTTGACCACCTTAACGGGAGCGGTACAGATGGCAGGGTGTCACGATTAATACTACCGACGCTTGGCAACGACAGATGAACGGCCGGTGTTATGTTTACCACGAAGCTGGAGTGGAATATTAGATCATCCACTCACATTTACCCTTTACGTTTAAATATCTGTTGCTATGGATCGTTCAAAAGAGGAATAACTCCATCAACAGACCGAAACGCTCCCAGTGCCTCATAGGAGTCTGAACCTAATCCAGAAATGTGTTCTTTTAGTATTTAATGACAAAAACAGCCCATCACTGAAAATAAAATGCCGCTTGACAACGTAGGCCACTGAAAAATGAATTATACATCTCAATATATGCTATCTAGATTAAATATGTACTGCACATCAGCTGTCATACAATTTTAACCGCAAGAGAATGCAGAGAAAGGAAGAAAAATCTCAGCTGGCAGTAAAGTCTCTCAGAAATAACCTCTGAGGCTTGGTGAGTTTTCCCTTTCCTTCAGGGTCTTATCTTCTTAGTCCAGAGACAACGACTAAAGGAGTTATCATCTCTTACGGATGACTCCGACTCCTGAACTGCCTCAGTGGAAAATCCAGGCTTTTCTTCTTTTATTTTTCTGTGGAATCATGTGACAAAAACATTTACAACATGTCTCCCAGTGGCTGGTTTAGTAGACCTTTACCAAAGAAAGAGCAGCTACATCACACCTGGCCATTTCTGACCAATCAGCTGACAAATCAACCTTTTAAGGCAACCTTAAAGATACAGGAGCTACAACAGAGCATCTTATTTAACAAAACATTTAATCATATCTGATTCATCACTGATATGTAACGACATGAGCATGTTATGAACGCAATTTAAAACATTTTTTTTGGACACATAAAGAGTCAAGAATGACTTCATTGTGAGCAGGATTCTTATTTTTAGGCACATTACACCATGTAACAACAAGGGGAAATTGGAGGAAGCCCAGAGTCTGTTTTCTCTGTTGTGCAACATCTGTAAGTCCCATCAACACAACCTAAAAACAAAAGTCCCTTAAAACAGCAACATGAAGTCTAATCCATTGTACAGTTCTGAATGCAGGCAGGAAAACATAATAATGGGAGCCTGAGAGGTCGATATGAACAAGACAACTCTCTTAATGTAGAGGAAAAACAAAGAGCTGGCCCAGGCGCTTCAAATGAAGGCAGGTCGCCTCCCAAAGGCAAAACAAAACCGAGGAGATGATGCAAATTATTTACGGACCAGGCGTGCGCGCACAGCTTTATACATGTGGATATTTCTCGTTTTACACATTTTTCAGATTTAGTGACTACAGCCTCTTTCAGTATGAAAGCTGCTCAGTTTTTTTTATTGATGAACCCCGCCCCCGAAGATTTAAACAAGCTTAAATTCTCTAACACAGCAGGAGAACACACAAGGCTGTGAAATAACACGTTTCAGGTCTAAGATTTGAAAGTCTTCTGACAAGAACTTCAAGCCATCTCAATGGTCAAAAACATACTCGGATTAAAAGATTGAATCTGATTCTCTGACTCCTTGTACCGACCCAGAGATTCAGGATATCGGAGTAGTCAGAACTCTATATGCTGGGAAGACTCACCTGAAACAACCCTACAATGTGTAAGTTTTCCTTCAGGAATCAGGTTATTTCTTTCAAATGTAATTAACTTAACTGAACTTAAAATGAGTGTTTTATTCTCATAAGCACTTCAATCAACCTCACCTAGTTTAACAAACAAACAAACAAAAAAAAAACTAAACAATCTCTTTTTTGCCATATTTGACTGGAATATTTCATCTTTTATAGAGCTTGTGGGAAGGGATCAAACAAGCTGATTCAGACTATAAAGCAATGGGAGGTGACACTGTAATGCTGTGAGAGAGAGAGGAATTTTATTAGTACTCTTGAATTTAGATGTAAATTTAACGTCAGCATGAAAGTTTCGAGTTCGGGTTTACTAAGCAGTTACTGTTACTGTAAACCTGGAAACTTCCAAGACAAAGTGAATAAGAGAAAATTACATTATTTAGCAGTTGTTTTACAGCATTTACGTTTTCAAGCACAATCCCAGACATCAAGCGCCACAGTAAGTAGCTACATTTGTGGATTTTAATGTGAAAGTCCCCATTTTTCCCGACCATGCCTGAAGGTGTTCAGCACAGATGCCTAAAGATAACAGAGAGGAGGGAGATGGCGATTTGACAGATCGATGAGTTTTCTAGTCCTCCCACCCGTACTGACATTGGCTGATGTCTGCGCACCCTCTGCACAAAGGATGCAGTGAAAAAAACATCCTGAACAGATGAAAATAAGACCAAAAAAAAAAAAAAAAATGGAAACAGAGCAGGTGTCTCTCCGAGGAAATACACCACATCCATCGAGGGGGCGTGATTGTGAGGGACTACTTTTGTACAAGTTCAGTTGTGGTGCGGGTCAGTATCAGAACAGCAGTGCTAGAACAGCAGTGCTATAAGTGAACTGCTGTACCGACAAGCTCTGCAGCTCAAGCAGAAAATCAACAACTCCCCTCGGGTTGAACCGAGACGGATGTTTTTCATATATATTCTATCTGATGCTACACTCCTCTTAAGGTATGAAATTCATACAATAATCTTTGAGACTGTTCATATATAAAGCAGATTATGCAGTATAATCAATCAAAATGCCAAGAGGCTGCATTGTTTTTTTTACTGAAATGGTGATAAGCTGCAGTGTACTTACCTGCAGTCTCAGAGATATAATGTTGGCATACAGCATTATGTAATTGCTAGGCTACTAATTAAAGGGAAGAAACCGTGTGGTGACCTACATTGGTAACTGCGTCAATGTTTGCTCCAGCCAGACAAAGATGACGGACAACCTCGAGGCTCCCGTTGTTAGCGGCCAGGTGGAGGGGAGTTCTGCCATACTGGAGCAGAGAGAAGAAAAAAGGGAGTTTTCAGATCAACACAAGGTGACAGGACAATAAATGCACACAAAGCACTGGAGATCATTTACATATGTGGATCTTAATTATTTTGGTTTGAAATCTACACTCTCTCTGATTAATATTCTGGTGGTACAACTCCAGATATTAACTCCAGAAACACAAACCAGAGACTTCAGATACATTATTTTACATTTTCCACATTAAGTGGGTACAGCAGCAGTGGGTACAGCAGTGAGTACAGAAGCAGTGAGAACAGCAGCAGTGGGTACAGCAGTGAGTACAGAAGCAGTGGGTACAGCAGCAGTGGGTACAGAAGCAGTGGGTACAGAAGCAGTGGGTACAGAAGCAGTGGGTACAGCAGCAGTGGGTACAGCAGCAGTGGGTACAGAAGCAGCGGGTACAGAAGCAGCGGGTACAGCAGCAGTGGGTACAGCAGCAGTGGGTACAGCAGTGGGTACAGCAGTGAGTACAGAAGCAGTGGGTACAGCAGCAGCGGGTACAGAAGCAGCGGGTACAGCAGCAGTGGGTACAGCAGCAGTGGGTACAGCAGCAGTGGGTACAGCAGTGAGTACAGAAGCAGTGGGTACAGCAGCAGTGGGTACAGAAGCAGCGGGTACAGCAGCAGCGGGTACAGAAGCAGCGGGTACAGAAGCAGGGGGTACAGAAGCAGCGGGTACAGCAGCAGTGGGTACAGCAGCAGCGGGTACAGCAGCAGCGGGTACAGAAGCAGCGGGTACAGCAGCAGCGGGTACAGCAGCAGTGGGTACAGCAGTGAGTACAGCAGCAGTGGGTACAGCAGCAGTGGGTACAGCAGCAGTGAGTACAGCAGCAGTGGGTACAGCAGCAGCGGGTACAGCAGCAGCGGGTACAGCAGCAGTGGGTACAGCAGCAGTGGGGACAGCAGCAGCGGGTACAGCAGCAGTGGGTACAGCAGCAGCGGGTACAGCAGCAGTGGGTACAGCAGCAGCGGGTACAGCAGCAGTGGGTACAGCAGTGAGTACAGCAGCAGTGGGTACAGCAGCAGCGGGTACAGCAGCAGCGGGTATAGCAGCAGTGGGTACAGAAGCAGCGGGTACAGCAGCAGTGGGTACAGCAGTGAGTACAGCAGCAGTGGGTACAGCAGCAGCGGGTATAGCAGCAGCGGGTATAGCAGCAGCGGGTACAGCAGCAGTGGGGACAGCAGCAGTGGGTACAGCAGCAGTGGGGACAGCAGCAGCGGGTATAGCAGCAGTGGGTATAGAAGCAGTGGGTACAGCAGCAGTGAGTACAGCAGCAGTGGGTACAACAGCAGCGGGTACAGAAGCAGCGGGTACAGCAGCAGCGGGTACAGCAGCAGCGGGTACAGCAGCAGTGAGTACAGCAGCAGTGGGTACACCAGCAGTGGGCACAGCACTCTGCATTCAAACCCATTCATGTTTGTGTGCACTGCATCCAGCTTGGCGCAGCCCTCAGTCAGGCATGCCATCCATGTGCTGTACTGAAGTTATAACAAGTTTAACTTGACAGACGTTCTATAAACTGATCGCTTCCTGAAGTTGGATCTCATTTTTGCGAGTTTCGGACCAACTCGTAACAACAGGCTGTCAAATTGCTCCCTTCACAGCCTGAAGTAGACCAAAAAGCAGTAATTGCACATGTGCAACTCCTGCACAGACATCAACTCTCAAAACTCTTGACTGGTCCTGAGGTTATTATGAACCCACGCACTTTTAGCGGCGGGTGGTCTTTCATCACGCTTTCCTCTGACAACTTGAGGGATAAATCCTGCATCCAAGTCTACAGCTGAAATAACGAGCTACTACATGGATATTGTTTTGGTTGCTTTGCAACTGGCATCAAACTCGGATGTGATTTGGATGTGTGCACCCTCTCACATGCAAGCTACAATTACATACTATGAGCACAGTGAGACACAGCAGCGATAGGTCCTTAACAAGGGACCTAATGATGTTCCTGCTGAGGTCGCCCTGCCTGTTTGATCTGAGGAAATCAAGTGAAAAGAGCAGGAACGCAGATGTCTCTGAAAACGATGCTAATTACCACAATGATTCATTCCCTACCATCACTACACATCAAGTAAACCCTAAATACTGACTTATGTCTGTTACACCAAGATACAAGTGTATTTTCCCCCTCAACAGAAAAAGTTAAACGCTCCTGTAAATATTAACACCAACTGCTAAATAAAGCCCATTAAAGACAGCAATCACTGTGCCATAATTTGGAAAAACATTCAGCTTTATCCATCATACTGTAAAAATAAATAAATTCTTTCCCAGCATCTACAGCTGACCATGAAGACAAGTCCAAACAGCCAAGTCCAAATGAGCCTAAAATAAGGAAAAGTGAAAATAATGCATAAATAACATCTCTGGCAGAGCCGTCTGCCCTGGATTCACATCAATTCTCTGAACTATGCGAGCTGCATCTCAGAAAAGCTTTCCTATGGCAGAATAGATTAAAATGGATCGTGTCAAAATAGAAAATTAAATCACCAAAGGCAGAAACGTGTGTGGGAAGACGTGCCTGGCAAAGCAAGATGGGATCTTCTGTCAAAATTTAAACCAGGTATGCGAGAGCTCTGTAAATGAACCAGCTCAGCCGAATAAAAGAAGCTGTTAACAGCATTGACAGCGTAAAAATGTAGAAGATTTTAGTGATAAAACATGAAGCATGCTCAAATTGGCAGGAAGCATGCCTTGAATTGCTGCTCAGCTTAATTTGAACGTAATTTTTTGTACTTAAAATATTCAAAGATCTGGAGTTCTGAGCAGTCAGGGTACCTTAAAAATCCTGAAACTCTATGCCTTTGCACTTGCAGAAAATCCCCCTTTAATCCCTGTGATACATTTGCTTTCCATCTTCATCCATCCCTCTGTTCGGCCTTATTTGAAACAGCTACACTGCACAGTCAAGAGTATGTGGACACACCTATGTACTAAAGCCAAACAAGTCTGTTTAACATTTGATTTCCACACCACGGCCAATCATTTGCAAATAACAACTCGTCTTTTGGGTGGATCTTACACAATATTCTGGATCAGAGCTGCAGAAATGTGCTCACTTATTCAGATAGAAGAACATGAGCAAGGTCAATAACACTACTGTTGAGAGATCAGGTCTGGCTCACAGCTGGCATCCAGTTAATCCCAAATGTATTGAATGGGGTTGAGGCCAGAACCCCCGAAGGCCAGTAAAATTTCACACAACAAGTTTGGAAAGCCGTTTTTTCATGGACATCATTGTTGGAGGAAAAGCAGAATAATCTGGATCACGATCATTCGACTGAACTGCTCTTTCAGGAAACTGTTAAAAGGGCTCTGAAGAGAAAATGCTCGACATGACTCATTGAGGTGGTATAACAGGTTACACAATGTTCCCAGAAAAACAACAGCTGGGTTTAAAGATCATGTGAAATGCTTGTCAAAAACTAACTTATGATCCAGCGGCTTGGAGAGGCTTCGTTAGCATAGATAACTTGAAGTAATCGTTTTCTGTATGACGTTATCAGTCTCTTACATCATTGTGAAGGAACTTTGGCCCACTTTTCTGTACAGTGTTGCTTCAGTTTCTGAGGTTTGCAGACATTTGCTTATGCACAGTTTTCTAAAGATCCCACCACAGTATCTCAATCAGATTGAGGTCTCGATGTTGGATCACTGGATACTTGATTTTGTTGGGATCATTGCTGTGTTTCAAGAACCAATTTCAGCCAAGCTTCAACTGTCAGACAGATGGCCTCACAGTTGACTTCAGAACACTTTGGTGTTCAGAGGAGTTCATCTGCAAGGTGTCCAGGTCCTGTGGCTGCAGAACAAGCCCAAATCATCAGCCCTCCACCACCGTGCTTGACAGCTGGTATGAGGCGTTTGTGCCGATATGCTGCATTTGGTTTTCTCCAAACGTGCTGCTGTGTACTGAGGCCTGTAGAGTCTGAGATGTGGCTCTTGTTTTTTTTTTTAGAGCATTGCAGTCTGATCTTGGGGTAAAAGAACAAGAGCGTCCTTTGTTTTTCACATCACTGCTTTTAGGGACATTACAGAAAGAGAAACTTCATCGGGACGTTGATAAGTGATGGTGCTCAATTTCAGAACGTTTATAGTAGCTACTTTCAATCATGGAGTCCCTCTTCCAAGGAAAGATGGCGGATGTCTCTCAAGGGAATTGGGAGCTGGCCTTTCATTAAACTAAAATACTTGAGCTAGATATTTCTTCAGCGTTTTTTGGAAGTTGCATCCCTGAAATTCATAGGTAGTGGGGGACCGGTTTGGCTCACCTTGTTGGGCAGGTCGAGGCTCGCCTTGGTGCTGCATATCGCCATGACAATGGGCAGATTTCCGTCCTTGCAGGCGATGTGGAGTGCTGTGTTGCCATGGCGATCTTGCTGGTCCAAGGGACACTGGCGTCTGAGGAGGCAGCGAACAACTTCAACCTGACACCTACGTACAGCCAGGTGGAGAGCTGTGTGGCCGTCCTGGAAACACACACACAGATAAGGGAGATTACTGTGCAGTAGTTTCAGATGGGAAGAAGTTCTGTTACACTGTAACCTGCAGAGGCAAATGTGTCTTTCTTTTTACATCTTATGTGCTTTTGGTTGGAGAATCAATTTGCACAAACTGCTTATTGCTTTCTTTTTAGGTATTTACTGAGCGGATAGTTTCAGTGTTATCATCATCGCCATCTCTTTTATTGTTTCCTTGTAACTTGTCAGACTTGTTTTCACTTCTTTTTCACTGTGGATTGTTGACTTAATCAGTTTCACATTAGGAAATGCCCAAAGTCAAAATAAGACAAATATATCCTCTGCTGTTTTTATGACATTTATAATATATGAATTAGAAAAAGGTGAACAGAAATGGTGTAAATGAAAAAACTATAAAACTAATTCCCCAAAAATCTCTACAATCACTTGAGAGGTGGTTTCCGCCCATTTAAAAAAATGAGCTGACGTGCATTAGGCGGGATGGAAACAACTATGTTAAGCACATCTGACCTGGAAATGAACAGCTGTTTCCATAAGGGTTAGACAGCAAAAGATAAACTCACATGGACCAGTGTCTTCCCATTTAAGATATCATATCACAGATATTCTCAAAGATGAAAGTAATTCCTGAAGAAGAGCTCTCTCCATTTTTCTCCCCTGGATGCCCACTGCAGTCGTTGTATTTATTTATTTTGTTTCCAGTTAAAACAACCTCTTCAGTCTGTATAGCCACACTCTGGGAACACTGAGCACGCTTGTTTGTTTTCTATAAAGCAGTTCATGAAAACAGATCTTGATTCCCATTTCTTTTCTGAAGTTTTTCAATAGATCAGGTAGAATCAGACAACAGTCACGTTGTGCCAAAAAAAATCCATTTAAAGAGTGATCACCTTGTCGGTCGCTCCTAGATCAGCTCTGTGCTCCAACAGGCACTCTACGATGTCCGCAAAGCCCCGAGCAGATGCAGTCAGCAGCGGACTCTCCCCTTCACGGTTATTGGCGTCCACGTTACATCCTGCCTGGCAGAGTACTCTCGCTACTGCAGAATAGCCGTGCCAAGCAGCACAATGCAGCGGGGTCTCCTGCTCCTGGATATGGAAATAGAAAAGAGTTAAACATCCGTCTTTCTATTAACCACAATAATTCATTATTTTGCTACTGAGGGAGCGAACACTCACCCTGTCTGCCAGGTCTGGGTTGGTCTGGACGCTGCACAGGTAACTCACCACATCCACATTGCCATAGCGAGCTGCCACATGAAGAGCCGTCTCCCCGGACTTTTAACACAATAATGGGACAAAATAGTGTGTTTTTTTTGTTTTTTTACATGTTCTTCATGTAGAAAATTCCTTTAAAAAGGTTATTAAACTACCCAACACAGTGGTAATTTGAGTTATGGCAGGTCAAACACCTCATCCTGTTAGTCATGACAACTTCTGAGTCAGCAACTTTCCAGAACCTCCATGCAAACGAGACCATAAGAGTTTACTCCTCTGAAGTGAAACTCATTAGAAATGGATCTATCAGCTTTTAACTTTGTCTGCCAGTCAGAGGAGCAGCTCGTTAGCAGGGAAGCTGTCTGGATAAAACTATACCCAAGACAACAGATCCACTTCAAGATTGCTAAGTGGACCACTGAAAGCAAATTTCAATGCATTTATTTTCAATTTAAATTTAAATTTAGATTTAAATAATTAAATATGTGACAACAAAGCAGATTCAGTGCTTCTAGTTCTCCCTTTCTCATAAGAAATAAACGTGGTCCTCAGCTTGCGATTTGAGGGTTACAGTGTAATAAAGTAAGATGAAACTTTAATGATCTCCGGACAGGAGTTGGATAATAATCAGGAAAATGCCCTGAGTGCAGACTGACTATGGTCTGTTGGAAGAGGACTCTGCTCAATGTTCACAGACAGAAGAGGACACCACCAGCGGGTAAAATGATTGAAGAGATGGGAAAGGCTTTTGGGATTTTATGTGCCTGAGCAAGCTCTGTGATTGAGGCCACACGAGCGGCATCAAAAGCAAGCAAACACACACACACACACACACACACACACACACACACACCCACCCCATCTTTCTCTGGAAGACCTGTTTCTATAGCAACAACAAATAAGCTGATAAAATGGCAGAGTAACTGGTTTTCTCTTTAGGTGTGTAAAATGTGTGAATGAGTGTGTTACTGATCATTTAAAAGTAATCCTTTGCAAGAGATTTTGTGGGTGGGAGGTGGTGAGCAAGTGCTGCCAGATGTGGCTAGTAGTAGAAATGATGTGCTTATTTATGTGCGAGTGTGAGACACGCAGAGAGGGGAAGAGACCCCGCTCACCTTATCTTGGACATTCAGAGGGCATTTCTTATCATGGAGGAATTTCAGGGTCTCGACGTGGCCGTGTCTCGCTGCGTAGTAGATAGCGTTGGCTCCACTCTGAAGGTTCCAGAGAAAAAGAACATTCCAGGTTTCATCCCTGATTTATACTGTCAAATCTGTGAGATTTTGGCTGCAGCAAGAAGATTTAAACACATCCCTCTAAAAAATAATGCATTTCACATTTCTGACAAGGAAATAGTGACTATTCTGAGGATGGGCTGGCATCCAGCACCTGGAGTCATATTTGTCAAGGTGCTGCCATGGTAACTATTAATAACTGTATCATTCCATAGTAGTCAGGATAAACAGATGTGTGCAACAAATTTCTGGAAGGAGCAAACAACACAGCTCCAGATAAAGGAAGCAGCAGCTTTTTCTGTGGTTGGGTGACAGTAATCACTGCGTTTCACCTTTTTTGTGCAACTTCTTGCACTTTTAACCCAGGGTATTCGATGTTATAAAGAGCTTATCAAATATTTTACATTTATGCTTAAAAGTCTTTGTAAAAACTTTGATTGACAGTAACATCTGGTCAGACACGCTGCAGTAAGAGTATTACTTCGGAACGGAACTACAGGATAGAAATGAAAAGTTTTTAGCTGCTTAATGATTGAAATGAATACCTAAATAACCCTTGTTGCTGTTTCAGAATTAAATAGAATTATGATCCTTTAGCCCAAATACAATCCTCCAACTGAGCTTCTTAAAACAAAACAAAGACAAAGTGACAAAGTTCAATTTTTTAGATGCGTTTCTAAACAGGCCTGTAGCTTTCAGGTTCTAAAACTGTCTGAGATTCTGTGTTTAATCCCTCCATCTGGAAATCATCAAAGTCAGTTCAGATAAAAGATGGAGAGAGAAAAACCAATGCACTCCATTATATAAAGTGTATTTATTCAAACTGACATGACCCAAGTTGACGGTTTTCAATGAAATCCATTTTGGACACATCTGCCGAAATAAGGACATTTTTCGCTCTAAAATTCTGCAGCTTTAAATCATTTAATTCCCGTCTGTGAAACTCCTTCACTTGTCTGAACTGCAGAGACAATTGGAACAACAACAATCAGAATCTTTACCTTGTCATTAGCCTTGATCTCTGCACCCTTTCTCATCAGCACCTCGATGATCTGAATGTTCCCACAGCCAGCGGCAATCAGGAGGGGAGGAGTCCCGTGCTACAATAAACACACGCATACTCTTTCAATTGTAGTGATAACAGAATGCATATACAGGGGTAAAAAAATGTCTTCTTTACAATTTTGTTCTCTGAGCTCTGCATCACTAAAGTTAATAAACTAACGTCACTTCCCCACAGCTGCCGGGAAACAGCACCTTCCCATTAAAGCAGAATGAAGAGTTGTTAAGTCTGAACATGCACTTCAGCATCGTCTGACATCTTAAAAAAAAAAAAAAAAAAAAAAAGGATTTCAAGGTTTTATGCACTAAACCCAAAAAATGTTTCCTGCACTTTCGTTTGGACTGTGATTTTGGAGGCTGTTGGTTTGCAGTCCGGCTGAACTCATAAAATTAAGGCTTTTCTACTCAGCCTGCTCTCACTGATACAAGTGAAGTGGACCAACATAATAGAGAGACTGTTCAACAGCACCACACATCCACAGAAGAGCTGAGTAAACACCTCTCTAAAACTCAACAAAAACTGAAAACTATAACCTTTATGAAGGTGGCATTTACTGGCATTGTTGACATTTTTCCCCCTTTCAGAAGCTTCAAATCTAAAACTTTATGGCCTGTTTTAGCCCTGTCCTCACCCTTAAACATCTTTCTGTTTAACACACGTTTAAAAGGATTTCCAAAAGTCTACATGCAGACAGATTAGATGTATGTGACAAGCTGGTTCTGTTTTTGCTTTATTGTTTCCTTTTCTTGTGAACATTTTTCTCTTCACCTTTTTTTTTTTTTTTTTGAAACACTAAAATCTGGCAACAACAACACTTGGAGGAAATTCATGTGATTGCAGAGACTGAAAATAAATCAAGTACGTTTCAGGAACAGTTTCTGAGCCACAGCTAATGTGAAGATATACGACTTTCTTGCATTTCATTTTTGTTATTCATGAATAATGTCAAAATGGAAAAAGTCAGATCTGTTAAGCTGCCAGAAAACATCTGGGAAGCAGACACCCTTTCCACTTTTAAGACCAGGCTTAAAACTGTCCTCTTTGATACAGCTTATAGTTAGGGATGGCTCAGGTGATCCTGAAACATCCCATAGTTAAGCTGCTATAGGCCCAGACTGCTGGGGGCCCTCATCTGTCACACCTTCCCTCACTTTGCTCTCTCTCCCCCCCGTTTAATTTCTCAAATGATATTATGTACATGTGACATTATTGTGGTCATTAACTCGTGTTTCCCTGTTCCAACAGGTATCCTTTGAATGGTGTTACGGCGGTTTTTCCCCCTCTTTTCTGTCTTCTCAAACCCCAGCTGGTCGAGGCAGACGGCCCTTCCTGAGTCTGGTTCTGCCAGAGGTTTCTTCCTGTTGAAAGGGAGTCGTTTCTCTCCACAGTCGCCTCAGGCACGCTCAGGCCGGGAGATTGGACCAAAGAGAAGTTTCGGTGCAATCTGTTGGTTTCCTTAGTGAGGAAATTGTTTTTGAATTGGCTCTATATGAATGAATTGGATTATTTTTTAAAGTAATTAATTGGATTTGATTGGATTATGATTACAATAAATTGAACTCCAATTGGCTTGAATTGGACTTTATTATTTAAGTATCTTGAGATGACATTTGTTGTAATTTGGCGCTATATAAATAAAACTGAATTGAATTGAATTTTAGGTTTTGGTCGGAGGGTTGGATGTTGTAGAGCTTGGCGGACTGAAATTGATCGACACAAACTCGCACGCATCCTTCGTCTCTCACACTAAAAACCTAATCTTAACCAGGTTTTTTTTTTTAGTTATTAGAGGATTACAAAAGTATCTTAACTTTTCAAAGATGTCTTCAATCGCATGGTCTAAAACTAATATTCTATAATATAATTGTATAAACTGCAGTAAGTCACACACAGTTCCAGTCGTGTTCTTGTGATGTGACATTTTCATTCAGTCACTAGAAGAGGCGGCCATGTTTGCTTTGGGCAGAAAATGCAAACAACCTGCTAACTTATTCTTATTTTCTTCAATGATCTGCTCCTTTCTTGAGGACTGTGAACCTCAGAGTGTAACAGTAGATTCCAAATCACATTTTTTAATAAACATAACATTGTTGACAGTCACCTTGTTGGGTTGGTTTACGTCGTAACTGTTCAATGAGCCAAGCAGATGCTGCAGACCGGGTACATTGTCATCATTAATGGCGTGGATGATGGCCTTCATCACAAAGGAGTCCTCCTCATCCTAAACGTATGTGAAAGACAGTTCAGAAACATTCATTCTGTGAATCTCCATCACAACTCCATCTTTTTCGGAAGCTTAAATCCACACTTTAACAAACAGCTGAGTTGTATTTTGCTTCTCTAGTTTGACTCACAGACTAAGACTGTCAGAAGCATGTGACCCAACAACCTTGAGCCAGAGTTGGCTGCACAGCGCAGAATCAGCCATGAGGCACTGCAGCTCAAAGAGACTAATAGAGGAACGACGGGGAGCCGAGGAGGATAGAGGGGATAGAGGGAGGCCAGGGTGATGTGGCATTTGTTCAGTCAAGCTTAACGCTCCAGCTACATTCTTCAGTACAACCTTCCTGCTGGGAAAGCCATGCCTAAAGCACCCCCGAGAGCTGCAACACTACACAAATATGTAAGAGCAACAAACTGCCTGCTGGGAATTTACTGTCAACACATTAGCTTGGAATCTTTTACTTCGTAGAGAGGCGAGAGAAGTATTACCAATCTATTTACTCACGTACAGGTATCATTTCTAAATTTAGTCTCTAATAAAGTTAAAGTCTTTTAACTTTATCAAGACGTCATAGTGCTACACTTGCTAACGTCTCAAAAATCTTTGGTTTATACTCGTTAACTACTCATCTATGGTGGAACGAATGTTCCTTTACAGGAAGTTCAGAAAATCTTTTTGTGCCCAGTGGGAGCACAACAGCACCAACATTGGGAGGAACCTAAAAACAGTAATGGTGAATCTGGAGGAAAGTTAGGGAACCATAATTGAAACAGCTGATTGTTTAATAAATAGCAAGAAAACCCCACCAACGACTCATGAAATGTGTTTAAAGAAGAAGCCCCTCATCACTTAACCTAAAATCTGGGACAAGCTGAAACGATAGATTACGTTTCTGCGTATATGATGAAGCATTTAGGATTACAAATCAGTTAGTTAGAGAAACCAACACAAACAATAAAAGTACAGTGACAAAATTAAACCTGGAGCGTTTAATCTAAAGGCTGAATAAAAAGACAAAGAAAATTAATTATCCATTTTTTTTTAATTGAAAGTCCTGACAACTGACAGCAAACTGACCCTGTGCATGTGCATGTGCATGTTCAACAGGTGCCAACCTGGATGGGTTAAATGCGGAGGAGTAATTTTGTGTATTTCCTGTATCTGAAGAACTCTAAAGTCAACTACCACAGCTATGCAGATGACACACAGATATATCTCGCACTGTCTCCAGATGACTGCAGTCCTATAGAGTCATTGTGCGACTGCTTAGAGCAAGTCAAAAAGTGAAAGAACCAAAATTTCCTTCAGTTAAATCAAGAAAAAACTGAGGTCATTGTGTTTGGCAACAAAGAGAAGAGGTTTGCTGTCAGTAAACATCTTGAGTCACTGTCTCTAGAAACTAAACACCAAGTCCGGAACCTCGGCGTGCTGATAGACTCAGACCTGACCTTCAACTATCATATCAAATCAGTCACCAAATCAGCCTTTTATCAACTTAAGAACATATCCAGAATGAAGGGTTTCATGTCCCAAACAGATCAGGAGAAGCTGATTCATGCTTTCATCTCCAGCAGACTTGACTACTGTAACGGTCTTCTGACTGGACTCCCCCAAAAGAGTCTCAAACAGCTGCAGCTCATTCAGAACGCTGCAGCGCGAGTTTTAACCAGAACAAAGAGATCACATCACATCATCCCAGTTCTCAGGTCTTTACATCGGCTCCCGGTCAGATACAGAATAGATTTTAAAATTCTGCTACTCGTCTACAAATCACGGAATGGTTTAGGTCCAAAATACATGAATGACATGCTAGCTGAGTATAAACCCAGTAGAGCTCTGAGATCTGCTGACTCAGGTCAGATAGTGGAGCCCAGAGTTCAAACTAGACACGGTGAAGCAGCTTTTAGCTGTTATGCTGCACACAACTGGAACAAACTACCAGCAGAACTGAAATCAGCCCCAACTGTAAGCACTTTTAAATCCAGGTTAAAAACATTTCTCTTTCGGTGTGCTTATGGTTGACTATATAACGACTACCTCACCACCAGAAGCTGGGACGCACCATAGCAGACATCCACCGCAAGATGATGGAAAGTATCAGAAAAATAAACATGAACTCCATTCTGTAAACATCTAATGACTTAATCTATATTAAGGAAGATATTCAAATAATTAACAACACTTCCCATTGTTCTGAAACATCTGATAAGATCAGATTTATTGGTCATGCATACATGCATTGACCCATCCAGGTTGGCACCTGTTGACACACTCATGGAGACAGATGCCATACACACTGGAGCGGTGGGCAGCCAGTCACAGTGCCCGGGGAGCATGGGGGGTACGGTGCCTTGCTCAAGGGCACCTCGGCCGTGACAAGGAGGTGGACTGACACCCCTCCAGCTGTCAGTTTCAATCTTTTTGAGTGTCGAGAGTGGGAATCGAACCGCCAACCTTCCGGTTATTGGCCGCCCATAAAATGATAAAATGAACAACAAACTGCATTAATAATTCATCAAAGAATGACTTTCTTCCAATCTTAAGACACTTTTATTCCTTGATGCATTCCTTGAACATAAACAACTTCTTAGCTTAGAATTTACAGCTGTGGGGCAGCGCTAAAAAACAGCCACCGTGTCTCGTCTTTAAGTAAAGCACTTAACCCTGACCTACTCACCAATATAGTCAATAATCTAACAGAGAGCTCACACTGCTGCTGGTTAGACTTTAAAGTACAGGAGGCGTTACATTCTCAATATGCATCGTTCTACCTGCAGTCTCACCTGAAACATGAGGAAGTTTCGGTCATCTGGTACCGATGACATTTATATAAATGATTAAGCTTCTCACCGAGGCTGAATAATTTATGCCAGTGTTAACTTAGGGACTTAAACTTCTTACACTAACAACACAAATGCTTTTCTGTTGTCGTCTGTGTACAAGCCAACTCGATCAAACACTGATAATCCAACAGTAAAACAAACATGTGACCTGCAGCACTTCAAGGGAAATGAGGCAAATATCAATTACTCGTAGTAGCTTGAGATTCTCAGAGATTGCCAAGTTGGAAATACCAGAGCTGCAACTGAGATCTTGGGGTCTTAATGAGCCAATCCACATCAATGGAGAGTAACTGAATCTCATTAGCCCGCCAGTCTCCAGCCAATTACTTGAATTTTTTATTTTTTTAAACAACAGACAGAGCAGCAGAGATGGTGGCGATGGCTCTGTTGCTGTAATTTAATGTCTTGATGATGTTTCAAGCCACAAACCAAATCAATACAAAGAATTTGGATAAAGATCTCAACTGTAATGTGGCTCAACAGCCCTGCCCATCCTGTGATTATTTAAAATCTGTTTTTTCATGCATATAAAGAGTAGCAGAGGTCCAGGTCTTACCAGCGTATCGTCGCTGCGCGCCACACTTATGTTGCTTCTGGACAGGAAGGAGCGAGACAGGCGGTTACATAAAGAGATGAGTCGGACGGATTGCTGGAAAAAAAAAAAAAAGAAGAATGATGGTTCATGAAAGAGCACAACTTCACGTCAAGTCATGTTAAGTGGGCTGTCAAGTTCCAGGCGAGTGCGTGTAAAGCAATTTTCTGCTCTATTTAAACTCAGTTTCTTGACTCGTAATGTATTCTCGATAACCCACTGACTCTCATTGTGTTAGGTGACTTGGCTGTTGACTTTTCCTGCTATGCATCAGTAAACTTGATGCTAAGGTGTACAGTACAGAGCTTGGAAGTGGGTTTGAGTTCCACTGGAAATGGCTCATTTGAAGCTGCTCAACAAAAAATTCTAAAAAAATTCTAAGAAGTGCGATTGTATTTATCAATTTAGGTCTCCAAGAATACAGGATCAGATTAGTTAATGAATCAGTAAAGCTGGTTTTAATTAACTGAATTATGATTACTCAGTATTAAGATCAATCCAGCCATCCATCCAATGGGCGGAGGAAGCCCATTTCGGCTGCTTGTATTTCGTTCTTTCGGTCACTACCCACAGCTCGTGACCATAGGTGAGGGTAGGAACGTAGATTGACCGATAAATCGAGAGCTTTGCCTTCTGGCTCAGCTCCTTTTTCACCACAACAGGCCGATTAAACTTGAGAAACTCGGTCAGCTGGTATGAACCAAAACCTGATGGTAACGTTGAGCCAGCAGCGGTCAGAGGCGACATTAAGGTATGTCTGAAGAGACTTTCTGGCAAGAAGCGCAGTGTTACATGGATGGGAGGAGCCACACAGTAAATTCATGGAGAGT
Source organism: Odontesthes bonariensis (assembly GCF_027942865.1). NCBI lineage: Eukaryota > Metazoa > Chordata > Actinopteri > Atheriniformes > Atherinopsidae > Odontesthes > Odontesthes bonariensis. Next base: position 10,596,472 of record NC_134511.1, read on the forward strand.
ATTTCCTATTGAGTAAAATGTGTATTTCTCAGTGAGTGCTTGTCTAACGGAGGTAGAAAAGTAGAACAAGTAAAATCACTTACTTTCCACTTTCTCCGAGCTGCAAACTTTTTGAACTTTTCCATATTGACAGCAGACTCCTTCCTGCTCAGCGCTTGCTGAGTGTCTTTAGGCTGATTGCACAAACACAAAGCAGACGAGGCCCATTTGGAACAAAATCAGCTTAAAAATTCAAGCCGTTTCAGATACCAACATCTACCACAAAAAAAAAAAAAAAACACAAAACAGAAACATTTCAAAAAACAAAATAAAATCCAACCTTGATCCAGGGGTGCTGGAGGCTGTCCTGGATAGTCATTCTCTTTCTGTGGACAGACACATCGAGGAGATAAAGAGAGATATTCAGCAGTGTTGATGGTGAAAAGTCTTGTTCAGGGATTTTTGGCCACAGTGTTCACACACAAAGGTATGAGCAGAATCCTCCTCAACCAAGGTAATGCTTTCAGTTTATTTGAAAATGAGAAAAATATGCCCTTGTGTACGGATGATGAGTGTCATACAAAAACCCTACTAATATGGCAGATGAACTTTAAAAAAGGCACTGATGAATAGGGCCTTGTGCACTATCAAACACTATTCCTTCCCACTCTGACATACAGTTTTTATGCACCGAAGGAAACTAGACCTGGATTTTTATCCCAAAACTGCCAACAAAGTCTAAAAGAGAAGAAATGATTATGACAGAGTTTAGATTCAAATCTTTACTGAGGAATTTATGAACTCTTTAACAGTTTTTTCTGCTTATGCTGTGACTAAAAAAAATAAATAAATAAATAAAAAAAAGCAAAATCAACTGCAAAGAACCTCAGCCTCAGGTTTGTATTTAATAATAATTGTGTCATCTACAACAACAATTCCCTCATTTAATATGTGTTTTTTAATTAAATGTCATCTAATAAAATACTTTTAATTTATGTGGACTGTTGCTCGTTTTTAAATTCATTTAAATTATTTTATTTGTTTCTCTTTATATTCTTTTATGTATTTTTTAATGCTTCTTACACTCCCTGCTGCAATGCTTTTATTTTATGTAAAGAACTTTGAATTGTTTTGTACATGAAATGTGCAATATAAATAAATTTGATTCGATTTGATTTAAACATTTTGGGGGTCTTTGATGGTTGGCTGGAAATGACAGGATATCTCACAGCGAGTCATTTTATCAGTTAGCTGGATCCCTACTGTTTTACTTTAGTTTCTCTAGAATATCTCATTTCCTTTTTTTAAACTTCCCATACTTCTATTCATAAACATCTCAAATGAAGAACAGAGAAAACAAGTTATAAAAAGTAGGAACTACATGTGCACATAGCTCATTGTCAAATTAACTTTATTATCAGAGTGATATCTCACACAAAAGCTATCAATAATCAAGCTGACATTTAATAAGCAAGTCCTAAAGGAACCTGCTGTGGCTGACAGTGTAGAGACCACTTCCCATTTCACAGTGGTGGTAAATTACCGATGAAAAGAACAAGACTTTGTTCAGCAGAAGTGGATCTAACGTTAGCCATCACGACCATCAGGGAAACTGGTGTGGCCACCAAAAGCACTGATTTCTGCCGTCTTTACTACAATGTTCATGTTTCTAACGAAAGCTAAAAACCTTCACTTTAGTGTTTCCACCTTAAATTGAGTAAATTTAGTAAATGTGTTGATATATTACATTTGACAATGATGCAGGCGAAGCCATTGCCCAGCATTATGATGAACAGCAGCATCTTAAGATATTCTTCATTAATGCTCCAACTGGCTGAGTGAGTATCTGCTCATGATGCAAATCAATTAAAAGGCCGACTCGATCGAGTATTCCTAAAAGCCCCATTAGGTAAAAGTCATAAAGTTAGTTTCTTGATTCACCCGGTGTGTTTAAAGCAGCCTGAGCCTTCCCTCCACTGTCACTTCCCTTGCCTAGTCTGTCTAAACGAAATTACCTCCACACCTATAATTATTCACCTTTGTTAGCCGCCTCGCTGTTGCTCCACTGCTCTGAAGGAAACAGGAGTAATTATGAGTGAGAAAATTAGTTTAGATGGCAGTTACTGCCTTTAAATGCAGCTGCAGCTACTCAGATGTTGCTACAGCAACTTGGTAATGAGGGAGAGACGCAGTCTGAACATTGTAGGAACCAGTGCTAGTGGGAATTTTGTATAGTTATTGATAGTTTTAACTACAATAAATGTTTTAAAATAAAGATTAATGTGTAACGTTTGGTTCATCCAATTGGTTTGTTCGTGGCTGATGGAGTCTCATTTTTTCAAAGTGCCTATCTTTAACTTAATGTGTCCAAGGAAGAATTCTCAGGTTCTGCAAAACAAACTATCAAAGACATCTGCTTACAGTAGTGCTTTTCTAGAGTTATGCACATTGACTGTATATTCCTTGAATTGAACTACCTACCTTCCTATTAGTTTCAAACCACTTTCCTCCTGAGTTAAAAGCCCCTCTTTAGAGTTAATGTCTCCAAGTTTAACAGAGTTTTCGGGCTCTTTGCCACACATATCTAATGGAAACAGCTAGGAGGATAGACCGTACATACTTTGGATCTTTGACAAGAAGCCTTCTTATGAAGTCTTTGGCCAGGTTGCTGGTGTTGCTGAAGAACTCCTCGTCAAATGTGTAGTCAACGGCCGAAACGTTGGCCAGCGTCTCTTGCTTGTTGTCGCCCAGAAAAGGAGAAGCACCACTCAGACTGTAAAAAGGAAATTAACAATAAAGAAATGGACAATGAGGATCAAAACGTACTCGGTAAACAAAGCGGTTAATAAGTAATAGAAACAACTAAAGGGAGACATTTCTATGCCTATCCCCTAAACAAAAAGGGGATTTTTTTTCATTACAGGATCAAGTCTGCATTTAATAACTTCAACAAACTCTATAAACTAATACTCTAACAGTAAAATGCTGTTTCATCAACTAACTTATCCCAATGGGTCTTATAATTAAGGGAGAAGGAATTCAAACACTATTTCTGCTGCTGATAAGCTTTGACCCTTGAAACTGAGACCTTACTACTCATTGATAAATGAACGTGATTACAGAGCTTTGTAGAAACTTCTGCTGACTCATAAATCCAGCTTTGCTATCAAACTGAAGTATTTAGTGTGTGTTAGTCACAGTAAAGCCAGCTGGATGGCTCTCAGGCAGCAATTTTAATTGCACTTTCACACCTCTCCAGTGAATGCACAGAAGAAAATAAAATAAAAAAAAAGTTGATGGAGTGAAGGAATAAAAGACAAAAACAAGTTTTAATGGAAAAACTAATACAACAGCACACAGGGCTGAAAGGTTATTCATGTTGATTAAGTGTCAGTACTCTGGAGCTCAGGTGGTTAAACCAAACACTAGTGCGTGACAAACCCTAACCTTTCTTTTCCACTGAAGCTTCTACCCGTCAGCAGCAGCTGCTAATTAACATGCCAGCTGGGAGAGACTGGGAGGTGGTAGAGGTCAAGCTGAAATTCAGCAGAAATGTTTGGAATTACAGACTGTCTATGGCACAGCTGCTGAAAACAAAAAAAAAGTATTTTAGGCAGTTTTTCACAAAGCTAAGCAGTAATATTAGCGAGAATGTGTTAACTCAGGACTCAGAACATTTTATCCAATGTTTTCCCAATAATGCTTCACAAGTGAGGCTTAAAAATGCAGTTTTCACATTGTTATCCATCCATCGTCTTTCCCTTATCCAAGGTCGGGTGGCAGAGGCAACATGTTCAGGAAGGTAACCCAGACATCTCAAGGTGTTCCCAGGCTAGAAGTGATATATAATCCTTCCAGCAAGTTCTGGTCTGCCCCCAGGGACTCCTCCCAGTTGGATGCACCCGAAAAACCTCCAAAGGAAGGCGTCCTGAAGACATCATAACCGGATGCCCCAACCACCTCAACTGACTTATTTTGATGCGGAGGAGTCCTTCTCCATGGCCTCGCTGAATTCCTCCCATTCCCAAGTTTTAGCTTCAGCAACCACCAACGCTGAAGCCCTTTTTGGCCATTCGGTACCCGTCAGCTGCTTCAAGTGACCCCTGGACAACCAAGTCCGAAAGGCTTCCTTAAGCTTGATGGCTTCCCTCACCGGGTCCTCCGGTTACCATCACGACAGGCACAGTTCCTGAAAGCTGCATCTGCAATGGAGGTCCCAAACATGGCCCATTCCCTTGTAGGTGTGAAAATTCTTCCTGAACTCCCTCAGCGTAAGATCTCGTGGACAGGAGCCTCCACCAGACATTCCCAGATCACCCTCATAACCCATTTGGGTTTACCAGTTCTGTCTGGCAGTCTTCCCCGCAAGCGGATCCAACTCACCACCAAGTGGTGATTAGTTGACAGCTCCGCATCTCTATTCACCCAAGTGTCCAAGACATAAGGCCGCAGGTCTAATGATACAATTACAAAGCTGATCATAGACCTTTGGCTCAAGGTGGCTTTGCACCAGGTACTGTTATGAACCACGTTATGCTCGAACATGGCGTATGCAATTGACAATCCATGACTTGCACAGAAGTCCAAAAACAAAGCAACACTCGGGTTCAGATCAGGGAGGCAGTTATTCCATGTTTCGAGAGTAAAGCAGTTGCCTACCAATCGGAAGGTCAGTGGTTTTGACTCCCCGGGCCACATGTCGAAGTGTCCTCGGGCAAAACGTAGAACCCCGATTGGGTGAATGTGGCATGTAGTGTTAATGTGCTTTGAGTGATCAACTAGACACAAAAAGCTCTGTACAAGTACAATCCATTTACCAAGTTTGCAACGACAGGAGTTGGCCTGGCCAGGCTCCTGCCGCCAAGCTCACATTGCACCCAACCTTGAATTTTCTCCCCCACAAGTGGTGAGCTGAGCCCCAGGAGTCAGGGCCTGAAGTTGCCCCCCATACCTCCCTCCGGAAGGGTGTCTCCAGGGTTTTATCGGGCGAGGTGACTATTATACACTGGTTCCACTCCATGAAGGTCTTTGAATCGTTCTTAAAGGATAAGACCGGTTTTTTGACATTGGGCCCTTGATTTCACATTATAACATGATGTTCTACTCACCCCTGCTTGTTGTTGGTCATTTGGAGCTGTTCCGAAGATATTCGCGAGGCGTCTGGCTGCTCTCTTGAGATATTCGGCCATGAAACGGTTTCCTATGGGCAAGCTTATACAGGCACAAACTATGCTGTTTATAATTTATTAATTACTGTACACTAGCACTGATAACGTGGAGGTGCGTCGCTTACTTAAAAAAATCCGGGTTACTAATTTTGAATTTTAGCCGAATGAATAAATAGGCAGCAGGTCTGTGGGCTGTCTGTGGCAGTAGCACGACGAGGACGTCAGTAACACCCACTTTACGACAAAAAAATCAAAATTACAATAACCCGGATTTTTTTAAGTAAGCGACGCACCTCCACGTTATCAGTGATAGTGTAGAGTAATTAATAAATTATAAACAGCATAGTTTGTGCCTGTATAAGCTTGCCCATAGGAAACCGTTTCATGGCCGAATATCTCAAGAGAGCAGCCAGACGCCTCGCGAATATCTTCGGAACAGCTCCAAATGTTCAACAACAAGCAGGGGTGAGTAGAACATCATGTTATAATGTGAAATCAAGGGCCCAATGTAAAAAAAAAACGATCTTATCCTTTAAGGCTCATTTATGCACGTAAATAGGTACGTCCATTTCCAACATTGTGAAGCATCATGGCCCATATACTCCAATGCATGCTTTTCATTGGCATGGTTGTTATTAGGAAATACATCCACCAGAGTGGAGTTCCACCTTTTCCGTTTTTGTCTTCTTGTTTGTTCCTTTCGCTGCTCCCACGTGAACTATGTGAACTATATTGTGCAACACTGCCCCCACGATTACGAGTGGTACTGCTCCGTTTGGGTATGCATCCAGAGGGTCTCTGAAAAGGTACCACCTGAGACCAATTTGCCATGGTCCTACTCTTCGGGTCATGGGGATACTCAAACCCCTCCACCAAATTAGGATGGTGATTCTATGGACTTTCACATTTTCATGCTGAAATGAATCCAACTTAACAACCTGAATACCAAATTGGGACTCCAGCACAGCAAAAAAGCAACACTGGCTGATTCATCAGTTATTTCAGGTTGCGTTAAGCAAAGCCGTTCTACCTTTAAATTCCTATGAATTTGAAAGGTCAGCACACCTCACTGTTCCTCTGCTTAAGTGGCAAACGATCCATTTCCTGCATTATCTAGCAGAGCTGTGACAGCTGTTCAAGTGATTAGCATGAAGAGGGATTATGTATGTATGTATGTATGTATGTATGTATGCAGCATGTACATGAGCATGTGAGCATTTCTGCATGTTTCAGATCGTGTAATAAAACAATAAAGTAATGCTTACCTTTCACAACACCTACACACTCATTTTCTAAAGCATGTAATGTTCACAGCAACACATTATACAATGATAGGATAACATTTTTAGGTTGCCTTTACTTTCCCTGTATTCAACAAGCTGTATTTTGGTGAGAGCACTCTAAAATGTTTGTGTGGGCACATTGTACACATCCACTGTGCACTACGGTGTCGACATTTTTGCGTTTGGATTTGTGTAGGAGACACTAAGATGAGTTGTTTGGCAGCACAGAGAGCTTTGTAGCTTGACATAAAGAGACGAGGATGACATCAGAAATAGCCAACAGCAGTTGATCCGTTGGTCGCCGAGGGCAAGACCTTTTCTCTTGTTGCTCATTCGATCTGTGTTGACATGTCTGCAGTTGAAAGTGGAAATACTCAGGGGTACAATGAAAGCCTCTGGTTGCAGAAGGAGGCCGTGGCTCAGTGGCTAGAGTGGGTCGTTCAATACCCGGAAGGTTGGTGGTTCGATTCCCACTCTTGACACTCAAAAAGATTGGTCCACCTCCTTGTCATGGCTAAAGATTTTAGTTCAGTTGCCTCTAAAGTAGGCTGGCGTATAAAGATTTCATTAAACAGTGAAGAACACGATCTCTGGCTCATACCAGAATAGAAGTATTGACGACGCCATCTCCACAGCGCTTCACCACGCCCTCTCCCACCTGGACAACAACAACACCTATGTGAGAATGCTGTTCAACGACTTCAGCTCAGCATTCAACACCATCATCCCTTCAGTTTCATCACCAAACTGAGCAGCCTCAGCATCAACCCCTCCCTATGTAACTGGATCCTGGACTTTCTGACAAACAGACCCCAGTCTGTTCAGTCAGACAACCTCACATCCTCCACCCTCATGCTGAACACTGGTGTTCCACAGGGCTGTGTGCCGAGCCCTCTCCTCCACTCCCTCTTTACACACGACTGTGAACTGGTGTATGGCTCTAACACCATCATCAAGTTTGCAGACGACACAACAGTGATCGGCCTCATCACCAACAGGGAGGAGGTCCAGCAGCTGGCATCCTGGTGCGCTGACAACAACCTATCCATCAACACCAAAAAGTCCAAGCAGATCATCGTGAACTTCAGAAGAACTGCTGGGGGCACACACACACACCCATCCAGATCCAAGGAGCTGAGGTGGAGCATGTCCCCAGTTTCAAGTTTCTGGGGGGGTCCACCTCTCTGAGAACCTTTCTTGGTCAGTCAACAACTCCATCCTGGTCAAGAAGGCTCACCAGAGGCTCTTCTTCCTGAGGAAATTAAAGAAGGCCCACCTGTCTCCTTATTCAGTACCTCATCTGGGCCTTCTCTGAGTTGTAAACAAAATAGCCGGAGCTAGGGCTGGCCGATAAAACGATAGCTATCGAGGAATAACTTTTTCTCAATAGAGATATGAAACATGGTCGATATACTTTTCGATAGATTACATTCGTCCATCTTTTGACAGACAATACAAATAGCCAATCACAATGAGAGTTTCCAGTTGACAACGAGTGTTTGCTGAACCAATCACGTGGCTGGAACAGAGCCATGCCAGCAGCTACTCGTGACGTGTTTGTTTGTGCTGCTGGAGCCTTATAAAAAAAAAAAAAAAAAAAAGAAAATGAGTGCTCCCTCATCTAATTGGACATTATAGAAAATTAGGCACCTAATTTATCCCGATTATAAATAAATATTCATTCGTTAAATAGAATCTGAAGCCAAAAATGTTTACCAACAAGAAATGATCAAAGAACAAATTAATAAAAACAGAAATATGAAACAGCCTACCTCAGGAGCCTCAGCAATGTGGCTCATATCACTGATAAACAGTTAGTAGGGAGGCAAAATATTTAGCTTTAAGTCAAATGAAATACGAGCAGCTGAAAGAATTTCTCTTTAAATATGGTTCCCTCGTGGTTCAGGCTGTTACATTATTCATGACAAACAGAGCTGAGACCTGGGCCAGCAAGTTCAATTACGGAGAGGTCAAAGAGCAGCCGTTAACCTCTTTATGTCTCATCAAACAGTCTGACTGTCACGCTCGGTGAGTGATGACGCCTCGAGGTTTGTTAGAAAACCCAAACACAAATCTGAAGGTGGCCTTTGTTAAAACCCTGCAGGGACGCATGTTTCCACCATCATCCACCAGAACTGCTGGGATTTCAGATACTTACAGGATGTAGGTGATCACTCCAACACTCCTGTAAAGAAATTAAAGACAAAGAAAGAAAGAGAAGACAATTTTAACATCGTATCAAATCTAGAGCAACTTTGCATAAATTCAAATAGCATATGCACATGATGCTCAGTGGGAGGCCGATTGTTTATTTACTCACCACATGTCTGCCTCCAGTCCCAAAGGTTCATAGTTAACCACTTCTGGAGCTGTAAAACAAATGAACAAAAACTGAAGAGTCTTATATTTAGGTCAACACACATCAACTTTACCTTTAAATTCTCACAGATCAGATTTATTTTTTGTATTTTCTTGTTGCATTGTCTTTATAGTTTATTGTGAGTTTTATTTGAGCGTATCATAACCTCTGACTGGGTTCAACGATGACTCAGTCCTGTTATTTTAAAAGCTAGTGTTTTCGTATACACACACCAGTCAGAGCTGTGACATTCATCTTCTTTCCTTTTCTTGTCACATGTCCTTAGATGCTAAGTCAATTACTTTTTAATTCAAAAGAGACTTTGCATGGAATAAGAAAATGCAGTAAGAACCAGGGCTCAGACTAACAATGAGTAAATATTATATGACAAAAAATACATCCAATAAATTCTAAAATAGTCATTTTATTAGTCACTTATTCAAACATTTGCATTTATTAATAGTTTGGCAAACTGACACCATAAAAAGTACATTGTTTTTATATTTTAATCTACTAATGGTTCCTATTCGCAACACACCAAGTGATGGACACCACCACCTTGGCTCTGTTATTTAACACTTTTCTTCGAATACTCAGGCTGCATTTGATTTCCCCTGAAGCTTCAAGTCACGCTGAATAAAAAGAAATATGTTTGATCCGTCTTTATGTTAAGATTTGAATGAGCTTCAGCTTAGATATGAAGCACTTAGGTGTTGAGACATTCAAATGATCTTAATTTCTCCCATCAGATTTGCGTTGGAGCCTTTCCTGTAAAAGCTTCCTGTCTAGCTAAAAATGGCCAAACTACAATAATTAACTTCATGCTGGTTTTACAGCATCAGCATGCACCCGTCTCTTCAACAAAAACCCCTTTCAGCTCTCCAACCAAAAACCTGAACTACTAATTCTAATGATCATCACGGTTTCTGTCCCTGCTGGCACTCAAACACAGATTTTCCATTTTCTGCCACTTTATTTCCTCTATTTGGCTGCTGAAGACTTGCTGAACTGGGAACAGGCTGCATAATGCTGGTAGAGGGCACTGGCACTGGGAAGGTTGGAAGCTGCCACAGGCAAAGGTGTGTGTGTGTGTGTGTGTGTGTGTGTGTGTGTGTGTGTGTGTGGGCAGACAACAAGTGGGAAGTTGTGATTATCCCCAATCTATTATCAGGTCTCTGTCACTTCGTCCCTATGGCACAATTGGCACCAGCTCTCACAATGTGCAACCTTTGGGATGAAGCCAGGAAAACAGGGTGGTGCACTGAGCGTGTGTGTTTGTGCATGTGTTGTAGAAATGTTTGTGCAAACTCTTCCCAACAGTCACAATGTGATAATAAATGGGATAGAGACAGAAAAGAACACGTGGACATAAACGTGTGATACTGACCTACAAACTCGGGAGTTCCAAAAATGTTTTTAAAATCATTGCCAAAATCCATCTTGTGGGCCAAACCAAAGTCAATAAGCTTGATGCGTGGGTGAGGCACTGAGCGGTTCAGCAGCATGATGTTCTCTGGCTGGAAACAAAGAAGAAAAAGACACATTTAAGAAACAGACAGAAGAAGAAAACTGGTCTTCAGTGGTAATTTCTTTTCACAATGTTACTGGCCAGCACCCGCATCATTTTCCACCACTGACAGTTACACTTTCTTCACAGAAAGAACAAAAAGATACCAGTCAGCAATGAAACCAGGAGCAGTCCAACAGGAAGAAGGCTCGTCAGGGATGGAAATCCTATGCAAAACATGAGTAAAAACCTCTCTAGAAAGAGAACGGCAAAGATGGGCTTTAAGCGAAGCCATATGACAGAAGCCAGACATTTATATGGATGCGATACTTCTTTTAGACGAGCCCGTCTCTGCTTCAATTCATGTCCTTTGAGATGGGTTATGAGCCAGCAACAGGATTTAGTCTGGGAAGCAACACGAGCAGATTGGCTGTGGGCCGCAGTGGCACAAGAGACGGCGAGAAAATAAAATTAAACTCCTCCTTAGAGTTTTGGTTTTGTTCGATGCTCTACAAACCCTGAAATGTGCACACATATTTCCAAATACATTTATATATTTCAAACAAGCTTTCATGGTGTTTCTTCACATTGGATTGATATAGCCCTCTTAAAAGGTAGGGTAGGAGATCCTGGATTTTGAGTCCAGCGAAGCTGCATTTTGAAAATACACAGGTAAAAAGTCCCAACCCTTTTCTTCACTTTCCCCCCGAAGGCACGCCTCTAGAGTACATGAACTCGCACGAGCACGAAGGTGCACGAGCGCTGTTCTGACAGCAAGCATCGATCGTTGCCGTATTTAGTATTTAGTATATGCTAACTATACGTTTAATAATGCTAGGTGCTAGCCAAGCTGGCTCTTGTTTAGCTTCCTTTCAAGCTTCTGGACGCGTAATTCGTTCACGGAGCAGGGTACGCGCACAGGGGGAAGGAGGGGGAGGGAGGGGGAGGGAGGAGCAGATTGCAGCTTGATAGACGGCATCAGAATCCAATCATCGTTAACGGTCCGTTCATTATGATTGGATAGTGTTTTTCCTATATTGTACGTTCTAGAGGCCACTAAAACTTTTCATATTTGTGTCAAAACTTAATTAATTGGTTGCAATGGGGGTGTGAAGAGTATTTCAAGCAATATGTAAAAAAATGTTCCAGAAAAAGATCCCCTACCCCACCTTTAAGAGACCATGTATAATAATATTACATATATTGATGATACAGTACATGCTTCCATGCCATAACATACAGAAATGCAGTATCTACACCAAATGGCATGTGTCTAATGAGTCAGTCATTTGAGACTTGAGACTTGATCTTGTAAAAAAGGACTTGTGAACATGTCTGTTACAAACTGAATACAAACTGTTCTAGCTTCATAATCTGAATAACTATTTTAATGATGAGAAAAGGGAGCATTTTAGTTTAGGAAGGAGGCCACTGTGACCCCCACAGATTTCTCTGTTACATGATGAAGATCACAAGGGTCAGAAAATTAAAAAAATAATACACCTGGAGCATCAAGATTGCCACCAGATTAAGATCAGATTTATTGCCCTTGTACAGGGAAATACACCAACCACCCAGGGAGCATGGGAGTATGGTGCCTTGCTCAAGGGCACCTCGGCCGTGGCAGCGGTCAGTCAGCGGGAGTGGGAATCGAACCGCCAACCTTCCGGTTATTGGACGACCCACTCTAATCACTGGCCGCCCTGATGCCACCAGATCAGTCATTTCAAGTATTTTCATGAGAAGAACTGCAGACCGTAAATCGTTCACCAGGTTAGATTCAAACTGTATAAAAGATGATTGGTGGTATGTCAGAAATGATTAGTCTGCCCTCCCTAAAATATCATGCTCCAGTGCATAATAAGTACATTTGAATTGATCCAAAAAGAAAAAAAAGAAAAAAACAAACTACATTTTAGTTTGGACTCAGAAATGGTGTCATTATAGCAGCTTAATATCCAACAACAGCTTTTTAAAATGCTTAAGGAACAATGATGGAACATTACCACAGAAAGAAAAGATTTTTTAAAAAGAAGAAATTTGAACTGTTTTACTAAAACAAACCATTTCTCAGCATCAAAATAAAACTATAAACATGGAATAAAATTTAAAAAAAAAAACACGACTTTACCTTATATTGTATACCACTAATCAAAAAGTGATGATTCAACTCTGACACAGCATTAGCACATGTCCAATAGATCTAAATGGGTTGAGCTGACGACTGATGACAGTCACTCAACAGAACAGTCTTAACTAAAGCCCCCCACTACACAGTGCATAACAGCAGCTGATATCCAAAGCAGAGACTGCAGTGGTCAATAAAAGCTTTCACATTGATCAGAAATGGCTGACTGGACACGGGGGTTATTATTGTCTCCTGGTTTGAAGGCCAAATCTATGATTTGTGAGGATTGCTCAGTATGTGGATGCAGTCTGGTCTGTTTTCTCAGACGCCTGATAAGCTCCTTTAAGTGGAAATCTGATCAATAACACTGATTGTGAATCAATAATGATCAGTAACAACAGACCAAACACTGAGCAGGAAACGGGACCACATGGTGTAAACGCACTGCTCTGCTGTGGGCTCACTTTGACCTTCACAGAGCTGAAACTACCTACGCTCAATAATGAACAGGAGAGAGACCAAAAACAGATGAGTCATGGTAATGAACTAGAAAAACAGATAAAGAGAAACCGACAGGAAAGAAGTGGTCATTTTTGTTTGACATATTTGTGTCAATTCTGTTCTCCAGTTGGGAAGAAAGATGCTTGGACCCCGACCCATTCCAGGGGTGCTGGCATTTTAATGTGAGCTTAGGTAAGAAGGATAGATGTTGGGGGTTGTCTGTTGTTTGTGCACACACGCGTGGGAGGGAAAGCAAAGCATCTGATTGTGTTGTATAAACACGAGACAACCTTGCAGATGTTGCTGTTGTTGGAATTCACTGAGCTCCTGAGAGCGACCCATTCTTTCACAGATGTTTGTAGAAGTCTGCATGCCGAGGTGCTTGAATTTATACACCTGTGGCCATGGAAGTGATTGGAACACCTGAATTTAATCATTTGTAAGGGTGAGTTCATACTTTTGGCAATATAGTGTATATCAATCTTGCCATTATCAACCAAACAAAAACTGAAAATATACACATGAAAAATAAGTTTAAACAGTTTAGATCTTTTGCTGATTTGTGATTGAAAGGAGACAATGAGCTGCAGATTAATCTTCTGTTGCTTGACCTTCTGATTTACTGATCTGTGTTTTAAGCTTCAGATAAGCTTTTCTTATGAATGCACTGTATAAACCTGCTTAGCATTAGTGTTTTTTATGGAATAGGACACAGCTTTTGATTGTGAGTTCTATGTGATCAGCACTGACAATACAAGTCTAAGTTTAGAGACTCACAATATTGGCATCTACCTAATATTGGACGACACAAGCTTTAAAATATAGGCAATGACTAAAATTGGGGGTGAAATGTGGACTGGTTGTTGCTAATTTCAGGACTGAGAGGTTAATCTGATAGGTTAAAGAAGAATAAATGTGCACTTTTTATTCTTTTAAAAAGTCAAAGATAAATATGTCATGTTTAAAATGTAAATTTTGTCTGTTTTCCCTTTTTTTTTTTTTTTCCATATGACTCCAAATTTGTGCCACCAAAATAAATAATATTCAATTCCTCCAGAAGAAGCTTGATGATCGTTGGCAATTGCTCCAAATGATCATTTGGTAAATATTGGCATATTGACAGAATTGCAATATCGTGCAACCCTACTAATTTACAACAGATTACTTTTGCGTGGCAGTCTGATTCTGCCACGGGTGTCGGACAGAGCCAGATACCTTGGGGCAGTACCTTAAGGTCAAAGTGAGCGACTTGCTTGGAGTGCAGGTAGAGAACGCCATCCAGGATCTGCTTAAGGAACTGAGTGGCCTCCTCCTCGCTCAGCGACTCCTTTTCTGCCAGAAAGTCAAAGAGCTCACCGCCAGCAACACTAGATGGAGGAGAGAGAGGGACGCAGAGAGAATTAAAAAGAGATTTTTCAGCTCAAAGCCTGAAAGCAATCCCTGATTAACAGAGCTGAGCTGATGTAATCTAATCATCCCGATGCATTACAGCCCAACCGATTCACACTTTCAGAATACAAGTTGACCCGCGTTACTGACATTGTTTAAATGAGTAAAAATCCTCATTTACAAGATGCAAAGATGACTGTTTAACCATTACCCAATCTTAAAAGAACCTTCAAGAAAGAAAATCCATCTTTAAAAGAGTAGATTAGTTAAATGTGACTTCACATTCATGAAGAACATAAATGAAGGTTAATCCTTCATAATTCATATCTATTTAATTCACCTCGAACTCCTAAATATCAGTGATCTTACATCAACACAACAGCTGATTTATATTGTTCCTTATAACATCTCCTAATTGAGACTACTTACGCTGACATCAGTGCCTGCAAATCATCACCAATATACCACCCTTCATGTTATCCATCCTCTATATAAATGGTCTGATTGAGTCAATTTCACATCCCAACAGAAGATCAATTCATAAACCCCCGTCCAAGACTCAGGATTTACTACACAATCTATGAAATTCTTAGTGATAAGTAGTGATGAGGGGTAGTGGTAAAAGATGTGTCACCGTCACTTTAACTGATACCATGGTACTGTCACTTTACTGCATCCTTGCACCTTCTCCACTGCTTATGTGTCTTACTCAGGCCCTACGCCTATGTACACATTATTCACACTACAATACTGTCTACATGCAGCTCTTAGTACATGTAATCTGCATTCTCCAAACACTGTGTGTGCATACCTCATATATATGCACTCACTTAACAATGTACATATATTTACAATAGATATTTATTTCCTATAAGATTTCCACTGCACTTTCTGTAAATAATTCTGTATATTGCAGTTCTGGTTATACAGTATGCTAACTGCATTTCATTGGCTCTATCTATACTCAGCACAATGACAATAAAATAGAATCTAATCTAATGTGGAGATGGGGGAATGAACAGGTAGGACATTGATCATGGCCACAGCATCATAGTAATGTAAGAGAAAGCCTGCAGTGAGGGGAAGTGTGATAGTAGAAAGCAGAAGAAAGGCTGAATGCAGATAACTGTAAGTAAAGGCACACTTCAAAGATTTTCACACATGCAAACCCACGTCTGCCTTACAGTATTTCTGAGGAAACGCCCTGAACCAAAAGTCATGTTAACAGCAAATTCGTAACATTATCATTTCACATTTATTCAACCGGTATACAAAAAATTATTTACATTTTATGTGTAGATATAACTGAACCACCAATTAAACCCGTCCTGGTTTCTTTTGCAGGAACAGACAGATACACACACATTTCAACCTCATCAAGAAGGAAACACCACACCAGCTGCACAGCCCCTCCTCCCTCAGTGAACCCATGCCTTATTCCATCGTCTGCTTCAGTGGTTGACTAAGTATAAACACACATTCACAGACGGAAAAGATTGTTTCTTCCAGAATGCATCACCTCCGTCTCTTCTTACACAGGCTGGTTAACGTTTAGGGTCAAAAGACTCTGTCATGGCTGTATTCATTCAGAGTGAATCAGAAGGAGGTAAGGAAGCAGAAGACAAAGTAAAACAACAACTAAATGTGCTTCATCTGCGTTGAGAATGATGAAACATGGACTACAAAGTTCAACACAGTCATGACTGTTTCAGTGCTACACGAGCAGATAACCAACCCCTGATTTTTTATGACTCTTTGGTTGCTTGAAACAGTTTTTAAGAAAGTTACAAACAATGTATTATGTGAGTATGTATACAGTATGTGTAGCCCACCAAAAATAAGCTTAAAGTGATACTCCGGAGTAGATTCAACCTGGGGTCATTTGAACCGTGATATCCAGCCAAGTAGCCCACCCGCAGTTTTTTCGATATTGGCTGAACATCAACTGAGTTACAGAGTTATCCCGAATAGCTTCATACAAGGGTTAATGGATCCTGGTCCGTATCTCAAATTACCACACTAAAATCACATGCCATGACACCAAACTTCTACAGTAATACAAATATGGTCTGTACTCACCAAACGATGCATTTGGAAGTTTGAAAATAGTCCAGGAGTTTGTTATTATCAACACAAGCCTGATAGCTTCTCTGCAGCTAAAGCTGCGTCGACGTCACTTCAGGGAGCTGGGAGCTTCAAAATAAGATGAAGGTTGATCTACTACTGTAGACAACAAAGTATATGCTATATTCTACATGTTTTTTAATGAATTTTTATGTTGTAGAGTTGTGAAATTATTTTATCAATGGAGAAACTGAGCAGCCTTGCTTTGTTGTCTACAGTAGTAGATCAACCCTCATCTTACTTTGAAGCTCCCAGCTCCCTGAAGTGACGTCAACGCAGCTTTAGCAGCAGAGAAGCTATCAGGCTTGTGTTGATAATAATAAACTCCTGGACTATTTTCAAACTTCCAAATGCATCGCTTTGTGAGTACAGACCATATTTGTACTACTGTAGAAGTTTGGTGTCATGGCATGTGATTTTAGTGTGGTAATTTTGGAGATACTGCCAGGATCCATTAACCCTTATACGAAGATATTCGGGATAACTCAGTAACTCAGCTGATGTTCAGCCAATATCGAAAAAACTGCGGGTGGGCTACTTGGCTGGATATCACGGTTCAAATGACCCCAGGTTGAATCTACTCCGGAGTATCACTTTAAGATTAGCCATGGATCTATTGTTCACACGTGCCAAAGGTGCTGTAGACCTGAACAGGTTTTGCAGTTCCTTTCTATCACACATGATCAGTGGTCAGGAATGTGTCAGTTGGCTGCTCAGCACATTACACTCATCACTGATGGCTGTAAGATCCCAAGTCATTGATTTCTATGTCTTCCATGCATCAGTTGAGACCTTTTAGAGCAAACGTATTTGATCTTACTGTGTTTCAAGTTGAATGAAGACTGGGTAAACTAGTCTATCTGGTGCTTAGAGAAAAAAACTTGTCTTGTGCCACACGACACCTGTAATAGATTACAACTACTGTTGCATTTTACCATCCGTCTACCCTGGGTATGTGCTGTTTAGATGGTGATCTGACATTTCATAAATTTAGTGTTAAAAAACTAGTGAGCTTTCAGTTTTGCTCGTAAAGGTACCATTGTACAAAGTTTTACATGTGAAATTCGTTCCATGAAAGTTTCTCAAGCAGTGTGCCTCCAACATCAGAAATGCGTCTCGTCTTCTCTAGTGTGTGATAAGATGGGCGGAAAAAAACCAAACATCTCTTCAAGCTGCATATCATAAATCATTTTGGAATAAATCAGGGTTTTGAGGACGTTTTTTTTTTACATTATTTAAAAGCTGAAATAGACACATTGATGAGTACAATTAAAAAAAAACAGTGAAAGCTGATGTCTATAACTCTGATCATCTGTGAAAAACTCTGGAAACCTGTGCTGGCATCCATGTGGATGCCACTGTGATTACAATGCTCGGAAAGCTACATACCAAAAGTTAGTCAGCTGGGTTTTCTGAAGCAACACTTTCTATTTCTTTTTTCTTTATGAACCCACTATGTGTGAGAAGTCAAAATCTCATGTACTGGTAGGTTCAACAGATCTGCCTGCTCCAATAAATAAGACAAGGGCTCCACACAATCACAAAAAGTAATGTAATGGTCACCTCTATTTCTGTTTGTGTGTCCGGTTATCGAGGCTGAAGGTCACGTTTTCAGCATAAACCAGAAGTTAAGTCAAACTAAGGCAGAATTATAACGTCAACAACTTTTCTAAGAGGAAAACTTCCTCAGAAGAACCTTTTAACAGGCAGTTTTTAAAGTGTGCAGTTTCTAGCGTTTGTATTCCTGTACTCATCATTCTGAGTGTTGCTCTATTCCTTCCTATCAACGGTGCAGTTATATCCCCACGCCCCGGTACTTGCAGAGGAGATGAATATAAATGACTTTGCAGGCGGGCCTTCTTGGCGTTACCGCTTCATGCAACGCAACCGCCTCTATCAGAGCACGGACAGCGGTGTGTCAGAAACTGCTTCCAAGCCAAGGTCGACAGTTTCCGTGAGCTCATTGAAGAGCAGGTAACTGAACAAAAAGTGTCAGTTGTTGGTCTTGGATTTTGTGAAATAAATTTCTAAATAAATGCGCCTTATATATGTTTTTTTCCTCTTCATGACGCCTTTCTTGACTGATGCGACTTATACTCCTGATCCACTTATAATCCGGAAAATACAGTATATAGAATATGTCCTTTAGAAGTATGACCTCCATTTATGGAATAAATATAGAAGTCTCAAGAAGATAAAAAACACTCACAGTTCCAGGATCAGGATGACCTCTGCCTTGTTCTCAAAGACTTCATGCAGCGTGATGATGTTGGGGTGCTGGATCTCCTTCAGGATGTTCACCTCACGCTCTATGTCCTCCCTTGTCACCCCACGTCGACTTGACTTGCTACGTCGTTTCTTGATGAATTTGGCAGCATACTCCACTCCCGTGCTCCTGTGTCGACATCTTCTGACCACAGCAAACTGACCGCTGTCAACGAGAAGGGAGAGTGTTCAAGTTGCATTAAGACATCACCGTTCTTTTAACACTTTAAACAACTCGGATAAATGAATAAAACCACTAACAAGATGATGATGCTATCATAACTAGCAAGAATAGAATAATTTTTTAATGAAAAACCACCACTATTTGTGCACAAACTGGCAAAAATCAACAACTGATGTTGCAGATGAAAAATGAAATACAGCAAGCAATAATCTGCAAGGACACCCAGCTATGTGGTCCCAAAGAGTATACTAGTGTTCAGGAATAGTTTAAAAAAACAAAAACAAAAAAAACAGACTTCAGGCCATATATTAACTAGTTTATTAAGGAGACATCTTGGCCAAAATGAGAGGGTGGGAATATGAGGCGTGAAAAGGGTTGATCAGAAACAGCTTTAATAAATAAGTGGCTGATGAATCATGGCAGACGTCAACTGAAAACAGAGGTGCTAATAAACACTGAATTAAGACACCCACATGAATTCAATTCAACATCAGGGCAACATAATGCAAACCTGCGAAGGCATTTCCCACTTACATAAACATGCAAAGTTTAGTGTTCCATAAAGAAAATGACTCCTGGGTTATATCTCATACCCTTTGCTCATTTTTTGATGCCATATAATGCTTCTAATGTAAAGACAGAAAAGTGAGCCGAGTGAAACTGTAGCTCCAGTAAAAGAGTATTCACGCATTCCTGCAGAGTAAGATACAAAAACAAGCCTCGCTTTCACCTCCAGCAGTCCTTCATAATCAGTTTGACGACAGTGTGTTAATTACAGCCAAACTGCACAGCTTTCAGAGTCAGCAGCACGCTGATAAGAATCACAGCTCAGCACAGCTTCAACACAGCTGACAAACATCCAAGTATCATTCCAACACTCCACACACCCGACTATAAAGAGAGCTTTCCTACTTTAATTATTCATAAACACAAGGCTCTGATGAAATATCAGCATTTTGTAATGTTGGCATGGCAATGCCGAATCCTTAGAAACAAACAAATCTCAACATTTGTCCCTACTTTTTTTAAACAACTCAGCTTATCAGGAGGACTTGAAATAAGCCAAATGCCATTTCTATGAAGAAGAGGAGGTGGAGGTGGTAGAGGACTACAGATATCTGGGTGTACAGAGCAGACTCTACTCCTTGATGAAGCTTCATGTGACAGGTCATAAACACTGTTCGGGCAGCAGCCTGAACAGAGAAAGCCTGACGTCCCTGTCCCCGGCCACTTCCTCCAGCTCTTCTTGGGGGACCCCGAGGCGTTCCTAGGCCAGCCGAGAAACATAGTCTCTCCAACGTGTCCTGGGTCTTCCCCGGGGCCTCCTCCCAGTGGGACAGGCCCGGAACACCTCACCGGGGAGGCGTCCAGGAGGCATTCTCACCAGATGCCCGAGCCACCTCATCTGACTCCTCTCGATGCGGAGGAGCAGCGGTTCTACTCCGAGCCTCTCCCGGATGACTGAGCTTCTCACCCTATCTCTAAGGGAGAGCCCAGACACCCTGCTGAGGAAACTCATTTCGGCCGCTTGTATTCGCGATCTCGTTCTTTCGGTCACTACCCACAGCTCGTGACCATAGGTGAGGGTAGGAACATAGATTGACCGGTAAATCGGGAGCTTCGCCTTCTGGCTCAGCTCCTTCTTCACCACGACGGGCCGGTGCAGAGCCCGCATCACTGCAGACGCCGCACCGATCCGCCTGTCAATCTCCTGCTCCATTCGTCCCTCACTCGTGAACAAGACCCCGAGATACTGGAACTCCTCCACTTGGGGAAGGATCTCATTCCCGACCCGGAGAGAGCATTCCACCCTTTTCCGGCTGAGGACCATGGTCTCGGATTTGGAGGTGCTGATTCTCATCCCAGCCGCTTCACACTCGGCTGCGAACCGCTCCAGTGAGAGCTGAAGGTCACGGCCTGACGACGCCAACAGGACGACATCGTCCGCAAAAAGCAGAGACCCGATTCTGAGTTTGCCAAATCGGACCCCGTCAACGCCCTGGCTGCACCTAGAAATTCTGTCCATGAAAATTATGAACAGAATCAGTGACAAAGGGCAGCCCTGACGGAGTCCAACCCTCACAGGAAACATGTCCGACTTACTGCCGGCAAAGCGGACACTGGAAACTACCATGGCCTTTCATTTTAAAACTACAATTAATAAGTAAATCACATGAAATACCTTTAAAGAAAGATAAGTTTCTCAACTGAAGATACACGGTATCTTTACTGTTACAAACATGTTGGATTTTACACGTTTAATTTTACAAAACAAACAGGTATGAAGACTGTTTACACGTCTAATTTAGGGCTGCAACTAACGACTATTTTAATAGTCGACTAGTCACCGACTATTGAAACGATTAGTCGACTAATCGGATAATTATTCATTTTTTTCTTAAATTTAGCATGCAGTTGCTTTAATTATGTGGCAAATGATAATAAACAAAAAGAAAAATGGGTACTTCAATGAAAAATGCATCTTTTATTCAACTTTGCTGCTGATTCATACAAAAAGTAAATAAAAATGTCCCATCTAAAAACGCTTATTGAATGTACAATGTACATCAAAAACAAAACGCATTGGCTTGAATGTTACTTCAATCTTACCGAGGCGAGTCGGACTCCGTTTCGTTTAACTGCCCGACGTGCTTTTTCTTCAAATTTTCATTCATCACCGAGGTGCTGGCATGATACGCAAGGTCTGCTTTGCACCTTGCAAGTAATCTTTTTACTCACCGTATCCAAGCTAAAATGCTCCCAAACTTTAGAAGTTTTGCTAAGCGTAGCTAATGTGTTTGACATCGCTATTTCTGTGTATGTTACCGCTCGACAGTGACGCTATTCTGCATGAGCGACTCTCGGCAGAGATTGCAATTAAGTGGATGCCTCCCTGTTGGAAAAACACGTCTTGCGACAATGGAATTCATTGTCGACCATTTCTATTATCGATTTCAGTCGTTGCAGCCCTATTCTAATTGCGACTGTAATGATTTGGAAACCAACATGAACATCTATCATCAAATAGCTCCTGTGCATTCACATCATAACCATCTCCCTGTGCACGTGTTGTGTCCCTTCAGGTCCATCTGTAGTTTAGTGCCAACAGGCTGCAGATACAAAAATGGTCAAAGTTAAGTGGAATGACAAACGATTTGTGTGCAGATGGACTGCTAAAAGAGCACTTTCACTGTTAAGGCAGTCCAAATGTGGTGGGCCATTTCAGCATGACAAATTACTTTATGTAGAAACAACACAGGCGCTGTTATGGAAATTCTACCATCACGTTGCCATGCAGCGTTGTTATTGAACGCTGCTATTTGACAGGACAACGCTGACTCCACTGTCACTCGACCAAAACAGTGCCAGAAAAACCACTTGGGGAAGCGAGGACACTTGGCTGAGGGCTGTTGACGCCTCCGCCGACTGTGCCTCCTCAAAGCCCCGGCAATCATGAAGCACTTAGTGTACCAAACACCCACGGAGGGAAGAAGAGAACAAGGGGGTAGGGGTGAGAGAAAGAGGAGTGAGAGAAAATTAGAGACCGTGCCACATTCTGTCTTATTTTTCAGATTTGCAATAGAAAAGCTCCTCTGGCAACAGTTTTCGTTGCCTTGGCCCAAAAACACGGCTACAATGAAGTGAGAGTCCTGCACTGTCATCCGACTCCCACAGATCTGCCAAGACTACAGCGTCACAATTATGTGAAAGCACTTCAGTAATTTAGCTATACGTATGTTTCTCTCACTAATCCTTAAACTACAACAAGTCTCAGTATTTCATGAGTAAATGAAAGATCCAGACAACTAACACTGCCAGCTTTAAAGGAAGAGAGAAATTAGGGACAGCAAATTTAAAGGGGATAGAGAATCAAAATCATCTTTTTCACGTTTTTGGTGTTAGTTCTGAGTCTCCCCGCTGTGAGGAGTACACACGAAGTGCCAGCAAGTGTCAGAATCTCTGTTTCAAGTACTCCCCCTTTTTTGAATTGCCGCCAGAAAATGGGCAAATCCGTGTTTGAGCATTAAGTGACTTATCTTTCGGCGCAATTGCCCCCCCACACCCAAATCCACAGCCACCCCCTTTCAGACATGCCCCTTCGAGGGGAAAACAGAAACAGGTGTGCCTTCCAGGGCTGTGAAAGCGGACTACAATCGTTACATATTCTTACCCCGGAAAGCAATGTTCGCGATCAATGGCTTTTATTTATTTTTAACAGCATCCCCAGTACATACAACCAGGCTTCAGTCGGAATTTAATGCTCAGTAGAGGGTCAGTTCCGACTTTGCAACAAAATCAACCCCAGCAATCAGTACAGCCTGTAAGTATCACATTTTATTTTGTTTTAAATGTGTGTTGTGCCATATTCCTGTTGTAAGAATTGCACGTTAGCTCTGGCTTGTTCATTTAAAGGGAATGAGCTTTCTTTTCAGTCAGTGTATTACTCTATAGCTCTGTTTTCAGTGAGAGCAAGGGCAGCCAATAAAGCAACGGCAACCGAATAGCGCCAACACCTACCTGCATTTCATAATGAGGTTGCCAGATAAGCTCTGAAACGACGCCAATAAGGGCAAACGACGCATTCTAAACCCAGCATAGTAACAGCTGTTTCAGAGAGCCTTTCAGGGAGGTTCTGAGCCATTACAGACCCAAACAAATTTTTTTGGGCTACATATCACATCACAGAACAAGGATTAATGCCCCATTCAACCATTCTCTATCACCTTTAAATTGGAAAAACAGAAGAGACTAAAACACCCCTCTGTTCTGACCTATAACAATTGCTTCAGCAAACAGTATTGACCAAAGCAAAGTTGAACTTTCTTCAAAATCTCAACTTTCTCTGATTCCAGCTTCAAATATGTGATCATTTTCAGATTTCGGTCTTCTTCAGAGGATTTTGGTGTGAAATCCATGCAGTAGATCACCTGCAAGCTCTGTCGGTAACATAAAGAAAACAGGTCAAAGAGATGCTTTGCAAATCAGCCGAATCCTTCGCTTGGCATCAAATTCAGAATGAGCGCCCCCATTCAACCAAAAGCATTCTTTAAGTTTTAACATCTGACATTTGAAATTGTCCTCGTGCATATGTGGTTGAATGATTTGTAAATCACTGCATTCAGTTTGTATTTACATTTTACAAATCATCCAAATATTTTCAAAATGGGGGTTCAACAATAATATTGGACTTATTCTGGAAGATTACTGGCCTCAAAAAAGCAGAAAACAACTAAAACATGGTTTAATTATTTCCGCTCCTTCTAGGTTTAGTAAAGAAAAAGCATTTGAAAAAAAGATGAGCTAGTAATCCCTGTAAAATGTGAGGCGGTGACTGCACGTCGACAGTAAAACACACCGGCTTGTTTGCTGCTCCTTCAGCTCACGTTCACCACGGTTCATTTTCAGTGAGTCACTCCACTAATTCCAGCGTTTCTAATTACATTTGATGGTTTGACCTAAAATTACAATGCAAATTTCTTTTGTTCTCTACGATTTGTACAATGAACACCAAAATAAGATAGTGAAGGTAGACGTAAATTCAATAGACCGACTCCATAATGTGTAAAACTCTTTGGAGGCAAAGAAAGGAAGATATTGCTACAGTTTTTGAGGAAGTGGTGTAACAGTGGACTGCAGAATCACAAGGAACAATGGCATCACTGGACCAAAGAAACAACCAGCTAACAATAATATCCATGCCAAATGTTTGTTATATAGTGAACCAAATGTTTAAAAAATGCTTTGAGTATAACCACATAATAGCACGATTGTGGACCTTAAACCAAGAAGCAGCAATCTTAGGCCTTGTACACATGAAAATGTTTTTTTTTTGGTAAGTACAGATTTTTCTAAGCATTTGAGACTATCGCTCACATGCAAATGCAGTTTTAGGGAGTAAAACCAAACTTTTCGGGTGAAATTTTACACCAAATCTGACAGCAACATTTATCTGTGAACTGGAAAACAAGGACTTTTGGTTTGCAACATCAGACTCTGTGCCATTACTCCTTTGTCCAATATCAAAATATGTGCCATATTCCGCTTTGTTGCCATGTCGACAGGAGATGACAGCAAGATATTTCTGGTGCCAACATTGTTTACAGCACTTTTAAACATGTTTGGACATAAATGTAGAGTTACTCTCCAACTCTACTGAAGAAAAGAGAGTTTACTGCTACAAAATCCAACCCGAACCAGTGGCCAACGTCTCCGGATTCTGACAAGACTCGATCAGACCGAGTTGATTGAACAATTTTGATAATAAAAGGATTAGTGAGGAGCTTTGCCTGCACATTTAGGGAAGACAACTATGATGAGAGCTCCTGTTGGTGCTGCTAGGAAGGTTGCACACTTCAACTATTGCTATAATGCTGAGAAACTGAACTAAGAGGAATGATTGCTCTTTAAGGAAGTGACTTGTCCTGTGACTGAGCCAGAGACGTGAAGCAGACAATGTGAGGAGGAAAACAGAGCTGAGGATGAGGGCTTTCTCATGCTAATAACACTTCCACCCCCACTCAGTCTGGCCTCAACCTATTGTTGCTCAAGACACTGTCACTCAGGGCTCTGTGCCTGTCTAGATATTAGGTTCAGACATCAGGATCTGATCCGTTCCTTTCACAGAAACGGACAGAAAAGTGTGGAGGACTGTTGTTCACATGCTGTGCCTGTAATATAATACATATATATATATATACACACTCAAACACACACTATCTCTGAGCAACTGTTACACACATCTCTAACTGGATGAAACCACTACACTTTAATGCTTGGTCTTTGGGGAATCATTTTAGTTACAAAATGTGCAGCTGTAATATGTCAGCTATGATATGTTTAACAAACATAATTCAAGTTCAGCAGTTTGACAAGTCCTCACATGAGATGATGAAGTGTAAAAACCGGAAAAGTTAGAAAGTCGTTAGTTGCTGGCATCTGGAAGCACTCTCAAACCAGAAGATCAACTCAATCTAACGGCTATCAGCATCATCCTCTTAAAACTTTCCACAGCTGAAACTTCTGCAGGGGAAAATCTGTGAAGTTGGTGCAATATCAATGACAGGAAATCAGCTGGCTTTTCCTTGTTCGTCCTAAACAAGACGTTTACATCATCTGTGTTCTGCAGACATCCCGTCGCTCATTTTCACATCAAACTCTTATGGTATGTGCAGCACTGTGGATTCCATATGTTTTCATCTACATCTTTTATTTTCCCCAGTGACACACATACTACGGTGCTTTTGGATGAGAAGGCCTTAAGAAACAGGCAGAAAGCAAAATTTCTGAACATAAAAGAATGGAACTGATCAGGCACTTGAAAATACTTTTGTTGATACTTTGATATTTTGTTGGTGCTCTTATTGTGTCAGACGTTTAAATGCAAATGAAGCCTTGTGCATACAAATTCAAGGCAATTCACCCCAATTTAAGTCAAGACAACCCACGTCTCAACATTGGTGTTTTTGAGAATTCCATTTGGCATGGAAAGATGATATACTGTATACATTTCAGTGCATTAATGCCATATAGTGCACATCATGATTACATGACTTTACTACATAGACTTTCATGTTAAAACACCGGTGTCAGACTTGTAGTGAAGCATATTCGTGGCTCTGGGTGATTGCTTCATGAAGGGAGGAAGCTAAATAGTGGCCTCATCTATTCTTGGGTTGGGTTGACACACATGGAAGAATTACACTCTGAAGCTCAGCGCTCACAACTTTTGCAACAGCACTTTAGTTCAAATCTTTTAAGTATAACTGGGTTGGGTTAAAAACCCAGCATGAAAATGTTCAGGAGCCGTGCACTTTACATTTCCTTATCCTCCTTTGTAGTCATTTAATCTGAACAACAAAGTCTCCCCACACACACACCAAATCACGTAAATCTGAATAAAACATTTCCATCACCATCTCTCTGAAGCACGCTGTGTTAAAAGGATATAATAATAAAGCTAAAACGTGTGTGAGGGAAACTCAAACTAAAGCCCTGCGCTCCTGTTTTTTCCAACGCTCTCCCACTGTAAGCACATAAAGAGGGGAAAGTGAGCCCACCCTTCTTCAACAACACCAGCTGCACACATACAAACAAGGAAAAATGGCAGCAGTTCAACTGCTGCTCTCTTCCCTTGGTGATGTAGAGGAGAGAAAACAGAACCAAATGCTGCCTTGAAAACCAAACAGACTTTCTTTCTTAGAGTTTCATCTTTTACGAATTAAGACCCATCTAGAAGTTTGTAGGCATTAATGTAGTGTACTCCCCTTGTATGATGGACTCCATATGTTTCCTTACTGGCATAGACTAGCAAGGAAATCCCTCTCATCCTCAAGGGATATGCAGGGAAAACACTGACTTGCACAACCGCTGCTGAATAAGCACAAGAGATAGGGCTGAAATAATGAGCAGACACAGAAGAAATGCCTCCCTGGGAATCACTGACAAACAGAGGCAGGGAGGGTGTTTTTCCAAGAGTAGCTCACCCCCTCAACCCTCAACAGAGCAAAACCTCAGGTAGTCTGAAGGATCAAATTGCTTAGCTCGCTTTGTTGTGCTTGAAGCACAGACAAGGCTTCCCACTTTTGGCCTACTTGTTTCTCTAAAGGAGGGAAGGGGGTGAGAGGAATTGAGCAGGCGGAGGAGATGGTCGTTTGTGTCTACCAGAGCTGCCTGGGTGGGTGACAATGCATAACATGCAGAGCCTTACATAACTTAATTCTGATGGCTAGAGATTTCTTTCTGTGGAAAGATACCATGGTTACTGAACTGCAAACAGATGTCTTGCAGCAGGTCCATCACAAACAGTGCAGTTCTCCAAATCCAACAACTAATAAGACAGGTTGACTATACGCAGGAAGACCTAATGCTCTGCTGCTTCTTCATACAGATGTGATTGCACTCGGTTTACACGCAAACAGCCAAACGAACAGCATCAGATCAGCCAAACAGTTCATTTGAATGAACATGTCCTTTAAAAAGGTTGCTTTAAGGCAGGAGCTGTGAAGAGGCATCGTTTGGACAACCTTGCAGCTTAAAGAAAAAGAAAACGAAAACATCAGACAATTATTTGTACTGTACGTAGTTAAATAACCAGCATACCTGTTGAATTATTTATTGAAATATCAATACGTGGATAAAAAAAAACTAAATTAAGGTTCTGCTAATCTTATTTAAGTTAAGACTGTTAGACAATAAAAAACATTTGGTGATGCGGCTACAAGATTAAGGACCCTTTCTTTTAAACTTAATTACCAATTTAAACATAATTGTAGGCACCCCAAAAATTGTCTCTACCCACTGTTGGCAGGGGCTCTGGTATCAACTTTGACACGACACACTAAAAAAAATATATGACAGCTTAAAACAATACTTGTGGTTGTGCTTGAGTCTTGTGTGCACTATGTAAGCAGTAAGCAGACTGAGCATTGGCCACTAGTGAGCTGTCAGATGTGCGCTGCCTCGCCTGGATGACCATCGGGTCTTCGTTAGAAGCTGCTGCTCAGACTGGAAGTCTGGCCCCGTCAAGATGAGGCTGCGCTGGAATGAACAATGTTCAGTGATAATGAGCAGCAGAAAGGCTTTGTAAACAAGACTCGGAGAA
This sequence comes from Odontesthes bonariensis, assembly GCF_027942865.1. Classification (NCBI taxonomy): domain Eukaryota; kingdom Metazoa; phylum Chordata; class Actinopteri; order Atheriniformes; family Atherinopsidae; genus Odontesthes; species Odontesthes bonariensis. The sequence continues at coordinate 10,624,960 of NC_134511.1, forward strand.
GTGGGAGTGGATAGAGAATACAACTGATGATAACAAGCACACCACACAATACAGCACAATGCAACACAAAAGTGACAAATATGTGAGATGCAGTGGATAAAGCAGGCCACTTTTCTTATCACTGGCGTTATTTTTAACAGTTTTAACTCTCGTGGGAAACATTGTCACACCCAGAAGGAGAAGCAGCTGTGGCTCTTCTACAGTTTGTGATGAATCTTATGTAACAATTCGACAGGATGGAAAGTAACCGTGAATGGAGAAAGAACCTTGAAGTTTACTTGCGGATGGAGAGAGCATTCTGCGGTTATTTAATGGACACGAAAAAGGGAAACTCAAAGAAAACAGCAGCATTCAGCTCATAAAATTCTGGTAATTACAAAACTCAGGTCACATCAATTCATTTTCTACAGAAAGGTTGCGTTTCAAATAGACAATACAGTCCTTTCTTTCAAAAAACATATAAAGAGACGCTTTTTTTTTTTTAACAAAAAGCAAAGTGAACAATGTGACATGACTGCCTAACCTAAATTTCAGACGGAGTGATATAACAAAATCAGACCAGAAACAACTGAACCTCAAAAAGATAACAATAAATAATAGAAAAAGAAAATATTATGACAATGGCAGCCAAGACAAAATGTCCAGTGATAACATATCTTGTTGAAAGAAACCAGACCTGCATCTGGTCTGTCTGAATGGTGAACTGTGAAATGTTTTAAATGACACCATTTTATCCTAAAATGAGCAAGATATTCAGTTCTTATCTAAATATGGCAGTTCTTTAAAATTTCATGAGCAGAAATGGGAGTTGTGCTCAAAAGGCAGCCTTCTCTGGGGGAATGAGGTGATAAAAAAAGCCCAGTCTAAAGTTCACACTCACACCCGTACCTGCCAAGAAAAACAAAATTTTCCCAGCTGTCAAATAAAGATCTCCTTTAGACTTTCATGCATCTGCATTCCTGAAACTGAAATGAAGAAAATCCACCTGATCGCAGCAGCTGAAGCATTTATCCAGTCAGACAGAGCATGACCAGGCGCTGTCAACGACTTAAGCTCATCTGGGCAGCAGCAGATATTGCAGAATAATCCAACACTTACACAATTCTAACTAGACTGTGAAGGAAAAAAAAAAAAAAAAGACTAGGATACACATCCGTCTAATAACTGGCCTCAATCCCGTCCTAATCTATCTATGCATGAAAGCCTACACTGGTAGGAATATAATGTATCTCCCCAGCGTTGTTTACAATGTACTTTTTGACAGATTCTTTCATGCCACTATGCTGCAGGATATGGACACGCATTTAAAAATAAATAAATAAATAAATAAAAAAAAAAGGTAAACTGAGCAGCAATGTCCTTGTGCTACTGTGGCCAATACTACATTGTGTATCATCTCTTTTACACTACTCTGAGTCAGCTATCGATTGGCTGTTTTTCTACTACAGTGAAATAGGAGAGGGGGCTGAAAAGCTGAAGTTAAGTACAATAGCAGGCAGGCCTGCAGAGCTCCAGGAGGGCACACACAAAGCCTCTCTGTCAAATCTGATATGCACGTACATGCACTGAAGGAAGATGACACAGGAGTGGGAACACAATGAGTGCAATCTCACCTACAGTTTGGCGTCCTTTGTTGTAGATCACAGAGCAAATTTTTTTTCTTTCTTGTGTGTGCATGTTGTTCCTGTTGGTGTAGTCACATGATATGAGCACATGCAATGTTGTTTAACACGTTTGTTTTTCTGGCCCCAGAGCGAGTTGTGAGCACTTCGCTGACATATGATAAGACAAAGCTGTAAGTATTTACATGTCCTGCAGTTATAGAGCAGCGTGATTATTCACTGGGGTTGTGTTTCTGGTAAATTAATATCCACTCATTCATTCTGGATACTAACTGCTGCATTCAATTAATTTAAAACAGCTCTCCATCATCACATTGAACCAAAAGAGTCAATATTATGCTAAAACTTACAAAGAAGCTCTCTGAAGGCAAAGTAAGAGGCAGATTGCAGAGACATTTCCATCAGTGTACAATACCATTTAATTTAGTGCCATCACATGCATATTGGTATTTTACACACTAATGTAACAGTGATCATTGTCACTTAACTTAAGTTTACACACCAACAAAACAATTCAAGTAATTTCCATCCCAGTTTGCCCTCCTGCTTCTATATACAACTAATCCCTGTAACATTCTCATCAAATACCTAACCTATGGTGCTTAACATCTGCCCATTATGTCTACATTATGTCTACATTATGTCTACTCTACAATTACACATCAGTAAATATGTGTCTCTATCGAAGCTGGACAATGCAGCCACGGGATAAAAGTGAGGCTTTAAAATGAAGAAATTAGGATGCATTTTCAGATTTTTCCACATGACCAATTTAAATCAAAACCTTTTAAATGTACAGTGCTTCATTCAGAGTGAAGGGCGGCTGTGGCTGAGAGTGGGTCACTCTCACTGCTCAAAGATTGGTGAACTGACAGCTGGAGGGGTGTCAGTCCACCTCCTTGCCACGGGCAACGTGCCCTTGAGCAAGGCACCGTACCCCCATGCTCCCCAGGAATGGCCGCCCACCGCTCCAGTGTATATGGCATCCGTCTCCATGAGTGTGTGACCTTATGTGCATGTGTGTGTTCAACAGGTGCCCAACTGGATGGGTTAAATGCAGAGGAGTAATTTTGACATGACAATAAAGTCTTAATCTTAGTAATAAATTAGCATTTACACACAAAGTCACACCAGCAGTTCCAATGTTACCCAATTCCGATTTTTTGCTCTCATGTGACACAGATACGATATGTTTTTTGACCATGTAAATAGGACAAGGACGCATGCATTCGGATATTTTGAGATCGGATACAGGACTCCTTCATATGTGGAAATTTATCAGATACGAATCGGATATGTGACAATGCGACCGCCGTGTAAACAGGCAGATCGGATATTCTTACACATTGCGTTCCACACGTCATTAAATACGCATTTTCAGTGGAATCGCCCGACGAAATGTGGTGTCTTGGTAGGAGAAGAATGGGGACAAACTCTCCAACAGCATATCAAAAGTTTGTCGGCTCATTCTAAAATTGCTGACCCACTGCTCTTCATCAAAGCCCGCCACAACATTTTCCCATCAGTCCTGGGATCGGTCTCGCACCCAGACACTCCTCTGAACAGCTGGGGAGGCAATAATTGAAGCGTGTGCACAGGATGCAATAATGGTCCTTTTCCTCCCTCTCTGCCTTAAAATCCTGCCAATGTTGGGCGAACTTCTCATGTACCGCAACACTAGCATCACACCTATGTACGTCGTCCATTTGCCTCAGCAGTAAGGCAAGGCATCTTTATTTATATAGCGCATTTCATACCACAGGCAACTCAATGTGCTTTGAGTACTTAGAGTTTGGTAAACACTTAACACATTGACTCCCAAGTCACGTAAAACTAAGTTTTTACTGCCCATGCGTTGGCTCCCACATGGTAAAAATACGTTTTTACGTTTTTTTTATGGATTCTGAATCTATACATTCTAATGCACATTCTGTGTGATTTTTGTAATTATGTGATGAACAGAACTGACATAGATGGCAGTCAAAAATTGGTGTCATCATCTGGACATTTTGATCATCACGCCAATGGCTTTGCGTCAACTCAAGAACAATTTTGATAACGCTGCATTGATTGTTGTGCATTTCCGCATTTTGCCCAATCGCACGTGTCGGTTTCCAGAGGGTGACGTTAAAGTAACATAAACAAACAACAAGAAGGAGAAGAAGACACGCGACAAGTCTAAGGAGGCGGTCTTATGAACAGGTTAGCTTTGCAACATGCGACACGACGCAAATCCTCTGACCCGGATATGTAAGTATCTAAAGTGCGACAGGCTGAAAGAGCGCACGTTTCACAAAAGCCCCGATATCTCAGTTTGTTGTTGATTTTGGTGGATACCCGCCTTGGTTTAGCTAAGGATAGCTCGCTAATGGCGGCACCTAGAGACACGCAGTTTTGACCCACAAAGAGTTTAAAGTCTCAGCTTTCAAACGAGCCATAACATGTTTCAGTGGCCCTATCACATAGTATGCTGTGACTGTACAAAAAACGTCAAAAAAATGGTTTAGAACGCTGGGATTCTACGACATAATTCTGTAAAAACCGCCGGTATTCAATGTGTTAAGTAGGCATGCGCGATGTTTCAGGTGATAGGCAAGTGTAATCGCGTGAATCAGATATGAGTCACATTATTAAAGTACGTGTAACCACACGTTAAAAAAAAAAAAATAAAAAATAAATCGGATTTAGGCAAAAAATCAGATCTGGGCATCAAGACTTGCAGTGTAAATGAAGCCTTAGAAGAACAAAAAAACGAGCGACTAAAAGTGAGAGAAAGAACAGTCACACTGTGAAAGTGGAAAACAGCTTAAATTAATGTCATATTCCACTTGTTATTCGAAGCAGATTCAACTCAACTAATTCCCATTAAAAGTTCTGTCATTGTTAGAAGCAATTACACAATGACAAAGCCCCCCCCCCCCACCAACATACCCCTGAAAATATGGGTCATGCTTTCCTTCCCATCCATATCCCATAAAGAAGAAAAAAACAAAACTAGCAGTCTGTTTTCCTGAGATGTGTCCCTTTAAACCTGCCTGTTCACTTCAATTATAGTCCTGCTTCTCTACTTAATTAAATTGTCTTTGGCTCATGGGGGATGAATAAAGTCCCAGTGCACTGCATTTCAGCTTTTGTTAGAGTCCAAATTCACGTCAGTCTTTTCCTGTAGAGCTGCAGTTGATACAGCTCTGAGCAGCTCTCCTGCATCTGACACTCTTTGGGTATTTATGTGCTGAAGGAAATGATCTACATAGATGACAGAGCAGATAAAAACAGAACAGAAACTACACGATGCTAACAAATTCTAGAGAAAAAAAGTGCCCCTTGTGCACTTTAAAAGCTGGGCTAGATCAAAGAATGATTACAGCTGAAACTAGCATTCACTTGCAGTCATTCTGTCATTTTTACTTCAAGTCTCTCGATTGACATGTGACAGAAAACAGTCGTATTTCCGTGTTGGACTGTTGCAATCTTCCCAAATCTTTAAAATCTTAGCTAAAGCTGCGAAAAGTTATTTCAATACTTTACTTAGAGGGCTTTATTCATCCAAACCTAATTGAAAAGCCAAACCCAATTGAAAAGACAGATTTTCATTAGTTTTGTGTACTTTTCATGCCAGCTTCAATTATTTCAACAGCTTGTTGAGTCCAACCAGGAACAGGCATGAATGTCATCTTTAGATGTCACATCCTTAGCAGTTTGACCAATGACCGGGGGGGGTCAAAAGGATGGAGCCTTTGCAACCTGGCAGCAACCAGCAGGCTCCGAGGCTCTCTGCTCTCCGATTTGATTCAGTGTGAAAACTCCCCGGTGAGGCCAAGCTTTTCATTAGCATGGAGAGAAGAGTGGGAGGCAGACCTGGAGTACTCTCTTCCCACTCACTGGTAGTGTGGGCCACAAGCTGCACCAGCAGAAAAACATTATGCAACCACCGTGCCATTGTGTACAGCGGAAGGGTTACCACGGCAACAGGATTCAGAGACTGAGCAGAGGAACCAGTGCTGGTTGGAGGAAGGAAGAGTGTGGTAGATAATCCTGGGTGGGTGTCAACTGGGTGCGTGTGTGTTTATGTACATATAATAGTTTTATCAGGATGTCCTGTTCGAGTCATCTTCTCGTAATAATGACATGGACACAGAAAACTATCTGCGCTACAGTACATGGGTGCTAAAATTCTGCTTTTAACAGCCACAACACATCAGAGCTCCAGGTAGGACTTAATAAATACTGCATAGCTAAATTTGTAATAATTTGTAGAATCATAATTTTATCGGTTCTGAATGTAAGCAGAGGCAGTTACAACAACCTGAGTAACGTAAAGTACGATGATCGTAAACAAAAAAAAGATTACAGACTGAAGACAGAAGAGTCTCAAACAGACATCGGTGCAGCACCACTGACAGTAGGCTAAATGAGAGGCTGGCAATGTTTGCCCTCGTCTTGTAGCTGCAGAGAAAAGCCATTCAACTTGTCAGAGGAATGTCATTCACCTCCCCCAGCTCCAATGTTGTAAGGCGGAACAAACAATGGACACATTGTACTCAAGGGTAAAAAGAGGTAAAAGGTTTCTTTTACCATCTTCAGTCCTTATGATCTACAGCAACCATGATCTTCTGTCATGGTGCTCCTGAGGCCAAAACAACCCCTACTGTGTTATCATGATCCCAGCGGGTCTTTCAGCTGCAACTTACAACAGAGAAGGTGTGTAGACTCAAAGATCAACATAGGTGTGTAGATATTAACACTCTGGCGCAAGCAGAGAATCTGCTTTGATCCCCGGACCACATACTGAAGTGCTGTCTACGGTGCAGCCAACACCAACACTTCAGTGCATGTGTGTGATAGAAAAGTTCTGCATAGCCTGCAACAATGTAGAGACTAAAGGCCGGCGCACATCTTTACGATGTCATCGTTGCATCGTTTGTCGGGTGATCGGCATAACAATTCGGACCGTATTTGACACGCTCACACGTCCACCGCACACACTTATGAAGCTACGATTTTTTTGACCGAATGTTATCACATGACCGAAATAGGAAGCCACAAATCACGTGACTCAAACTGGAGGCAGCCATGTTTGTGTCGTAGTCGTCCAACGTGACTAAGTGCGCTATTCCCATTGGCTGTTTAAATAATCCTGCGCGATGACATTGGAACAGAGACCGCACACACATACAATTGTATTCGGCACAAGGAAAATCCGTACGGAAATATCAAACATGTTTGATTTGATCCGATGAAACGACAAACGACAAAATCGTCTGTCGGCTGCTACCGCACACCTTTACAATTCCCATGCGAAGTCATCGGGCCGACAAAATTGTACACGAATCGTAAAGGTGTGCGCCGGCCTTAAGAAGTGGTGTATCGATAGTCGCTATCCGTCAATCCGACTCAGTGGTCACTAAACCTTTCGAAGTTCTCCGTCGGGATGTCGGATCCGCAATGCAGTTCACCTCCTGATCAGTAGGCGTCGCTACGTTAAACGACCCAATCTCGCGACGTCTATCGTGAAAGTCGTTGATTGATGAGTTTACCTTCCGGCTCCGTTCCGCTCCTCACAGTGAACGATGGCGACCGAGAGAGAAAGACTGTTGTTGGAGTTGGAGCTTGTTGATTTTGAAATGCAAATAATTTTGACCAAATGTTGACCTGCACACAGTAAACTCTTTCAAAAATGGCGGTGTTGTTTTTCTGAGAGGAAGGAGCTAACTAACCTGAAAAGTGATTCCGGAAATGATGTTGTTAGCCGACCAATCACAACCCTCCGCGAGTCTCCATAAATCAGGCTGAAAGGCGTTTTGAGTGGTCAACTAAACGCAACACAAATACAGTCCATTTACCATTTAAATGCTTGCTTTAGTTCCTAAAAAACAAGTCATGCAGAGATAACAGCATGAAAAACATTAAACTAAAATATATTTCATGCTCACTCTGAGGGGGCAACATCTTGTCTTGGTGTATAAACATCAACACAACATGGGTCTGCCAATGACAAGAGATCACTCTGATTGGCTGCCCACAGCAGTAAATTAGCTCCTGTATGTTAGGGTTAGTTTTCTATGCATGAAGCTTAAAGGAGACATATAATGCCCTTTTGTAAGGTTTTAGTCAAATACTTGAGAAAATTTCACTTGGCTACAGCACAATAGTACTTTTCTACCTCCAGCACCTCTCCTGAGACCAGAGATGGAGACAGAGGGGTGTGGTTCTGAGCAACTACTCAACCCTTTTTTTCTGGGATTGCTCTTGAGAAAGATGGCTTCTCCTTAGCATGGAGGTTGCTGAGGAGGCAGTGTAGGAGGAAGAAAGTTTGCAAGGAGACAGTGACCGTCCCCGGCAGAACAAAGATGCTATATAAATCTGAACTGTAGTCAGATACTAAACAAGAAGGAGCTCTTGGAGTTTTTCAGGGTCCGACTCCGTTTCAAACTGATATAATTGTTCTGCGTCAATAAGTGCAATAGAATGCAGAAAACACAAAAATAATTAAGGTATTCCACCAGTCGTACTAGCTCAATACATAGATAGTTACAGAAGTGATCCGAGGGGTAAATTGTTTAGCAGTATAGTGCCAGTAAACAATGCTTTCTCATCAGCAGTATTGGACAAATCTGGAGATGTCCACATAGCGTAACTCGTAGGCATGCATATATACCGTTAATACTGCGTGAAAACATTTTGTGTATATTTCAACTTAAAAATTGTACTCTGAGATCCCCATCTTACTAACAACCCACCGGTAATGCAATGCGAACAGATCAAGAGCGGTAAATGGCATTCAATGTAGCCAACAAGACTGAGGAAAGGACTGATGTTGTGCCGAAAACACACCTCAACAACACAGCTGCGGCATATCTGAATTACAGAATGTGACTGTCAGCTAGAAAGTATTTAATTAAAGTAATGCCATAACGATGACATCATTCGTTCGAAAAGTAACAGCAATTACTTGGTGTATGTAATCTCCATTACCTAAGCTGTCAGTGTTTGCTACTGCTAAATAAATAAATGAACACATAAATAAACCCTAAAGAAGCCTAAAACTTCTCAAATACTCACATCTCCCTCATCTGAAGTTCAGGCACAGAGATCTGGAACTGATCCCTCTGTGTGACACTTCCTTCACAAGTCCAGCATTGAACTGTGAATAAAGTGCCAGCATTGTGTGGGGGGTTTCTGTGTTTTTACTGTACTAAACAAAGTAATTTTCATCTAATATATCCCATTTAAATCCTTAATTAAAACAAATTTGATGTGTTAGTTTAAATTGAGAGGCATATTTTAGAGTCTAAACACATTAAAAACACACCTGACTGAGCTAGAACCATGCTAAAAACTGAACTAAGAATGACTTTACTTTGACTCTCTCCTCCCCGGGCAGACACACCTGTGTGTTGCTGAAGAGGAACTTAGTGCAAGCGGTTACTGCATCTTTTGTGATAAGCACATGGTTCTGGTGCTAATTGAGCGAGAGCTATTGCTGTTTGTTCTGTACAATATGGGCTTAGCAGAGTGAGTTTGGCAGAGTCAGAAGATACAGAGATGTGGGTGAAGCTCATCAACTGCTGGAGTGGGATTTTAAACTCAATCTGATATATTGTCTTGTTAGACACTAATATGCTAACTTTGTTTAGAAGAAGGAAACAAAAGACTAATTATTAGGCCAACTCGATAGGCTGTGCATACAAACTGAAAGAGGTGCAAGACTGTTGTTCTGACAAGCAGGGAGATGGTAGCAGGAGGTGAGGAGGGTGGCTGCTGGTGCTTCAGCTGGTCTGTCTATCATATCCCGTTTTATTTTGTGCTTGCTTTTTACACAGGGCCCCTATATGTCTGGCGAAACTGACATTCAGCAGATTTCAAGGTGGCCAACTGTCATGACTCAGGGTAAGTTAGCTGGAGTGCACACTGGTTTTGTAAGTTTTGCAAAGACGCAATGTGCTGGGGGGCAGGACAAATCTGTCAAGGAAACCAAATAAGGCAGATTGTGTGAGCATGACGACAGCCAAGGCAACTCAGAACAACAACAAAGACTCACCTGGACACAAGAAATTCAGTGATTATTATTATTATTATTACCTGATTTCCTAATATTTACAGATTTCATTTATATGTCTGTTCAAACAAGGGATAAACTAAGCATTTCTACAGCGGACAAAAGCTCAGAATACAGCTGAAGAAAACTGGACACATTGGAGAAAACACAATCTTCATTCTTTCCACAACACATGCCAAAAGATGATGCCGCTGCAAGCCGTGACAGAACATACAAACACAAAAACACAACACAAAAGGCAAGGATGACTACCGAAGGATTTCCGCTGAAGTGAAAGGTGATCAAAACAAAACATAATGTTGTGCATGTCCCCACACCACTGACAAAAACTCAATCTTAAATGTAGATAACGTAGTCCATCAACGGGATCAACCTGTTCTGTGTACAAAGCTTAGTTCTGTGGTGCAAGAATGTGTGTGTTGCAGCTGGCACAAAATCCGGTCACTCAAGCTGAAGGCCGTCCCACTCCTGTCAGCGGCAGATCGATCACCACATCTCTAACTTATACTGGAATGAACAAATCGATGCGTTTATGTAGTTTTGGGCCTGCAGTGTCACAGGCTTCTTTGTCCCGCTAGACTGAGCCAGATGAGGCTGAGTTTATCCAACGGTGTTTACAATAGTTATACTATAAGCCTGCTAACTATTTTTCAACAATGACATTTAATCCTCTCGATGAATAACGATATGGTGCTCGTAACGTTTCGAATAATCATGGGTGCAAACCGACGAACAAAAGGGCCGGCAAAGACGTTTTTCTTTCCTTTTAAGGGTAAAACTACAGAGATTTTAGGGGATTATTTACCATTGTATATATTCAAGTGCATGATAATAGAATATGATGCACGAGAGCACTTGGATGAAGTTTTTTGTGTGAAAGCTGCATTATGTCTCGACTACCATACAGGCTTTTAACGGTTTACAGATGGGCACAATATACAGTCCAAAACATACCAACATGGAATGTATACGATGTAAGTATACAGAGGAGCATAAGTGCATCCTACATGCTGCTGCTCATATCAAACGCTCTTTGAATTTTGGTGCTATTATTAAATTAAGAGTTTTTTAGATTATAATATGGAATCTGGTTGAATAATTCTGAAACTGCTTCATGTTTGTTCAGTCCTGAGCGCCACATCCTGCCAGGGAAGTGTCCTTGATGCAGGTGGCTGCGCATGTGATAAAGAGAGTAAATGTTTCCTAAAAAACACAAGATGATAACACACTGATGGGAGGATTGTGAATGCAGTGCAGATCTTATCCAGCTGGCCTTTAAAACAAAGTACTTTTCAAGATAGGCTGTTAAAGTTTAAACCAGTCTGACCTACTGAGAGAAGAGAAAAGCCTACATGTGGACAGCAGGTAGCGTTTAAGCAATAACTTGGTTTAATATTGCTAACTTCAGGGGAAAATGACTCGTATGTTTTAGCAGAACTCCAAAATAATAACTGAAATGAGCAGAAGGGAACTGTGTCTTTCCCAGAAGTATCGCCTATATTTCCCTGCCCGACTCTCCTAACTGACCACAAAGGATTGCAGCTCCTCATCGACTGTCAACACACCCCAAACACACTCAAATACACTAACAGTCACACAAACTGTCAAAAAACAGCCATTTATCTGCTGACACAGTTGGCAGCAATCCAATTATCCTCCATTAACTGCAGAGATTAATTAAAAGTAACTCATTACGTTCCGATTTCAGTTTTTCTTGTGAGCCGACCACAGTTTGACGGGTCTGACTGGAGCCATAAAGAAGTATCAAGTCATCCATTCCAGAACCGACCAGGTGGTTTTCCGTGAGAAAAGTTATATAAATTCTGACCACAGGCCTGATCCCTGCTGGGCTTCTGTCTGCCGGTACATCTTCCTCTTTACTGAGTCTAAACTAAAACAAGTACAGTTATGTTCTCAGCTCTAACTTTTCTTGTTTTGTTCTTTTTTCATCACAGCTCTCTTTCATGAGGATCTCGAGGTCACAGGAATCTTATCATGCTTCTGAGTCATTATTTCCCCACAACTGCAAGAAAATGTGCAGCTCAGTGCGCTTTTGTATTCAGTGTTTCAGACAAGCGCGTAAGGGAAGAGATTAAAATGTTAATGCATGCAGGAAGGTGGAAAGCAAAGAAACATGAATTTGTTGGACTTCATGATCTGAGTTATAAGGCTCGTCATCAGGTTGTTTCTGCACGGTATCCTTCAGAGGTCAGGTTGCCAATCAATCCTCTTCTATAACATCTTCAATGCATTGTCTACTGAAAAATATGAGCTTTACTAGCTCTCATCTTTGCCGATTCACCCACACTGGTTTTCACCACCGATGGCTTTTCATTTCAAGTGCGTCACAGCAAAAATGTGAAACCGGCTGCGTGCTGCAGGAGCACGCCTAATAAACCCTCTGAAAGTGTGTACAAGTTCAGATCAATCCGTGTTATATACGTCTCATAATGGCTCCAACACTAAACATCTAATAAGATGGAAAAATGTACAGATTACAACCATTTCATCAAAAATGAGCACAGCAACCATCGTATTTTTATATTTCCCCATTGTCATCATCTTAAACTTCCCAAAATCAAAGATGTTTAAAGCTGCAGTCTGCAGGATTTGTTGTTGTCATACGTAAAGTCCTAATTTTTGGCATTTTAAGAGTTTACATGATCTATCAGAACGCTTGAAGTTGAAAACGGTGACCTCCGTAGTCGCAAAATGCAAGAAATGCTTATTTTTTAACCGAAATATAAAAAGTTATTCAACTTCCTGTCCCGCCCCATCAAAACATATGAGAACTCGTGCACGTAGACGTGCACGCCAGATGCGCTTACACGACTCCTCATTCATCAACTCACCTGTCATTTGCGATCATGGAAGACACAGTAAGTAGACTAGCCCATAATGAAGTTCAATAGTCTAGATAAATAAGCGTGGGGACGAGCCTACCTTGTATCGCGCGTGCACAATCGGTGATTGACAGGCAGCAGAGCCCAGCTTGTAACCTGATTGGTTACCTTTTACCGGTCCGGTCTGCAATTTTGTAAACAAACCTGCTGGCTTTGGAGGGACCTAGCGGGACATATAGGGGACCTAGAGAACTAATTTTTTTTTGTATTGGGGTATTTAATGTACTACTTTCAGAATCCCCGGACAGTTCCAGGCATTATGCTTGAAAAAGAGTTGCAGACTGCAGCTTTAATGGTACAAGGACAGTACAAGGATTTTGCTGAGACTGAGAGCGGGTGGATGAGTGACGGGCTACATCAAGGCCCCCCTTGCTACCCAGACTGCCCCACCACCCAATAATGTAACCAAGGGTGGGGGGAAATCTAGGTCAGTAGCCGGGGCACTGTCTGCACCGAGTGTATGCGAGGACATTGCCGGGTGTGTTCGAAAAAAGGATGTCACAGCTTGCTGAAATGAATACTGTATTTTCAATCGCCTCCATGAAGACTACTGACAGCTTGAGGGCACAAACGTGAAGATAAAAAAATAAATCTACTGTATATCGCTGTTTAATAGCAGAACACACGTGGATGTTGTGCACATAATCCTATTTTGTATTCATGGAAATTGGTCTCTTTGCAGAATAATAACCAAAACGCAGACTTAATGCCTGTTAGTTTAATTTCTTGCATTTCAACAAATTCACCCATTCCTCCCTCCCCGAGTTAAAAATACAGACAGACACTCATAGATGCAAGAGACGGGAGAGCCAGACAGCAGCCAGATTAATGTAGACTAATGATAGTGGTTAAGCAGTGCAAAGACATGCAAAGTGTAAAACTGCCCTGTGCAGGAGATGGAGGGCACATAGGAAATGGATTCAATACTCAGCTAATGTCATTCTTCTCTTTACAACTCAGGCAGAAAGAGGCTGAGAAAGTGGGGCCGACAAATAAACTGAAGAATAAAACTGAAGTCATCAGATTCCTCATGCTGGATGCCACTTAGAGGTAACCCTAAATACCACGGTTAGAAGAAAATAAAGCTTTCATGATATTCTAGACTACTTCTGGCCTTGTTTGGCAGATCAGATATCAGCCAGTCAGTGATGTTTTCATTTGATGTAACGTTTCACCTCTTTTAACAGCTATGTTATGCATTCTCATTAAATCATGCTTTATGAAATCTACCTCTTGGCAATGAGGCTATACGGCGTCCTAGATTTTCCTCTTCACCCACACAACATGAGCTGGTCACCTGAGAGCTACTCGGGCATTTTAGACTTTTATTCATTTGGTTTTGACTTCAGAGTTTTTTTCTGTAAAGGCATCGCTTAAAAGAAGAAGAAATTGGTGGGGAAGCAAACAGTTATTTTCCTTACAAGGTGAGTTTGCTGCTCGGCTAATCGATTCATCATTTGATTAATCTTAAAGTACTGCAGCAAAAACACTCATCACAGTTTCCCAGACTCCCAAAGCAGCAAATTCTCAGCTTGGATAAGCTAAAACAATACAGATTATGCGCAATGTTTCTCTTCTTCAAGGCCTGAGAGCCCAGTGGTAAACAGGAGCAGAGTGTTTTTTTATCCTTCCTGTCTGACAGCCACATACCGAGCCATCACCTTTAAACCTTTAAATGCTACAACAACACTTCATCCTCCACCTAATCATCACTTTGAGGAGGCATTGAGTGGGAAACCCTTTGAGATGCCAGTAGCTGTGATATCTCCAGTTATTCCCTGCATATCTGAGGTATTAAGTGAGAATTTCTTGCCAATTTGTGATCCTATTAGAGAAATCTACTGAGCAGAGATGTGGTCAGCACTTCAAAGGGTTTAGAGAAGACCAGCAGCGGTGGCAATTTCTGTCGGGGGGGCCCTTCACCAGGCAGGCAGAATACAGACCAAAATAACAGAATTCAAAGGGATAAAATCCACCACTGAGCCATTTGCCTGGAACTGACACACTTTCTTCACAGCAGCTCTGCACGTAACAACCTGATGTGTCGTCTGGAGGCTCAACAGCTAACCCACTGTGACAGCACTCATTCTCTGAATGAAGTGGCATTCAGACAACTCTCCGGATTGCCTTCTGTATGTCTAAAACCTTTGGTACTTTAATGCTCATAGATAAATAACATGAAGGGGCAGTCCTGGAGAGGCTTTAACAGTGATTCCACTTTCAGACAAAGTCATTTAAGACTATTAGTTTGGCTGAAAAGTGTGTGTGTGTGTGTGTGTGAGGGGGCGAACAAACAAAAATAAAACTAAAGATAAATCCCATTCTTTTGGCTACATATAGTTGCTTCTACAGCTGTAGCACAGTTTCCTCCTCATTATACTGCTTGCGTGCTCACTTTGGTTTCATACTAATGAAGGTTAGATGCTCGGCTTCACCCGGCATTAGTTTGGCCATGCAGCTCCTAAGCAGAGAGGATCAGTGTCAGAATGAAGTCAGGTGGCTGCCTGGGTGACTTCCCCATTTCCCCATTTTGGCAACCCAAATGGGCCTTGATCCAAATTTGGCCGAAGTCAGGCCTGGAATACAGTATACAGGATCAACAAGTTCTCTGTATTCATGCATGCTCAGCTTCATAGCTGATGTTGCCAAGTAGACAGAAAGACCAGCTTTCATTATTAACAAACTCATTTATGCAAAAGGTCATCCAAGTTAGAGCAAATTAAAGAATACTAAGAAGACATTTGTAAACGCTGCATGATCACAGTCGCATGTCTTTTTTCTGTGAGGGGGGGGCACCACTGTTCCAAGTCAGCTCCAGCAAACCTTCCTTGCGTGAAACATGCAATTTCATCTTGTTTCAACTCGTGTGGGCTATAAATGCAGACTTCCATAATTAGGACATTTTTAAGCAGCGTCATTAACAGATTGAGAGAACAGAGAGTACCAATGCATTCCTAAGGTTTCAAAAGGGTTGCTCTGACGGTCTCACTGGGATAAGAGGAGCTAAAGTTGATTTAAATCTCTTGTATGACTAAAGCTGAGCGGCTGGTTCCAGCTGCAGGCAAAGCATCCGTCTGTCAGAGCCAATTCAAATCAAGTTGTCCACAAATATACTAATGACTTTGTTCATGAGAATATCCAATGCAATTTTAAAATATGCTGACAATGAATATTTACTGTATTTGTAATGAAGAAATCCAATCCCTCCAGTTTCTCCATTGGAGAGCACTTCAAACAGCCAGGTGTATACAAGCTTTCATTACAGTGGAAAAGGTTTTTTTTAGATAAATAAATGATTCCTCTATTAAAACAATCAGAATCCTTAACCATTAAAGATTACTGCACTATATCCATGTGTAAGAGATCACAGTTTCCTCCAGTGCCAATGTCTTACACATCATGCTGTCAAAGAAAAACAAAAAAATCTGGTCCTTATCAGCTCTTAAAATTAGAAAAACACAGCCTTGGATAAACAACAACGATTCAGTAGCTTGTAGAACCATCTTCAGCAGCAGTAACTTGCAATCACTTAACAAGTAATCGTTGGTTGAGGTCAGGACTTTGACTGGACCATTGCAACACTGATTATTTTCTTCCAACTGTCTGTTATAGATCTGCCGCTGTGCTTAGGATAACTGAACCGTATACTTTGTTATGAGTTCACGGTCGACTCAATGTGTCCACTGCAAGGTGTCCGGGTCCTGTGGCTGCAGAACAAGCCCAAATCATCAGCCCTCCACCACCGTGCTTGACAGCTGGTATGAGGTGTTTGTGCTGATATGCTGTGTTTGGTTTTCTCTAAACATCTCCACTTTGGTCCCATCTGTTCCAGAAAGTCTTGTGGTTTGTTCAGATGTAACTTTACAAACCTAAGCTGAGCTGCCATGTTCTTTTTAGAGAGGAGGCTTCCTCCTGCAACCCTTTCAAACAAGACATACTTGTTCAGTCTTTTTCTAATTGTGCTGTCATGAACTTTAACATTTAACATGCAAACTGAGGCCTGCAGAGTCTGAGATGTAGCTCTTGGGTTTTTGGCAGTTTCTCTGAGCATGGCGCAGTCTTGACCTTGGGATGAACTTGCTGGGACATAAGCTTCTGGGAAGATGGACAACCGTATTAAATGATTTCCTCTGGTGACAGATCTCACTGTAGAGTGATGGGCCAAGGGTTGTTTGGACATGGCCTTATTACCCTTCCCAGGTTGATGGGCAGCAACAATTCCTTCTCTAAGATCATTGCTGATGTCTTTCCTCCTTGGCATTGTGTTAACACACACCTGAAAGCTTCTGCTTTTATAGGATGAGCACATCGCTGCTACTTGCCCTAACCCTTAATTCCCATGGAAATAGTGAGGATTTACTAGTACACATACCTTTTCCATTCTGG
This sequence comes from Odontesthes bonariensis, assembly GCF_027942865.1. Taxonomy (NCBI): domain Eukaryota; kingdom Metazoa; phylum Chordata; class Actinopteri; order Atheriniformes; family Atherinopsidae; genus Odontesthes; species Odontesthes bonariensis. The sequence goes on from NC_134511.1 coordinate 10,641,930, forward strand.
ATTAGCTTCTGTTAAATAAATAATGACATGGTGTATTGGGTGGTCTGTTGTTCTTCCTAAGGCTGTATTTATCTTTTTCACATTACTGTATGAACAACAGAAACCCTGACTGAAATTCTCCACTCTCCTAATCAAACCACAACAGAGATCAGATCAAGGTGCTGGAGCAGTGCCTAAACAGGGCTATCACACTCACACAGCCAGAAACTCAATCCCATTACGTAAAGCTCACCAATCGTCTCTTTTACCGGAGCAGTATGACAAGGCAGCGAGAGCACCATCGGCTCCCCCCCCCCCTCACAGTGCAGGAAGGTGAATGTAAAATGGAGAAGCAGCTTGCCACAGAAGAACAACAGGTTGATTATTACCAGCACTGACTGCATGTCTCTCATTTTGTTAACCAGAAACTCACAGAGATCCTTTTCCAAGTTAGAAACAGTCAGAAGAGAATCAACTCCGAGGACAAATGCTCCGTTTGCTTTAGTTATTACCAATATCGCTGACTATTATTATTATTATTATTACGTAGTAAAACAGCCACCTGTTCTGACAAACAGGACACCGGTCACTCTTCACCCTTTAATTTAAGCATCTTTTCAGACAAAACAACCAGAACAAAAGTCCCGATTTGTCACTTCAGCCCTCGCGTCTGCCTCAGATCTCATCAGATCGCCATCTGGGAAGTTTGGAGGCCAGGTGAACAACTCAGACTCTTTGTTGTGACCTTTTTAAGTCTGTGAGGCCCACTGCTGTCCTGCTGGGGGAGGCTGCTACTCTCGGGAAGTGCTTTTGCCATAGAGGTGGTCTGCAAAAACACGTCTGGGTTGGTGACGAGTGCAGTTACATCCACGTGAATGCCAAGATGCAAGTTTTCTCATTTCATTGTAACAAGATGTGCAGAGTTACTCATTTTACCTGTCTGTGATTTTCATATTGTGGCTGAATGTCGCGTTGAATAAAGTGAAATACGGCTGTGCTGTGGTGTAAAGTGGCTTAGTGATAGCATCAGTCTGCCTTCCTGCAATAAATCTCCAGGAACAGACTGGAATACTAAACCCTTCATCACTGACAACAATGCATTACGGGCTGCATTAATCAAAGCCTATCAGATGCACTGGCTGTGGGGGATGCATGTCCTGACGACTCTCCCCTGGTACACTGCATGTGCATGCCCGTTACAGACAGGCTGAAAACACTGGATGCATGTAAACATAACATTTATTACAGAAAAGAAAGAAAGAAAAAAGTTTCAGCCAGAAAAAGAAGGGGAAGTTTAAAGGCACTCAAAAATGAGCTCGGCAGAACTTACCTCCCCAGCTCGTCTCCAATTTCATAAAATTCCTCAACATTTTCTGGGTTGAAAACAGTCATGTTGTCCAGGCACTCCCGTCCCTTCGCTTCCCCCAAACCACAGCCTTTTCCTCCGGCTCTTCACAGCGGCACCATCCCCACCAGCAGCCTCTGGTTTTGGGAAGGGTTGCGGCCACCAGTCCTCCTCATGCTCGGGCTTCCGAGCCGCGTGAAGACGATCAACAAGGGAACAAAAAGCAAAGCCGTTTGACCATTATTATAAATCTTCTGAGCGGCCGAGGAGCCGGTGGGCGTTTAGTCAACAAAAGGACCCCAAAATTGGCTGAGAGGGATGAACCTGCACCTCTAGGGCGACGTCACGACTCCCGGAGCTGATCTTTCCTCCCAGTTCCCTGCACTTTCTATTCTTTTCTGCTTAAAATTACTCAGCTGAGGTGACCCGTCTGTTGGAAATATAACAGGGATACAACCATAATATGTCACCAGCGGCTGGACAGGAATGCAAACAACCTCCTGAAAGCTTGGTGTAGCCATGGGAAACACGCTAAGCTACTCCTCCTCCTTTTGAGTCCAGCAAAAGGAAAATGACTGCTCCGTAAAGTCATATCGCTACGCTATCTTCTAAATGACACGGGAACACCCGGACAGGTGCCTCACCCTGTTTAACTGAGTTAAAACCCCCTTTAAAAAATATATAATAATAATAATAATAATACAGTCCAAGCGCCAAACCCTTTAGCGGCTCCTAAATTAATATCACGAGCCGTCCCAGTGACATTATATTAAATTTCAGTCTGAAAAATGAACATAAACGTTAGCTGGTTACGTTTTTCAACCCCTGTACCTTTTTTAACCCTAAAGCTGAGACAAATTGTATGAAAAACACTGTAAAGTAGCTTACGGTACGCCGGTGTGTGCCCAGCTGCCAAATGTTGCCGATATTTCCTGCGTTTTGCGTGAGGCTGTGCCCCAGGTTTGGCTCGCGGAAGACAAAACGTTGGCGTGAACGGGAGAAATCAACGTTAACAATGTAAGGCAGTGTGGTCCGGACGCTGTGTTCATGTCTATGGGAAATCGGAGAACATGTGTTTTTTTACCAGCGGAGTAGGTACTTTTCACGTAATGTAATTTATTTGGAAACGCAAACACCAGATGGTTGCGAGTGAAAATCACAGGGAGTAGCTGTGTACCTTCACATTAAACCAAAAGAAAAAAGGGGATTATTAGCCATCCGAAATGCCAAGACAAAGGGAGTTTCGCAAGAAGAGTCTAGAATATCCGTTTTTTTGCGTGCAGTAAATGCCGCATTTGTGCAACGGTTGGAGGAACTGTTTTGGTCGCAGGAGGGCAGCAAACTTGTCACTTTTATATTAATCACAGTTCAAATTACATTTTTCAACGGAAAATAGATTTTTTTTAATTCGTTTAACATGATCTAATCTAATTCATTTTTTAAACTTTTGTTGCGAGCTAAATCCAACTGAATCCAGGCTTCCAAATTCCCTTTTTTGAAAGGTTTAAAATGTTTCATCAAGATTAGATTAGATTAGATTAGATTGTACTTTATTTACCCCACAACGGGGAAATTCATTTGTCACAGCAGCAACAATATACATGAAACAAGAAATTAAAAAAGATAAACATTTTTTAAAAGAGAAAAAGCAAGTACAAAAAAGTAAGTAAAAAAAAGTAAAGTGACCAAAAAGTAAAGTGACCTAGTATAAATATCAATCAAGGGATTTATAATAATCTAAAATGGCTTTTGGATCAAGGGACTTGATCTAAAGGGACTCAAGGGACTTTTTAGTTCAAATGCAAATCTAATGTCAATTTTTGATCGAATAATCAGTATTTGCCATCTTAAACAATAAATAATTCAAAGCTGTTGCTAATTTTGTCACATATCCATTCTGCTGACTTTTAAAAGGTTTAGTTTCACGGACATTTTAGGTACTTCTCTGTAATACAACCATAAAAGGACCCACACATTATCATCATCATCATGACACATCTCTGGTAAATGTTGGTTGACCAAACAGCCTGTTATTTAAAGCCCAGTTACTTGACATATTTGCTATGTCACTCAAAAATAAGAAATGGCTCTATCGTATTTGGTTATACATGCAATTGTGAAAAAATAATTCCTCCCACGTATACATAAAAAAAAAACTATGGAGGAAGAATAATATGTCTCACACTACAAGGCCATAGAGACTGAGCTCACAGATGAAGTTTCTACTATCTTGCTTTTGCTATTAAATAAGGATTTTTTTTTATCTTTTAAGTGCTCAGGAGCCCCAGAAACCTCAGAGACTTTGAAGTCATGTGAGTAACGAGGAAAGTCCATGACACTCAGCATTTCTGATGCCATGTTTCCCACAGTCACAGTGCTACTTAGTCAGCAATGTTCTGCTGGAGGTTTGAGGAGCAGTCATACAGTAATGTGCAATAGACTAACTTGGCATTTTTCTGATTTTGTTGCACGATAATTTGTTTAGGAATTTATGACACCGACCTGCAAAAAAAAAAAAATAGTCCAGATTGGTGAATTGAAATGCATTATTATAAGATTCTTAAAAAACCCTGAAAAGAAATGAGCGCTTATCAATTCAATCCCTTGTGAGTCCTTTATTTAGGATCTGAGCTTTGCTGTTACCTTCAGAATCACTTCAATTGAATCCGCTTTTGTGCAATTTTACCATCGTGAAACGTCACAGAGTTTGCAATACCACCAAGACCAAGAAGCTCTCCAACGAGGACAGATTAGCATCGAGTTATAAAGTAAAATAAAAATGATATCAAAGTAAATCCATGATTATAAAAATTTATATAATATGGCACCCAAACAAACCTGCAAAAAAAGACCCTGAAATTCACAGACCAGGCAAGAAGAGCATCAATTGGAGAGGCAGCAGAGGCCAAAGGCACCCCGAAAGGCTGGAGTGGTTAGTTCAATAAAGTGACACAAACCTTACAAAATTCCATTTTGATTTTGGGTTTTAAGGCAACAAATATAGGAAATATGTCAAAGGGGGTGAACAGACAATAAAAATGGTTTAACCCAAGGCCAGGATGGACCTCAAACAAATCTGATCTTCAAAAAGAGTAAAAAAATGTTCGATGCCGCTTATCCGCCCCAGTTTGACTGCTCAGAGAAATCGTGAAGAATCTCAGACGTTGTCATTTCACACGAGAACTTCTCTGGTTATAAAATGCTTGTGAGACTTAAACTTTCCCATTTTTCCTTCAGTTTGGATGAAAATATCATTCTGTCATCCATGATGTGCTTTCAGGCTTTATTTAAACAACCCAGTATGACTGTGGGAAGTTCCTGTAATGGAAATGAATTCAAATAAGCTGCCAGAATGAACTGTCTGCATGTGGAAAAGAGCTGCACGTTTGTTTGCTGTTCAGATGCCAAATGCACATGACTCTTCTAATTCTATACTTTGTGATAGTTTAGATTTAGATTAGTCAGAGTAAATGATTCACCCTCTATGTATACACTCACCGGCCACTTTGTTTGGCACACATGTTCAATTGCTTGTTAACACAAATAGCTAATCAGCCAATCGCATGGTCGCAACTCAATGCATCTAGGCATGTAGAGGTGGTCAATACAACCTGCTGAAGTTCAAACCGAGCATCGGAACGGGGAAGAAACGGGATTTAAGTGACTTTGAACGTGGCATGGTTGCTGGTGCCGGATGGGCTGGCCTGAGTATTGCAGAAACTGCTGATCTGCTAGGATTTTCACGCCCAACCATCTCTAGGGTTTACAGAGAATGGTCCGAAAAAGAGAAAACATCCAGTGAGCGGCAGATGTGTGGAGGAAAATGCCTTGTTGATGTGAGAGTTCAGAGGAGAATGGGCAGACTGGTTCCAGATGATGGGAAGGCAACAGGAACTCAAATAAGCACTCGTTACAACCAAGGAATGCAGAATACCATCTCTGTAAATATGTCAAATTTAACGCCTTAACGTATATATATAGATATATACATATATATGTGTGTGTGTGTGTATATAGATTTATAATTGATTAATTCATTTTGACAGGCCTTGTATATACAGATATAGATATATCCTTCTCTTTATGACCACAGTGTACCCATCTTCTGATGGCTGATTCCAGCAGGATGATGCACCATGTCACAAAGCTCATATCATCTCTAACTGGTTTCTTGAACATGACAATGAGTTCACTGCACTCCAATGGCCTCCACAGTCACCAGATCTCAATCCGATAGAGCACCTTTGGGATGTGGTGGAACGGGACATTGGCATCATAGACGTGCAGCCGACAAATCTCATGTCAATATGGACCAAAATCTCTGAAGAATGTTTCCAACACCTTGTTGAAAGTATGCCACGAAGAATTAAGGCAGTTCTTTTTTTTTTTTTAACCCCTTGTCCTGTCCAGCATTAGAGCAGCAGAATTGTAATCTGAATACCATTTAGGCCAAACACATTTGATATGCCAATGTGATAGTGCCGAACCGGACAGGGGGACAGGGAAAGAGGGAGAACAAAGGAAAAAAAATGGAACAGAAATAGGTAGAGACAATCATAGAAAGCAATGAAAAATCAGACAACCAGCTACTACATCTGTAAAAACAAAACTGAAGACAATCTTAAGGCAAACGTAAGGCAGTTCTGAAGGCAAAAGGGGGTCCAACCTTTTACTAGCATGGTGTACCTAATGAAGTGGCCTGTGAGTGTACAAGGGGATACTTTTGGAGCCATCTATCCCTTCTTCTTTTCATCCCAGCTGTCATCAGGAGATATCCAGGCGGCATCCGGTTGATTCACTAAGCAAACAGACTGAATATGTTGGACCAGAGGCTCCTGTTAGCCTTGCACTCTCTGGGAGCCATAAAGCCTTAAATACTTATTTCACATGCTCAGTCACATCATGATCGGGTGTGGTCTCCTTTACATATCATACAGTAAAAATGGAGGCTCTGTTGTGGAGTTCACAGCTGGACCCCATGGATATTTATTTGATTATTTATCCATGTGAGTATCAGTTTTTGCTATTTAGTTTTTTACATTAAGGACATTAGTTGTAAATTGATGATAACTTGTCTTCAGACCAAAGATGAGGACTAGCAGCAGAGGAAGTAATCAGATCTTTTCAGATACTAACCAAACCGAGGAACAGCCTATATAAAATCCAGCTTTTATTCAAAGTATATACCCTCAGATGGAGTTTAGTCAAGTCTTCTAATCATATATGATGTTTATTTTCAAGAGCAACATCAAACAGGAAACACCTTCTACGCACCAGATAGCATGTCTCATAAAGCTGCACATATTAGAGCATGTATATGTACAGTACTGTGCAAAAGTCTCGAGCTAGCCCTCATATCTTCATATTATCCTTAAAAGCTTACTCGTGATATTTGAAAGTAGGCTTGAGCAGTAGTTCTCCAGGCTTCCTGAAGGCCTTTCAAAGTTTTTCTTTGGACATTGGTGCTTTTTCACTCATATTTCAGTCTAGTCCTTGTACCATTTTCAGAGAGATGTGCATTTTTGTTTGTCTGGACACTCAATATCCACATCTGACTCATTCAAGCATCAAAAAGGCTCTTAGTATCCAAAACACAGACTAATATCAAAGGTCCTATTTTAAATGGTAGTATTAGGTACTTTGTTACGGTCAGTTACTGTCACAAAAACACATAATTTGTTCCCAATTGTGTAGTTGTGTACAAAAAAAATATCAAAGATAACAGTTTTACAAACATCAAATAGTGTTTTTGCATCAACAAAGTGATTCCCAGAGAGCTTTTTGCAGAAAACCTGGCAGTCTGTCCTTAAATATATTAAGGAAACTCTGTCCTGTGAACTATTTAAATCAATCTTATCTTCTTTACTTTGATTGAGACTTAAAAGGTGCCAGCTCGTGTTCAACTTCTTGTCATAATTTCATCGACAGTTTGCCGTTTCCCCACAAGTGCAAAGTGTCACGGTGCTCGTCCCGGGAGGTGAGACTGAGAGCAGGAAGGCAGGAACACTTTGTGGTGGTTTAATAAAACAATGCAAAGCAGAAGCTTACTGGCAGGTCAGCCGGCAAACAAAACAACAGGGTTAGCAGAGGTCAGAGACTTTGAAATGGGCAGGACAAGAACAAGCTGACAAAAGAAAAATGTGGATTTGAACAGCGTGTATACCTGCTGCAGGGCTGATGAAGAAAGCGAAAAGATGTGAGCAGGTGAGGCTGAAGGTGTGGACTGAAAGTATGAGGACACTTGCTGGGAGGAAGCCATTTTACACAGAAATCATTTAAATATTGGTGCCAAAGTGGCATTGTCTTTCCATTGTTTTTGCTTTTTTAATAACTTACTGTTTTGCTATATTTACCATTTAAATTCCATTGTGTTGCGTAATGTGACACACCCATGGTTCCTATTTCTCTAGTTTTACTTGTTTATTTCTTATATATCACGTTGCACACTTTGTTTTTCTTCTCCTAACTGGTGTAAATGAGGTTTAACGCATCTCCAAGTGAGAAAGAAGCCTTGTCGGTGTTCTTGCCTTCAGCCCTGGATGAAATATAACCCGCATGCACGAAGCAGGAAACTGCACAGATGATGATCTTTCATATCTTTTTTTTATTTCAGTAAAAACATCTTACAGGTATAAAATGATACAAAATGATAATCAGAAGAGCAGTGCTAAAAATTCAGTTTTTTTTTTTTTTTTTTATCATGTTGGGGAAACAGTGATTAAAATCCCTCTCAGTCTTCATGGTAAAAAAAAATGCATCTATTTAACATAGTGGTAAATATTGAAATGTATTCTCAAGGCAGAAATTTATTGTAACACACCAGAGACAAGCTGGAAAAAGACCTCAGATAGATTCTGTCACAGTTTGGTGGCCAAATCTAATCGATTCAATCTGCATCAACACTGCAGACAAAACTCATTTAAATCAAATTTGCTGTCTGAGATCGTTTCCTCTCGGTTACGAGGACACGTTTCTTTTATCAAAGCAAATCCTAGACATTTGGTTGCTTTTGCATCCGTACAGGAGCGCCACAGATCGGATGGCTGCCAGACATAATGTCAAGTTGCCACCATCCGACCGAAATGAGCAACATGTGACGCGCTACATTTACAACAAAGACGCAACTAAACTCGATGTTGGTTTTGATTTAAAGGGAAAAATAAAGCCAGTCAGATCCAAATGCAGCATCAGTTCTACAAACAATCCGTGAATGTTTCCTCTGAAATAAAAATGTTTTCAATAAAAAAAAAAAAAAAAAAAAAAAAAAAAAAACTGTCCTATAAAACGGCTTTGCCGTACTGACCTCCAGCATCAAATTCTGCCTGGCGAGCATTGAGTTTTTTAGGTTGTCCTGCTCCTCCGCGTACAAAGCTTTAAAGATCTTTGGTTCACCGCCAGGGTTAGTTAGTACATTCAGTTCAGCTCTGAGCAACAAATAAAAAAGTTCCGGTACAAAAATAAGAAAAAGGAAAAAGAGATCCATCTCAACAGAGTAAAGTCAGATTTTAAATATCATTACTGTACATTATGCAATAAATTCATTTGGACTACTTATTCAATTTTCATTCAAATAACACATTTGTTTATAAGCTGCTTCAAACTTCCTGGGTTTGACCAAACACTGATGTCATCATTACCTCTTTGTTGCATAATATGAAAAAATATGTTTCTGTTCATGTTAAGGCAGCGTCTGAATGATTTTTTCAGAATATCTAAAGACACGCTGGGCTTTTTAAACTGGTTCCACCCAGCTGGTTCTCACACATACAGCGGTGAGCGGGCCGCTGAAGCAGACACACGCTTTCAAATCAGTATTAAGAATCAGAATATGATACATTAAATCATGTTAAAATGAGGTATAAATGATTAGAAGTTTAACGTCAATATCAACAGCACTTGAAGTCATAGAAGCAGAGTTTTTTTTTTTTTTTTTTTTACACTGCAGATTTGAAGGCACCAAACACATCTACGTTCACGGACACCCAGTCAGCTCTGCGGTCTGTGAACAGCGCGACAAACCTGCCAAACACAGCGAGATGTGGTGGATTGTTGCTTTCAACACAGATGTAGTGAGAATGTGCACATTTATTTGCGCTGCTTTAATATTAGGCAGGCAAAACGTACTCAGTTAAGTGCACAATCTGGTCCCGATATCGAACTACAATCATTTCAAACTGACATGCATCTGACCTCAGCTGCTGGACTGAGTGCAGAGGATCAGCGACTTTGTAGCATGAGATACTTTAAAGTTGATTAATCAATTCAACCTAACTAAGTTTATGTGTGGCTGGTGACTAAACTGGATAGAGATAAAGCAGTGGAAAAAGGATGTGTCCCAGTAAAGCCTCCATACAAACAGATCTATTAAGGGCTTTAACTGGAGGGGGGGGGGCATTTTGGGCCCACTCTTATCCCTTTTTCAGAGGATACATGTTGATGAGAAATCCTCTCAAATCAAACGAGTCGCTTGCAATTTTCGGAGCCCTTTGCTTCAGCTTCCACGTTTGTGTCAGCACGGCTACACGCACAGCTCAACTCGGGCATTTTATTGGACCAGCGTCCTTGTCCCAGTATAAATGCAGAGGAGGTGGATGAGTTAGTGACTGAAGAATGTCCGACGCTGTAAAGTACCGGTGAAAATATTCTAGACTTTCTATTGCTTCTCACTTTCTCTGTGGGAGATCATTGTACATGTAAGTACAGCTGAACTCACTGCACAGATGTCTAGAAGTCACTTCCAAAGTGATTTTGTCTTATGTCACCGCGTTATAAAATCAGGATTTTATCAGAGCAGAGCGACGCTCTGGAGATGCTTTAAGCGACCGGCAGTTGATTTCGCATTACAATTTCAGACGCGTTTAGATGTCTGAAAAGAGAAACACAAAGGTGTGTGAACGAGAGCACCTTAACTGAGAATTCAGCTGTATTAAGAGATACTTACAGTTTAGCGTATACATGCAGAGGGATTCCATCCCCAGCAGCATTATCCGTGTGAGTCCGGTGATGAGAAGTTTGATTTTGTTTGATTTTAGTCAGACTAACATGCTTTCAGGCGTTTCAAAGGTCCGGTTTTGGTGAAACTAACACATTTTTTTTCCAGTGTTATGTAAACACAGTGATTGTTACACTGTTTTTATTCTAGAAGCAGGATTCGGAGATAAACCATCCAGAATGCAGCACATATCCTACTCAGCCTATCCCAGCTGCCATTGGGTGAGAGGCGGGGAACACCCTGGACAGGTCGCCCGTTCATCACAAGGCCACACAGAGACAAACGAGACACACAACCATGCACGCTCATGTGCAGCGTTCAAGATAGGAAACCAAAATGCTTTAAAAAAAAAGGTACAAAATTAAAATCTTTGATGCAGCATGGCTTTGCTGGTCTTTCCTCTGCCTGAAGTTCTTCTGTGCATTTGGACTCCCAGGATTAAGGAAGTCTGTAAACATGACGACACTTTGTCCTCCTCACCACATGAAGCCGTTTCCTTTCTGTGGCCGTTCCTATCTGAAAGCTAATCACCTGTGTCTAGTGTCGGGGAGACTTTCGTCTGTCTTCCCCTCATTTGCCGTCTCTGCATAAAGCAAGTTTTACAAGAACACTAAAGGTCTAAAAGCAGTGGTTTGTGCACCTTTCAGAGGTGGCCACGCAGATTAAAGACAGACCATGACAGTACTTTAGGCTTTCTGGAAAACCCAAGCAAGTTCATTTATGTAACAAAAGTGTGAGCTTTAAAGAGTTCTGATTAACGTCCAAGTCCGCATGTCACTCCCAAAATTGCTCCAAACACCATCCTTTCTTCTGCCTATCTGAGGGTGGGATCTCTGATCATCCTGAACATCTGCAATGAAGTCACCTCCACGTCCGGAGCCTTTGTGTTCTGAGGGCGTCCCGTTGGGCTGTAACCAGCTGATCGTCCCATGGGACTGAAGCCCGTGGTCCGACCCGCGTGGGCGAAGCCGGAAGACAGCGACACGGGAGGACGTCGCAGGAACCGGCCCGACGTCACCAGGTCCCCGTAGCCCTGCGCGTGCGAAAAGGCGTAGCCTGAGCGCCGGGTGCTGGTGCGGCGGATGCGGGCACGTCGAGCAGGAGGAGGAGGCGTCGCTTTGGCCTGTCTGACCTTGAACATCACCTGAAAGTTTTTGGGAGGCATCGACAGAGTTAAAATGCTGGATTGAGGCACATGTGTCGGCAGAAACATTCAGGATAACACATATAATCTAAGGTTGTGAAAAACAGTCAACTGATTAATGGATCAAACATCTGTTTGGTGGTAAATGTCACAGTATAATCTGGAATATGGAGTAAGTTTTGTTTTTTTTAGCCTGAATTTGTTTACATTATGGCACAAAGAAAGCAGTTTTTTCCAGCTGGCACTGGATTACTTTGTCATTGACAACAATCTTATCTTTTAAAAAGTTCTGGGACTTCTTCAGCTATCTGTCCATCAGAGGATAGACTTTAAAGTTCTGATGCTGGTCTATAAAGCTCTGAATGGTCTCGGACCAAAATACATCAGTGACCAGTGACCAGTATGAACCTTCCAGACCCCTCAGGTCATCTGGATCCGGTCTTTTATCAGTTCCCAGAGTCAGAACCAGACATGGAGAAGCTGCATTCAGCTTCTATGCTCCACATGTCTGGAACAAACTCCCAGAAAGCCTCAGATCAGCTGAAACACTCAGTGTATTTAAGTCCATGTTGAAGACACACCTATTTTCAGCTGCGTTTGAATAAAGCTCCAAATCTGAAGCTTGAGTTTCAAAACTTAATCACATTTTAACTCCTGATTTTATCTATTGTTCTTATTTCTTTCTTTTTTGTTTAAAACTTAAATCATGCTTTTTATTTCTACTGTTTTAATGTATCTGTAAAACACTTTGAATCACCTTGTAGTTGAATTGTGCTATACAAATAAACTTGCTTTGCCTTGCCTTGCCTAAAAATCCAAAGCAGATTTAAAGACATGCATGTTGCCGATTACAAAATCCTCAAGAGTCATGTTACAGTTTGACAACCTCCAAACCAACCAGCCTCCAAATGATTTCTTAGAAAAACTACATCATAAAAGGGAAGGCGCGAGTTGTCAAAGCAAATAGTGTGCCTCGAGTGCAGCTGCCCTAGCAAACATGCAAAGTGGTTCCTCTTTTTCCTGTACCTTGTCATTGATGGTGGGGCAGAGCTGAATCAACAGGAAGCGGTAGGTAACCACAGGAAGGACGCACAGGATGGAGGTGAGGAAGACCGTCAGCCAAACGTTCGGCTGGCTCAGAGAGTTTCGGGCTGTTCCTGGATCAGTAAAAACAAGTGTTACAGATAACGCTGCACTGCTGTCATCCCAGCATGAAGAACGAGGCTTAAAACATCCTGTAATCTGGTCTCCTGTCTTCATCTCTAAGCTCATTTTTACAAAGATCAGGTTTTAAGGTCGCAAGGCCCTGAAACCAGGACACATGTGTTTTCTTCTTCAAAGAAAGCTTCATTTAGCAAAACTAGTGTTCAAGTTTCTCTTGAAGGGTGAATTAAACGTCTAAATTCAGGAAATCACACAAGGTAATTCTTTACATTTTCTGGGTGACCAACATTTTAGTGCTTGTGAAAACGAGCACTCAGAGCTACTCTTCACTTGTCTTTAGTGAGAAACTACATATAACGTTCATGAGGCGGATAATGAGACCACAGTTTGTGGCCCATCTGCACCAAATCAGTTTTATAATCCAGACATAAGCACACCAAACACAATTAGGAAACTGTAGCTGGCATTCTAATTGGCATCATGATGCTATTGTTAGCGTTGTGCAGAAGAGGGAACAGACGTGCAGCCTGAGCAGACAGATGTAATTAGTTTAAATCTCACCTATGAAAGGGAAGGCTGGTGGCAAGATGAGGAACATGCCGTTGCTGTACATAGCGAATGTGACAGCAAAGTACATGGCCAGACTGCCCAGAACAAAGAACGTGTTGACCGCTGTCCAGTAAGACATCTCCAACCCCAGCTGCGGACACAAAGAGAAGACATGACCTCAAAATGCCTGCACTTCATGTCAAACCTTAGAAAGATAAATAGATGATCAAAATAAAGTGATTTCTCTCACCTGAATGCTTACTGCAAACAACAGACATGTCTGAGTGAGGAGGGCGAAGGACTGGTAGTCTGCCACGTCCTTCCCGTCGTCCCTCACTGTGTCATGCAGGGCTAAGTACGGGATGAAGAAGAGCACCAGGGAGCTGTAGCAGCTGTGGAGGGCACACTTGAAGAAGGCTCTCTTGCTAAAGTACAGGTTCAGTTGACCGGGAACATAGAGCTGAGGATGCTGGAAACTCCACACGTCGTTCACATCCTGGCCAGCAGGGGGAGACAAACATTACAGATCTCGATGTGTGTAAACTCCGGATCTAAAATTTGGGCTTTGTTGTGTAACAAGGGTTAATTTGGCTTGTGTATAATTCCACAAAATTATTGTTTTTAACCTGACATTTATAAGAATAGTCAGGTGGAACTTTTGTTTTCTTTTTCTGTTCATTCTTTTATGGGGGAGCAACATTCGCGACTAAAGACACGGCCCCGCCTAAACTCTTCCTCTTTTTTCTGATGTTCGGTGAGGAAAGGTGAGCTCCCATTTTGTCTTTTATATTTGGCATTTTGTTTTGTCAGGTATGCTCCATGTTTTACTTTTTTGTGCTAATGTTTGTGTCATTATAATTGCTCTCTCTTTTTTCTGATGTTCGGTGAGGAAAGGTGGAGGAAAATAAAGACCTTCGAACGAGCAGCGGTGTGGTCTCCATTGTTTCTAACCTTAACACAACGCAGAGGTTTCATACCGGTTACAGTTGTTTCATGGCACAAGAAGCAAAACTTCCGATTACCTGATCAACCAGACTCATTCCCAGTACAGGTAGGGCTGTGTAGACCAGATTATAAAGTGTGATGAACCACTCGTCATACACGGTCTGAAAAGCAAAAGCAAAGGAACGTTTTTTCATGACATATTTTAGAAACAAAACAATGAAACACTTCACATTTTTATTCCTCATAACTGATCATCAGCAGCACCTCTATAAAAGCCAACGTTTTGTCAGTTCATTCAGGTGTGTGTTAACACAATGTCAAGGAGGAAAGACATCCCCAAGCCTGCTCGGCTGCTCTGCTGTGCTTATTGGCATGATTTCTGTTTTGCAAAGTAAGTGACAGTAAAAGGCTGACACGATGAACAGCAACTGAAGAGGCAAAAGCTGCAGAAAAACACAGAAATAGCTGTAAATCTCCTCACTATCTTACCTGCGCTGAGAAGCCGCAGAAGAAGGCGAACCAGAAGTGGACGAAGGTGAAGGTGAAATTTTTGTAGAAGAAGTAGCGCAGGAACTTGCACATGCGCAGGTAGGACCAGCGGCCGTGCACCAGCAGGAGGCGCTGCAGGAAGCGGAACTGTGCGAAGGAGTAGTCGCTGGACAACACGGCCTGCATGCCTTCCTGGCCTGAGATGCCCACGCCTATATGAGCCGCTGGGAGGACAAAGAGAAGAGAGAGGGACGCATTCACAAGGGTTAAAGAGCAATAGATTTATTTTCAAGAAAAATGCAGATAATCTAAGAAACTTCGGGCTGTTTCTGTGTTAAAATGTCATTTTCCACAGTTCCACAAGCCTCAGATGAGGCTGTTGGGGCCTCTGCTGGTACCTTTGATCATGCTGACGTCGTTGGCTCCGTCTCCTATGGCCAGCGTGACCGCCCGCTTGTATTTCTTGACCAGCTCAACCACCTGAGCCTTCTGCAGAGGCGTCACCCTGCAGCAGATCACGGCTTTGCACATGCACGCCGTCCGCAGGAACTCCAGCTCCATGCTGCGCTCCAGGGCGAAAGCCTGAAGGACAGCAGGGGTAAACAGAAGGTGGAGAAATGTGGAAAATAAATTACACATATGTTGCCAAAGTTATTATTCCCTAAAATCTGTCTTTCTCCTATTCAGTTCACAGTCAGTGGAGGTCGGGACGAGTAATGATGGAAGGTGCTCATTATGACGTACCAGACTGTGTCCGTTGATAACAAGGCCGTACTCTCCATCAACCACCTCGTCCGTGATCATTTTCACAGCTTTACCAAAAGTCTCCTCTGGCAAAAACTCTGAATTATCTGCTGCATCTGGTTTCATAGACAGCCGTGCATTTCTGCTCCAAAAGAAAATATAAGAAGGGATGGATGAATGGAAACATTTCCTAATCAGCTCTTACAAAGAAAAAAGACCAAAATGTTCTCCTGACCTCAGCTCCTGTCTGACGTCTTCGAGCGTGTGACCCGAGACGACGAAGACCTCGTTCATTTCCTCTCGCAGTAAGTTGCACGAGTAACCAATGTTCTCCGCAGTTTCTGCAACACAAACGATCGACATCGACTTAAAGAGCAGCAAAAAAACACAAATTATGGAGGCCTTACCTACAGAAGAGAAACATTTTACACTACAGTCACGTAACATCTGGCAAATAAGCAAATTCTAAACAGTCAGCACAGTTACGTGCACGGTTTACACGCATGGGAGCGGAGTTATTGTCTGAGGTATTAGTGAATATGTAAGATGATGCTCTGGTTATAAAAGCAAAGCAAATTTTCCACCATCCATCATTGATGATATGGGGGTTGATGTCATTTAAAGGAGCAGGGGAGATGGCAGACATTGCCTCTAAAGTAAATCCACGTATGAACAATGACATTTTGGACTCTTTTCTCATTCTCATCAATCAAACAGAGGTTTGGTGATGCTGAGGTCATTTTTCTGATGATAATACATCATGAATTAAGAAATACGAGGGAATAAATGAGTTTTAAGACCCGTGTGGTGTCTCACGTCAAGTCACTGAATAATTGTAACACCACATGTGTTGTTTACCTTACTGTAAAAAACAAAACAAAAAAAAAACATTGAGGTTTATTCAGACCTAAATAAAGACACTGGTTTCAGTCCTTAATTAGCTTCCTTGACACAAGTACTCCTAATTATCTACATGTTGACATCTAGTGGTTGTATTCTGTGCTGGTCACCACTGAGCTGATTCTTGGTCAAGTGTTTGCAACCAGCGGACATGAAAAAGATTCAAAAACCATTTGAGGGAGACTACACCTCAAAGAAAGCAGACACAAATTGGGGCTAACGTTGTAATAAAATGCAATAACCATCTAAATACAAGCAGCATGGCCGGTTCTCTTTGATGGTAGATTGATGAGAGCTGTGATACCTTGCTTGTCGCCAGTCAAAACCCAGATTTTGATGTCAGCTTTGGACAGCTGCTCAATAGTCTGAGGTACTCCATCTTGTAACTTGTCCTCTATGGCTGTTGCTCCTAACAGCTGCACACAAACAAACAAACACATGCACAGATCCATCATTAGCAAGCAGTGCATCTGACCACATTAACAAAACCCAACACCACTCCTTTATTTTTATTTTTTTCCCCCACCAGGAGATCCTTCTCGATCTCCTCGTACAGCTGGTCCAGTTTGTCCTCTCTGTCGTCCATCGAGGTGCTGGCCTCATGGTGGCGCTGTTTCCACTGGTTAAAGTACTCCTCGTCCAGATCCTTGTAGGCAAGCGCAAGAGTCCGCAAGCCGTCCCCTGCAAATTCCTAAAGATCAGCACACACACACACTTATGAATACACCAAACACAGCGCAGATGACATTTGAAGATACTGTATAAGCAAAAGTCAACCTCATATGCCCAGCTGAGTAAATTCTGAGATCTTTGCAGTAAAATCCACCAACAGAGAAGGTCAACAGAGAAAATGTTTTATTTATAGTCTGCAAACACGAGCTGGACAAGAAAGAATAGACATAACGAGAGGAGAGGAGATGAAAGAAAAACAGGAAAGACAACACGAGTCATAAAAATAGAGCTCTATTCTCGTCCCAAATCAACAAGCCAGACTCTTTTTTTTTTTAGGTCAAGCGCAAGTATGGCCATAAACCGGAAAAATATGCACACATTTATTTAAAAATCAATCAACATAACTCCCTGGCTTTTTTTTTTACAGTAAAGAAAGTAGCGTCCTCCTGACAGCCTTAAGAACAAAATAAATCACACATGTAACCCCTCATGTTAACCTCCTCGTGTTAGTTTCCAAATTATATGAAGGTTTTACTGGTAACTTGATTCAGTGACTCTGCTGACAGATAAAAGGAGCACTACACCTTAAATCTACTTGGAAAAACTTGCATGTCTGCATTAATTAATTACTAAGTTAATAAAAAAAATAATAAAAAAAATAAATTAATAAGTCTGAGTTATTCTCAAATTGATTGATTGATTTTTTTTATTTTTAATTTAGTTGTTTATTGTTATTATTATTATTATCATCATTAGTTAGTAGTAGTATTTTTATTAGAATTGGTATTATTATTGTTGTTGTTGATATACAATCATTGTAAATATTAATAATTTTTTTGAGCTACTTGACTAATTTGAATTTCCCCCATTGGGGGATGAATAAAGTATTTTTCTATTCTATTAATATATATTGTCTTTATTCTGTCTTTTTGTAATCGGTACACACCAAAACTCCTTAAACATTCCTGGCAACACAAAGCATAAATTCAGGGTTATGTGAGTGTGAATTTATTCACCAGAGCAAAAGAGATTTCCAATTATTCCTCAGTTTCCTGTAGATTTCAGAATAATAAATAAATAAATAAATAAATGTAATAAATAAGGAAAAAGGACATGTTAGAGGAGGTGTGAGGCCCTGTACTCATGTGCATGTGCGCATATCCTCCAGATGCAAACACAATCTTTTTTCTTATGGCCACCACCAGGCAGATTGATTCTCCCTCAATCATGAGGTTTCTGTTTCAAATTGGTTATGCTGATAATACTAATTTGGTTGACAGCTGATACTGCTTGTTTCACAGTTATTTTCCCTGTCATGGTTGGGAACCTGCTTCAAAAGGCTTTTCCGTCTGCTTACATGATTCCATGTAAGCACATTATAGGATAGAATGCAACGTAACATGTGCAGCTGCCTGCTCCTTCCCTTCGTTCGCAGCACTTTTTACATGTCTGCACATAAATGTACAGCTATTCTCTGGCAATATCGAAGAGCAGAGGTGAGAGAATGGCCTACGGAGATCACACCTCTGCGCAGAACCAGCGACCAGCGTCACTGGTTTTGAGCAAAAGACCTGATGGGACCTCAACTTGGTGGGACGACTTTGAAAATGAAGCGGTTTCTGCTGACAGTTTTCTCTGTCTGGAGGGGAACACAGCTACTGTATAATGAGACCACCTGCTGGTGCTGTCAGATGCATTGCTGCACTCAGAACTGATGTGTTTAGCAGGTCATGGTAGCTATCGCCTTTGGACTGTCGGGTTGAGTGGAAAATAACAATTATTGCGGTGTGCAGTGGAGCTTGTGCTGTTCTGGCTTTCTTGTGTCATCTATTTTCTGGAACAAGTGAGGGAAAAACTGATCTTGTCAAACTACCGGAGTAGAGCTGAGAGTCTTAAAAGGATCCCCGTTTCTCTTCTAAATAGACACCCATGAACACACAAACAGAAAAAGCACTGACGTTGAGGTGCTCTGTAGTGACTTCCATCAGCTTGCTGCAGGACTGGTGCAGCCTCTCAAAGATGATCGTGTCCGCACCCTTACAGTAGAGACACAGCTTCCCCTCAGGACTCCGCACTGTTTACAGAAAACACAAACACGTACGTGACAATACATTCGTGTGTCATTTTCAGCGCCAGAGAAAAATGCAGTCGAACCCAAAGATGCGGTTGATGTAAAAAAAAAAAACAGGATCGCTTTCAGTTTTACCTATGACGGACATTCTCTTGCGGACATTGTTAAAATCCAGGATAGCCAGGAGTTCAAAGCTCCGCTGTTGTCCCATTTCCATGATGGAAATGCTGTCTGGTGTGCGTGAGCGAAAGACAAATCCAAAGTTTCTGGCTGCTGTCACCAGTGCTCCTTCATCTGGGGACTGGGCCTGATAGAAAAGCTCCCCTGGAGAAGCAAAAAATGCCATTTAGGTTCCCTTTCTTTGCTGAACAACAGAAAATACACTTATGATAATTCCCTAACTTGTGCTTTCACTTAGAGGAAATCAACATTTTTTGATAATAGGAAAAGTCCTTCCTTCAGTATAGATAGTGTTTCACTCCCTCCTCACCTTCTGTCTTCTCCTCGGCCATGACGGTGTGGCAGAGCGCCAGCAGTCTGAAGAAAGCGTGGACTTCTGGGCTCTCCAGCTTCACCGCCTCCACCAGGGAGTGGTCGTGGAACACGAAGCGAGGGTCGGCCAGCGGGTTGAAGGAGAAGTCCACCGTGTCTTTATGCTGTCGAGTGAGGGGTTAAAAAAAGAAAGAAGGATGAAAAGAAAGAGATGGGCAGGAAGAAAGACACAAGGGAGCTGCTTATGGCCAAAAAAAACCCAAAAAACATATTTTTACCAGAATAAATGTGTCCAGTGTTGAGATGTTCAGCCTTATGTAAAATGACGTGTTATCTCATTCAATAATTTGAAATGTAATCCTTTGACGTAAGGCTTCATTCGGCATGTTTACATGTTTACATGCTTTGAATCCACGTTGTGGTTGGACGTGGTCTCTGCGGTGTGTTCAAGTGCTATTTTTTCCAAGACATCGGTAATATGAGGACTCTTTTTGGTACACACCATCTTTGGTAAAAGACTTTGAGGACACCTTGTGTTTTTGCTGTGGGATGAATTAATTCCACAACTCACCTCTGCATAATCCAGTCTCTGGCCTGTGTTGTCATACACATCTCCTGCAGTGGCAGAAACATGTAAATCCACATTAGGAACATTCACTGTGGAGCGAAAATACCTTACAGAGATCATGAACTGGCTGACTGAAACTAAATAGAAGGCTCACTGCTTTGCTCATTCTCAGGGAGCAACCTGGAGCTGGCTCATCTGGAAATCTCTACATCATGAGAATTAAAAGACACAGTGAACTCAACAGCTGCTGAAAAATGCGTTGATTCTTACCATAGGATTTGCCGTTGATGGAGCACTTGTTGAAGATCATGATGTTCTGAGTGAGCGTCCCCGTTTTGTCGCTGAAGATGTACTTGATTTGGCCGAGCTCCTCGTTCAGCGTGGTGGTACGAGCCTCGGCAGGGGTGTCGCTGCGAGCAAAGTACATCTTCCTGTCCCAGTCGATGTAGAAGCTGTTCCCCAGCCGGATGATTTCCACGCTGCCAAAGGATGAACATCCGGCAGATATCGTCTTTTTTTGTTTGTTTTAAGACATTTTGTGCGTGATGACTTAAGGAGTCATGACATATGTTACCTAACATAGAGAGAGATGGGCACCACTGTGTTGAGGATGATGACGTAGGACCAGAAGGTGAGGAAGGCTGAGAAACCAGCGTTGTTGCCGTCTTCTCTTGGAAGGAAGACGGTGAACTCTGAGCCCTCATTCAGCTCCCAGATGTAGTTTCCTATCGCCAGGACTGTACACATGATGGCCAGGAAACCAAAAATCTGCCGGAGGACCACATGTACTCAGTTATTTTACATCCATCTCTTTGTGTTTTATTTTGAGATATTCAGACCCCGTGCACCAGCGTAACTTTGGCTTCCTTTTCTCGTGTTGCTCCACGCCGTTCTTCTACTTATCGATCACCTTCCCTGCGTCACGTTCATGGGGTTTTCCCCGTGTTTTTGGTTTTGTGTTTTTATCATGCGTAGTCATGTCTTAGTTAAGTTTTGCCATTGTTTTTCACTCTTCCCATGCCAGGTCATTAGTTTCACTCACGTCACCTGTTTTCATTCTACCCAGCTGCACTCATTCACCAGTATTTAGTTTCCAGGTTTCCCCTTTCATTTTGTGAATTCCTTCTCCGTCTTCACCCTTCATGCCATACCACGGCATCAAAGCTAAGTGCTTTTGTTCATGCCGTGCCGTGCGTTTTTTCTGGTCACAGTCATATTCATGTTTTTGTCCCCACAGTCTATTTGTTTCATCCGGCTCAGCCGCGCCTTTTGTTAACCTTGTTTTTTGTGAGTAAAGTTTGCTTCTCACCTCTGGCGTCGGCATCCGTGTCCTGCCAAACCCATAACTGAAACCCTGCATGTACACTCCCCCGTCTCTTTGCTCCTTGCCAGTTTATACTCGAGCTTTCTGGCCCACTCTGTGTTCCTTGTTTTGGATTTTGACTGTTTCCTGCTTCTTGACAACACTGCTGAAAAACGTTTAGTTTTTTTTTCCAGCGGTCAGAAGAACTTTGTGGTGACTCAGACCGAGAGACAACTTCCTTCAGGCTTATTTACGCAAGAAAATGACAACGACTATACTGTTGTCAATGGTGAACTGACATGTTCAAGATGCTTTTTCATCTCACAACTCTCCCGCTCATGTTACTATACTTCATATATGTCTGAGACAAAGTTAATTTGGACTCTCTCACTGTGCACAGTTTAAAGAATGTTGCTAAATTTGCGAAGTAATAAAGTAATTTAACAGAGATGAATCAGCTTCTTTAGTTTATTTGCTTTCCTGTTTGCAGTGGTACTGCATTGCACCTCCCAGATGTTTAGCTGAGTGTGTGTGCAGGCTTTTTCAAAGTTCGCCCCCTTTCCTTTGCATGGCGCGTGTCTGCTCATGAAAACATGTAATATACATTCATAAGAGGATCTGACATTTTTTGAAGACATATGAATCGGTTTCACATAGAGACCTGATTCAGCTGCATGCAATGATTTCAGCGCCTAAAAGCAACCTGAAGAACTGAAACATGAGTAAAGTCGAGGGCTCACACAGAGGACGAGGACATTCAACAGGCGGTCCACGCTCGTCCTCTTGAACGTGCTCTTCCCACAGTTTTGCATCAACTTCGTCTCTGGACCTGCGAAAGAGAAGCAGAAGCACTCCAGATTTTAAACGACCGCTTATGCTAGTTTGCCATTTGTTGGTGTTCTTGTCTGTGAAACATGTCCCTGACCTCCGAACAGCACCAGTCCAAAGCACCAGTCTGTGTTCCTCAGTGTGCAGCCCCGCAGCAGGATCTTCTCGTTGTCCAGCGAATATTTCTGACCAGCGTACGTTAGTGTTCCTGTGAAGCGGTCCAGGCGGTTGTTGGGAGGTTCGCAGTGCACCTCACCTTAAGAACGGAGATGAAAGATTTGAGCTTCAAAAGTACTAAAGAACTGCCTTCTTATGCACAAGTCTTACCGTTAAAGTCTGCCAGTTTCTCAATGTCATCTCCCAAGTCTCCTGTGACTGGCAGAGCCTGTCTCACCTTCAAGTTGGTCTCACTGAGGAAGAGGAGTGGACAAAACAAAGAGCGGGAAGAAAGGAAAAGGTAATACGGGGCAGGCATAGAGGGATGAGGGGAAGGAGGAGGAGAATGAAGGGATGATAAATATGTTATTGTTCGATCACGCGTATGTTTAACAAAGTAAAACGTTTTGTTTTAAACAAGAAAACTCAACCAACCCGTCCAGTTCGGCGGTCTCAATGTACACAAGGTTGAGTGGTTCACTACTGGAGAGCAGCAAGAGGTCCGCCTGAAATCACAAAGGGATTTATCACTGCCATCAGCTTTCCTGTTCGTCCTACAGCTGGAACACCATGTGGAGGACTCTCCAACATATCGCTGATATCCAGAGTTGTGGGTAACGCGTTAGAGTAATCTAATTACTTTTATCGAGTAACGAGTAATGTAAACGCGTTAGTTTCGTGCGTTCGGTAATCAGTAACTTAGTTATTTTTTTTAAAAAGTAATCCGTTAAAATCCCGACTGCAGCCTGCTTTTTGTCAGCGGAGGCACAGCGCTGTGATGCGTCTGTGCCGTGCTGCTGACCTACATTACCTGTGTGAGTGTCTCGAACCCCCGGCAAGATGGCAGAGAGGTCAGCCTTTTCATCGTGGAAGTACGCACATTATTTTCAATTCACCAGCGAAAAGGACAAGAACAACATAACGGTAAAATGCACTCTCTCTGTTGGTGAAAAGCTTCTGTCGACCTCAAAAAATTCCACTTCGAAGCACCACTCTATCCCACTGGTCTTCTTTTGCTACGTTTCAATCACTACTCTGAAGAGTAAATGTAAGTGGACGAAGGTAAAGTGAGTTTAGGCCTGTGATACTTGAACAGTATTTTCATAATTCAGCTATGAGGCTATATATGTCATTTTCCTGCTGTGTGCCAGTGAGCGATTTTATTGTTCGTTTTATTCGGCATTTTTGTTAGATCGTCGTTTGGTCGTTAATTTCTAAATGGATCTGAATCTGCAACCTGTTTACCTCAGATTCTGTTTACTTAAGCGCACGTAAATGCACTTTCATAACTGCATCATATCGGCTTACTTGGGCTGGGTACCAAACGTTAGGCAACACCTGAATTTTGATCACATGTTCTGTGATTTTAAAAAAAAAAAAAAAAAATTAAAATGCTACGTGGCATATAACTGACTGTCTTTCTTGTTATTGTTATCCTGTAGAGTTAATTTGGTTGGATGACTGATGTTATTCATTGTCAGGACGTCTCGGTGCATTTAAAGTAGGCTGTGTGTCTGCGTCAGTTAAGCTGCAGCATGTGTGAGGCGCTGGAAATGGCTTTTAATTTTCAGTAACGCAGGAGTACTCTAACGCGTTACTTTTATTAATAGGTAACGCTGTAACGTAACTGATTACTTTTAATTGATAGTACCGTTGTGACCTAATTAACTGCTTTCCAAAGTAACTATACCCAACACTGCTGATTTAACATCTGCTGCTTTTTAACCTTTTATCATCCTACGTTATGTTTGTGTTCCAGAGAGTTTGTTTTCGTAAAAAGTTGGAAGTTTTATCAGAAAATCCTCATGTCTTAGGAGGGATTTCCAAATAAAGCATTAGACTCTAATGGGTTAAGGCCTTTATCAAAACCTGATACCATTTAGAGCATGTAAGCAAAGGGCTTCAATAAAAATAGGGCAGCCAACCAAAAGAAAAAGGAAACATAGAAACCAAACATTTGTGATTTAAGATGTAAAACACAGCAGAATAAGTGGTTTTATGGGAGAATTTGTTGAGAGGTAGACAAGTGGGATGTGAAATGGAACGAGAGGAAGCTTGTGTTATACACAGTTTACTCACTGTGACAAACTGGTTGTTTTCCAGCTTGATGATGTCTCCCACCTGGACGTCCATCCATTTCTCGCTCCGCAGCCTGAGAACAGGAAACAGGGTGGTGAGTGTGTTTCTGGGTTCTCTGACGATCGTCGGGAAAGAAAACTATCATAAATAACCATGAGACACTGAGGTCATCCTAATAGAAGTCACTTTCCTTCACGGCGTGTTCCTGCCAGTTTCCTGTATTATCACTCTGTGTGCATCTGTCTGCCAACAGCAGCGGACGCTTTTAGAACTTGGCTGGTTTATATCCGAGGGGAAGTTTGAAAAACCAGTCTGGGTCAAAGTAGTGGCTGGTTTGGGTCTGTAACTCCCTTAACTTCTGTTTTGTCTGTTAAAGGGCACATGTAAAAAACTAAAGAAAGGCTCCATTTCTGTTCTAATGTTTGGGCTGATGATGATATAGAATAATCAAATCTGAGTATTTTGAGTTTGATCTCCACTTTGAGCTCTGGGAGTTTGTCATTTATCTTCATCTTTTACAGACTATACACAACAGAGTTTTTTAGTAAAAAGTAAAAAAAAGGAACTATTGGTAAGTAAATATAAGTAAGTAAGTAAATTATATAAGTAAATGATTAATAATTAGTTAAATGGTCCATTAACGGAGTGTTCCTTAAATTAAGGAATTGGCTGGAGGATTAAAAGAGTCCCACTAACAGGCTTTCCATTCATCATTGAAGCAAGTCTGAAGCGATCCTTTATAAACCCACAAAAAAGAAATGTGAATGAGGACATGTGTCCATTAACTGGTTCAAAGTGAATAAATTAAGCTGTGCAGTGCCAGAAGGTGGCGGTACACACGCCATGTTGCTTGTCGGTCTTATTAGTTTAAAGGGGTTTTGTAACAGAAAGCAACAACAACAACTGTGGTGGACAAATACAAGGGGACAAATGGAGAGAGCTCTTCTTCAGGAGTTACTTTCACCTGTGGGAATATCTGAGATATTATCCTTCGGGCCAGTCAAGTGAGTTTAATGCTCAGACTGGATACAGCTGGTGATTTGTGTCATTCTAACTTTGCCTGGTTGGGCGCTTTTTACCAAGTTGTCTCCATTGTACCCAGTTTGTAACAATTCTTCCTTGATGCAAGCATGATGTCATTGTGAGCGTTGACAAAAGGTTTTATTTTTTTCATTTGAACAGTTGCCATTCATCTTTTTTTGTCACATTTTCTTAATGTGAATCAAAGAGATGCCAAATCAAGCGGCCCTTCGTTTCTAAGAAGAGCAGACGTCATGTCAACAGGAAGAAAAGTATTCCTCCTATCGTCCTCCAGCTGCTTCCCATGCTGCACAGCTACCGCTCAGCAGCCAGCCAAACCATCAGGGGCACGACTACAAACATGCAAACCATCGAGTTTCATAAATGGTACCGTCTCCCATCTTTTGAAAACCCGCAAAAAAGAAATGTGAACGAGGACACGTGTCCATTAACTGGTTTGAAGTGAATAAATTAGGCTGTGTCTTAATTGGAAATTTGTGAGGAACAGTTCAGTTGCCATAAATACACCAAAAAAACCTCAGTGGCTGGTATTGATGTTTCTGGATTTGGCATCTCCAAAGTAGACCGAAACATAAGTAAAGCATGAGCCGTAGGCAAATAACATGAAAACTTGAGATGTTGAGTTAATTTCTCCCAACAGTTCAGACATTTGGAATATTTGAGGTCTTAAAAAAAAGTCTTAACTTGGAGGGATAAAACATGCTGTTTGTTTTGGTTGAATCCAGCTCACTGGATATTTTCGACCTCTTCTGAGAACTTGTATGAGAAATTCCTGTATTTTCATTGTGTGTCGTGTCTTATTCTTAGCAGTGCAGCCACAGGAAGCAGCTGCAAGACGGTGAGCAGCACTTCCTGTTGATCTGACGTCGGCTATTTCAAATATGTGAGATATGCTAGATTTAGACGTGAGACGTAACGGTGAGGCGGGCTTTATACGTTTTCTTTTTTTCGCCTTGGCAGCTAAATTGGGCAAATTCTGCAAGGACTTAAACGGCTCTTCATTTAAAAGGCAAATTTAAAATTTGCCCGGGACGTTTCCCAGAGGAGAACTTTAACCCTGATGGTTAGAGATGAAAAAGGTAGAGGTTAACTGAAGCAAAGGTGGATTCTCCACGACTCACAGCACATAAACAAATGCGTGAAAATAAAATAAAAACTTACTTTCTGTCTATGAGGACTTGAGCTTTTCGGTTGTTTACTTGATTGTCGCTCCTGTGGCGATTCTGTGAAGAGACACACAGCGATGAGTCAGAAGAGGTCACAAGAAACTCAGTTTGTTCACTGATTGCGTTATCTGTTCTGGCAAAAACTCCCATCACATGTATCTCTCACCAGCAAACACACACTGTAACGTTTTTCTGGGAGAAAGTATGTCAGTTTTTATCTGATGGGTGTTTTCTTTTTTGTGTAATCATCTTCAATATCCTGCATTCTGAAACATTTTCTCTCTGTTTATCTGCCCTTTAGGCCTTTATGGGTAAAGTTTCATCCAATGCGGAATCTCAGTTTTGAGGCTCTTTTGAACAGCTGGGCAGGAAATGCAGGAATGACCCCGGGAGCATACACCTCAAAGCGAAGTTAATAGTAAACTTTATCTTTGTTTTCTGTTCGAGTACTTATTAACAGGTCAACCGAAAGCTTTAGATGGACAGACATCAGGTTAGGGGTCACTCCCAAACCATTCTAAACTGTAAACCACTGTGATCAAGCCTGGTCAGATTTACTCAGTCTTTCATACAAGAAAAGAAAAAAAAGGAATAATATAGTTTATTTTGTCTGCTTTCGTCTCATTGACTCCTTTTGATTCCTTTCAGCTGTACGGCCAAAATGATCGACCTCGAGCTGTATTTCTAATATCCTTTTACACCGAGCTGAACACACATATGCAGGTCATTTGGGCACACCATCCTTTCCCTCAGTGTGTTGGTACCTGAGGTCACATCTGCAGACCACTCCAGCAGAAAGAGCTGGCTTTTGGGTATCCTGAATTACAAGCCACTTTTCATGAGCCACAGCTGAACCCAGAATCCCTGAATACCAAGCAGCTACAGAGGCTAGCTGGGTCCATCTTAGAAGATGGCTCCCACCCACTATACGGTGAAATTCAGCCTCTCCCATCAGGCCGCAGGTATGAAGTGCCTGTTTGCAAAACAAAGAGATATAGAGGCAGCTTTGTCCCCTCAGCCATCAAAACCTTAAATAGTAATTAGGCTATGTTGGACTACACACTGTCGCGTCCATGGGGTTTTCACCGTGTTTTTAGTTTTATGTTTTATCATGTTTTAGGTTGGTTCATGTCTTGGTTTCTGAGTTCATGTTTAGTTTTAGTTTTGCCACTGTTTTTCCCTCACTTCCCATGTTCAGTTCATTAGTTTCACTCACGTCACCTGCATTCATTGTCCCCAGCTGCACTCATTTGTCAATCACTCCCAGTAAAGTACTTAGTTCCCAGGCTCCCCTTTCAGTTTGTGATTTCTTTCCCTAAATTCACCATCTCCCTTGCCACGCCACGCTAAATGTTTTTTTCATGCCATATCATGCCAAGTCTTTTGTTTTTCTTGTCACAGTTATATTCATGTTTTTCATCCCCCAGTTTAGTGTTGTCATCCGGCTCAGTTAAACCTTTTGTTAAACACTAGCCCCTTTCACACTGCCGAATAACCCGCGTTTAATTCGCGAATTTAGCGTGTCCGCTGTTGTGTTCACACTGCCGACCCGGGCTGCCGCGTCAACTCAACTCGCCTTTCGACCCGCGTCGGACCCTTTTTGCCGAGTTTGATGTGAACACAATCGACGCGGGTCGGACGTGGGCGTGGCGTGACGTGAGGAGTTTAAAAGACAGAATGGACAGCTGATTCAGAACAACAGCGACAGGTGAGGACAAGTTTTACTCTGTTTTAGCCTACATCAAGTTCGAGACATTTTTTAATATGGCCAACTGGGGAGACAAGGAGGTCCGCGAGCTCCTCAGCCACTGAGCAGAGGACGTTATTTTCCGCCACATTTCGGGGAGGGTGAAGGATGGACATCTGCTGGAAGGGCTGGCGAGAAAGATGGGAGAGCTTGGTTTCCCACGCAGCAAGACGCACCGTAAAGTAACATCTCCATGAACTGCATTGCAAAAACGAGTTCTCATGGTGTCCCGCCATCGTTTGTTTGAAAAATTTGATGCAGACAGGTGTATTTCACCCTACCTCCGGCGCATGGCTTGTGACTACGTCATTGTACACGCCCACCATTTTCTGTGTTTCGTGTGACGCTCTGCCACTAGGCAACGCCCCCTGAACTCGGCTTCAGGCGACACGGGTCACCCTGACACGCCAAGCGTTCACATTGCTCGACGCGGGTCGAAGGTGCAATTTGGACCCGCTAAGGTAGCGGGTCGCAGTGTGAAAGGGGCTCTTGTTTGTGAATAAACCAAGTTTTGCTTTACACCTCTGGAGTCCGTGTCCTGCCAACACCCAAACCTGACACACACTCACTTAACTTTTTAACTTGCTGACTGTATAGCCTTCTTAAATCTATTTATTCATTCTGACCTGTTTTTAATATCTATCAACTTTTTTGCAATTCAGCAGGAGGCAGTTTGTAAAACTGTTCTTCCACAGCCGCTTTCCCAACACAAGCGCTCGTTTCTTCAGCACTTGTTTTCTCTGCCATACATGGTCAGTTTGGTGAATCCTGAG
The DNA here is from genome assembly GCF_027942865.1 of Odontesthes bonariensis. Taxonomy (NCBI): domain Eukaryota; kingdom Metazoa; phylum Chordata; class Actinopteri; order Atheriniformes; family Atherinopsidae; genus Odontesthes; species Odontesthes bonariensis. The sequence goes on from NC_134511.1 coordinate 10,671,077, forward strand.
TGGCTGTGTGCCAGGAATGCTAAGATCAAGTTAAACATGAACCCGGTGATCTCACCAGACCAGAGAATGGCTGTACAGGATCCCAGCTAGTTTAAGTAGAAGCTCTTGTCTCTCCCCTTTAAGCTAACATTTAACCCATCACATCAGCTATTTCTCCTTAACGGTTTGGCATCATGTCCTTGGGGGTTCACCACACGCACAACTGAAATGAAAAGTAACTTTCCTCTCATTGTTTTAGAGGTACAGGCTGCTCCAGTTAGCAATGAATGAAAAAGAAAACCGTTTGTCCATTTATGAAGAAATTGACTTCCTGATGACCTTGTGTGCAGGTCGCATGTGTTATAGGTGTGAGCCAGGAAGGAGGGGCTCTATTTCTTAATCAGCCTCAACTCCCAGATGACAACATTCAAACACTGAACACATCACAACAGTTTCAAAAGTCTGGCTAAAACTCATGATTTCAAATTGAATCTGGTGGGCGGCAGCTTCTTTTCAGATTTTCCCAATGCTTCTTAAAAAAAACCCCGAGCTGCTGCCAGCGGCTGACTGGGGAAAAAAAATAGGTGATTAAATGTTGAACAGATGCAGTCACAAACACCAACCTTAAAGTTAAACTGCACTGAAATGGGAGCAGAAAAACTACTGGTACATTTTTGTTCCCACAATCAGAGAGTAAAGATGAGATAACATGACTGAGCTGGAGGAGAATAACATGCAGCAATGACGATATTCACTGGATATTTACACGATCGAGGTTACTCAATTAAAATATGCAAGACTAACCAGAGGAGTGGATCTGTGTCTAAACATCTTACTCGCAGCTACTGAGAAATAAAGACGATGAGGGGTATGTGCTGTGGTGGCCCTGAGAGCTTATAGCAGCGTGTTTGGGGATAGTAATGTCAAACAGACAAGACACAATTAAACTTAAAAACATTTTATGCGCCTTTTATGAGTCACAAAGCAGGACAACAACTTAAACTGCTACAAGAGTGTCCCACAAATATCTTTGAAATCTCTGACTTCTTTCTGAATCTGTTAGTACAATCGATTGCATTAATGTGTTCTCTGTGTTCTCAAACACTCCTTTATCCTTTTGCCACTCTGTGGGGCGTAACCGAGCACGCTCACATGTCCGTTGCATGTCTGATGAAGTCACGCGCATGCCCTCTGATGGGGGATCTGTTTCCACGTTAGCTTTTTATAGGCACTGCTTCCCTGTGATAAATCAGTTCTGCACATCCTTGAACATTCAAGAAACACTGACTGACATATTGTTAAACCAATCGTGTTGTTGAAAACTTTCTTCAGTTCATACTTTTGCTCGTTTGTTCTTCTCCATCAAACAGGAGAAATGACATCGTGTTCTCTGAACTATAAGGATCGATGTGCTGTACATTGAGTCTTTGGCAGCATCAGTCGAAAGACTGTGAAAGTTCTCCTGTTAATCAGGTAATGGTCTCTATATGATCTTGAAAAATGACTCAAACATTCAAAATCAGTTCCTAATTGGGTGAAATAGAACTAAACCTTTCTGCTCTACTTCTAACCTTTAATCTTTACCAATTGGAACAACATGTGCTCAACATAGTTTGTATGTTAAAAGCAGCACATTTACCAGATCTCATCTATTTTGTAGAGAATACAATGTTTTCACACACAACTTTATGCTTCATAGTCTGGTTTAACCACCAGCTGCTCTGAATCTCTGTTTTAAGCCAACCAAATCACCTTCACTTCGATTTTTCGTATGTAAAAAACAGTTTGGGTTTTTGTTGTCACCATTAATGTTTGGCCTGAGACAACTTCTAGATGTTGTGGTCTCAAAATACACTTTATCTGGTGCATGTCATCTCCTCTGCTCTGTTGTCTCGTTCCAACAACCATGTCAAAATGTAAAAAAAGAAACATGGAAACCCTTGCTGTGATCATTCTTTTTCTTCTGTTCTATTCAATTGTTTGTTATTCAAATAGGAAATGAAAATAAAACCATTTCTAAGGCTTGTGGGAGATATTTTTCCCTTCAACGGTGCCTTATTTCCACTTCTCTGTCTCTGTCATCTAACTTTATAGCTGTAACTCTTTGTAAAAGCATTTAAAAGCAGATATTCATGCTCATCTGATTTGGCTGAGGCAGGGGGGATTCCAAGCACTGTGAGCTGGCTTGGTAAAAAAAACTTGAAAATGAATACAAAGCAATACATCTAGAATAAGTCCTTTAAGGTACAAAATAAAAAAAAAACACTCACAGCTCTGTACAAATGTGTGACATTAACAGACTTTGATTGAATGCGGTTGGAGCACACTTCCTTTTTTATCGTGTTCAGCACTGACACAACAGCAGAGCAACTTCAACCGACTTTATTTGCCAAACAGACTCAGTATCTTAGATTACCAAAATAAAAGAGGAGAGGAGAAATGGAATCCAGTTGAAACTATAGTACTAAACATGCAGCTCAAGAACATCTGGATCTGTAGAGTCAAGATTTAGTGCTGCTGTGTAGGTCAGACGCAGGGAATGACAAAGACCATCACGAATAAAGTAGAAACACTCATTAAAAGCTGCCTAAGAAAAATCCTCTGGATGCACAGGCTGGAGAAGGTAGGCAACATGGATCTATGAAAGAAGACACAGCAGGAGAAGGCAGAAAATGAAATCAGACGAAGGAGATGGGGATGGATTATTAGGCAGTTGGAAGTCAGCATAAAATAAAGACTGGCCCAGAAACAGCTAGTGACAAAACCTCCAGGGAGACGTCATGAGAAGAAGCTTTGCCTGGAGTCAGGGTGAGGCAGCAGCACAGGGAAGTACCTCTCCCTGTACTAAACGTGGGTGCTCCGGCATCGAAGCACCCACGGAGAATCCCGAGTACCCACGTGTGCCAGGCAGCCTACACCACTCTGCTACCTGCTAACACATTGCGTTGGGATGTCAGATAAACCGCCAAAAAGGCTGGACGACAACTTGCTGTTGAACTAGCATAGTGGTTGATTTAGCCAACAAAATGGACCAATTTGTCACAAAAATACTAAAAGTATCCACCGAACCGAGACCGTCTTCCAGTGAGAACTCTACCGTGTCAATGAGGACAGTAGCAGCGCAGATGTTAGGCAGAAAACAGGTCGGACTTTTTAAGCTAGCAGGAAAGGTAAATATCCATGGACAGACTATGATGCTGCAAAAAGAACAAGTATTTAGTGAGGTTTGCACTGCTGGATTGTGGATTTTGTTTTTCCTTCATCTTCATCGGAGCCTTTTTCATTAGGTTACATTGAGATTAACTTCTTGTATGCATCAACAGTGTGTAGACTGTGTGTGTGAAAGAGAGCATGTGCGTGGGCACACGCGTGTCAAAATAAGCACGGTGAGCACCCACCAGCAGACACATAAATCGGCGCCCCTGCCTTGTACCCTGTACCACCCAAGGGTGACAGAATCTTTTAGCTTCTTGAAAAAGAAAAGAAAAATCTCATCTTATTATGAATGGAAAACAAGAGTAATGTGGATTCTGGTTTTATTTCTCTGCGTTGGAGTCTTTATTTTTTACTGAGGACTGTGGGGCTTTGCACAAAAATGGGACCAATGCACCTTTGTTCCACATCAGTGTCACGCCCAGAGACTCATGTTTTTAGTTTTCATGTTTAGGTTATGTTTTTGTGTTCAGTTCATGTCCAGGTTTTGAGTTTTAGGTTTTGCCATTAGTTCATTCCCCTCACCTGTTCATTCCCCACCAGCTGCACCCACTCACTTAATCACTCACTCCCTATTTAGTTTCCTGCCTCCCCTTTCAGTTTGCCGGATCTTTGTTGCATGTTGTTACTGTTGATGTTGATGTTAGTTTCCACGCCACGTTTCCACGCCACGTTTTCGTCCAAGCTAAGTATTTATTCCATGCCATGTCCTTGTTCTTTTGTTTTGTTTATAGCTTCGTTTTTCTCCGGCTCTGCCGCGTTTTATGTTGTACTTTGTTTTTTGTTAATAAATCACCCTTTTCTTTATAAGTCCGCATCCGTGTCCTCCCCTTCTACACCACACGTGACAGAAAGATCCGGCCAGAAATGGACACGGCGGACTACACTGCCTTCTGGGAGCTGGCTGGGGACTTCTGGTGCCTAGCGGGCTGACTACGAGGCTTTAGAGCCTGACCACGACCAAGAGGCCACAGGGCCTGACCACGACCAAGAGGCCACAGGGCCTGACCACGACCACGAGGCTTTAGAGCCTGACCACGAGGCTTTAGAGCCTGACCACGAGGCTTTAGAGCCTGACCACGACCACGAGGCCACAGGGCCTGACCACGAGGCCACAGGGCCTGACCACGAGGCCACAGGGCCTGACCATAAGGCGGCAGAGCCCGACATGGACTCACTAGTTCGAGCCCCTCCCTCCCACCCCCAGACTTTGGGGATGTCTGGGATCCATCCCTTAAAGGGGGGGCTCCCCCCCGTCGGAGGTCCGTCCGACCGTGGGACGGTCCCCGCCTCCTGCTGCTACGCCACGGGATGTCTGGCCGCCCGCCAGACCACCGCCTCCTGCTGCCACGCCACGGGATGTCTGGCCGCCCGCCAGACCACCGCCTCCTGCTGCCACGCCACGGGATGTCTGGCCGCCCGCCAGACCACCGCCTCCTGCTGCCACGCCACGGGATGTCTGGCCGCCCGCCAGACCACCGCTTCCTGCTGCCACGCCACGGGATGTCTGGCCGCCCGCCAGACCACCGCTTCCTGCTGCCACGCCACGGGATGTCTGGCCGCCCGCCAGACCACCGCTTCCTGCTGCCACGCCACGGGATGTCTGGCCGCCCGCCAGACCACCGCTTCCTGCTGCCACGCCACGGGATGTCTGGCCGCCCGCCAGACCACTGCCTCCTGCTGCCCTAAGCCGGTATCACGCCCGTTTCTGGTTCCCCGACCGGCTTCGAGCCCCTCCCTCCCACCCTTGGACTTTTGTGGGATGTCTGGGATCCACCCCTTGAGGGGGGGGCTCTGTCACGCCCAGAGACTCATGTTTTTAGTTTTCATGTTTAGGTTATGTTTTTGTGTTCAGTTCATGTCCAGGTTTTGAGTTTTAGGTTTTGCCATTAGTTCATTCCCCTCACCTGTTCATTCCCCACCAGCTGCACCCACTCACTTAATCACTCACTCCCTATTTAGTTTCCTGCCTCCCCTTTCAGTTTGCCGGATCTTTGTTGCATGTTGTTACTGTTGATGTTAGTTTCCACGCCACGTTTCCACGCCACGTTTTCGTCCAAGCTAAGTATTTATTCCATGCCATGTCCTTGTTCTTTTGTTTTGTTTATAGCTTCGTTTTTCTCCGGCTCTGCCGCGTTTTATGTTGTACTTTGTTTTTTGTTAATAAATCACCCTTTTCTTTATAAGTCCGCATCCGTGTCCTCCCCTTCTACACCACACGTGACAATCAGTAACGTGTGAAGGTACAGAGGCTACTGATGTGCCTCTAAGCTGGCAAGGGAGACAGTAACAGAGGTGAAATGAGCTGTGTGTGTAAATACAAGCCGGTGTTCTGTCGATTTTTCCTACTTCGTCGAGAAATGCTACCGCAGCAAAAACCGATAGACACGCCTATCGGTTTTTGCTACCCTATCAAAAAATGCTACTTTATGGTTTTCTACCTCTGTATATCAAATAAAGTAAGCGTTTTTGTACCTCTGTATATCAAATAAAGTCATAAAGTAAGCGTTTTTGTCTGTCGTGTGTAATTATAAAAAGTGTAATGAAATTGATTTATTTAAGAGGGTAGCAAATTTTGATAGGCCAATATGACCCTGTCAAATAATGCTACCCCTTCTCAAATCATTCTTGTAAGACAACTTATCTCCTCACTGCCACTGTAGGATGAATGGCAGCATGTTCATAACATTATCTAATCAATTTTTAAGAGGGTAGCAAATTTTGATAGGCCAATATGACCCTGTCAAATAATGCTACCCCTTCTCAAATCATTCTTGTAAGACAACTTATCTCCTCACTGCCACTGTAGGATGAATGGCAGCATGTTCATAACATTATCTAATCAATTTTTAAGAGGGTAGCAAATTTTGATAGGCCAATATGACCCTGTCAAATAATGCTACCCCTTCTCAAATCATTCTTGACAATGATGGAGCAGAGTCACCTAAATAAAGCCTGAAGTGTCCCAAATACAAAAATCAAATGGCGAATGACAAGACAGGAAGGAGAACTAGAACAGAGGTTTTAATGGTTACATATACATTATCTCCTTCACAAAGGAGAGGATGGGGCAGAGAGAGGGGGGAGAGGAAAAGCAGCACAAAGTGCTTTACATAATAAAATCAATAATCAATTCATGCATAAACTCACACACAACATCACACCGACAACCACACTGCACACATACTACCCCCACAACATGAGCAACAATGCATTTTGTGCATGTTAAGCTAACTGCTTGTTAATACGATAAGTGTTTTATTACTTTGCATGTCTTCCAAAAGGAATCAGGATTTTGAGGATGTTACTCACCGTTAGGGTAGCAAATAATTATAAATAATTATGGGCGTGGAAACGAAAACGAATGAAAAATTTCTCCTCGAAAAAAATGATGGGCGGGACAACGAAAACTTAGAAAATTGTCTCTGCGCATGCGCGCGCATGCGCAAAAACACAAGGTAGCATTTCTCGACGGGTAGTAGAAATCGACAGAACACCGGCATCATGGGACCGCTGCTCTCACCAGCTCGTCACTCAGCTGACGCTAGCTTGACGTTTGTAAGCACGCATTGAAGTGTGGCTGAGCCGGCTCTCTCTGGCATGTGTGAAAGCAGCTGATTAACACGGACATCTTTTTTATGACAAAGAGGCGCAAACAACATGTGAAAATGGTTTTGAGTTTGGGGAAAAAGATCTGAAAGTTTGCTCACTGCAGGCTGCATGGGACTCGGATGCATTAAGATGTTGTCAGACCTACTGCTCACACACAAAGCAGCAGAACTTAATTCATGACACAAACAGAGGCATCAGGAAGAAGTTCATTACACACTTCTTTACACAACAAACAGCTGTTTGCCTCAGGCAACAAGTTTGTGAACCTCGAAACTGTGGGCCTCTGACTCGCTTTGAAGTACACCAATCTTTGTTGTGCACATTCCTGGCCCTGAAACTGCCCCGGAGCGTCCTGAGATGATACAGTTCACAACTGTCACAGCACAGCCTTTTTGCTTGTTGTCAGCATGTTTGTTCTTAACATATCACAGCAAGTGGTCCTGTAACATTTACCCCACTGTCGCCTTCAATCTTTGATGGCCTCTGAAGGTGTCTCTTCATTATGCATGTGCACCTGTACAGCTGTGCATCTGTAGGGCTCAGCTGGAGCAGACCAGAGGACACAGGTTTTTTTTTTTTTTTTTAATTTGGGGCAGCCGTGGCCTAGTGGTTAGGGAGGTGGACTTAAGATCAGAGGGTTGCAAGTTCAAATCCTGCCATTACCTCTCCCTACACCTCTATCCATGGCTGAAGTGCCCTTGAGCAAGGCACCTAACCCCACATTGCTCCAGGGGCTGTAACCAATACCCTGTATCTAAATAGCTGTAAGTCGCTTTGGATAAAAAGCGTCAGCTAAGTGTAATGTAATGTAATATTTAAGGGGGGAGCTTTATGGAACCTTTAAACCAACACATTTTGATTGACAAAGTACATTGTCAATTACACATATTCTCAGCTTTTTTCTTCAGATTTGAAACTTTTAAATGTGCTTACGATGTCATCGGTTGCATCCTTTGCAGCAGTGACTGACAGCACGAGGATCAGAGGCACAACAGTGGTGAACCAGGACAGAGAGGAGATCTGGGGAATCACCTGAACAGCGAAAACACAGACAGAAAACCAACTTTAGTTAACATTTGTAGAAGAGCAACGCAAAACAGAACAAGGATAATATCGTAAAAAGCAAAGAAAACAGGTATAAACACCACGATGCACACACTGAAGGGCTGCAAAGTGTGTGCTTTGACCAGAAAACGGTGAGCCGCATCTTCAAACACGCACAGTGACCGCGTGCATTATGTTGAAATGAAACTCAACCCTAAGAACAGCCTCAGTCTCATCCGGATGTATCTGTTTTTCTTTTTTTATGAGTTGATCTGAGAAGTTTTGGTGTGAATAGAAACCCTTTTTATTGTTAATTTAACAGCACAAGTCGCTGTCGTTGGGCTAAAAACGTTGGCAGATTCAGATGAATTGACAAACTTCATTTACTGTAATATCCCTTTGTTTCAGTTCCTCTGCTTTAGCTGAGCAGCCACTGTAGATTACCTCTGTAATGCAATATGACTCTATTGCACACGATGAGGCAATTTCCTTTACTGGATATTACACTTCCTCCATTCTCACTGCACTTGATTCCTCTATTTCCTGTTTTGTTAAGAAGCAGCGTCAGTGTGAAAAGTGTGGGTGTGCTGCGTTGGACGAATGACTGTTAATGCATGAGAAATTCTAAGAATTTGATATTTGTCATTGTATTCATTTCTATTTTGATTTGAAGATGTTCTGTGTGGTTTTCACTGTAATTTTTCTGCTACAAAATGACAAACACAATTAAACCTGACAAACGCTTCAGCTTAACAACAATACATTTATGCTAATGGCTATTTGAAGTCACACACCACGAGAAAATCGTGTTAACGTGTTATTTTGGTGTTATATGAGAAACTAACACGAGGTAGGTTGAGAAGCCAGTCATCGACAAATGTGACATGTTCTGTTTTATAACTATAATGGCATGAAATCAAATTCTTTAAGCTATCGTGTCCTCTCCAAAGCAGAAGTTTAGTTTCAGACAGGGGACAAAAGCAACAAGAAAAACTGCCGGCAGGCAGCCTGACCAAAAGCTGGGTGACATGTATGAATCAGGCTTTTCCAGGGGGAGCCTCCCGATCCAGACTGTCTCTATTTCCCTGGTCAGACAAACCGTTGTGTTGTTTCTTATGTGAAGAGCACCTGATTCTGTCGCTCAGTTAGCAGCCCTGATCATTGTTCAGTTGTTTGTTCTTTACAATATAAGCACAGTAGAGTTATTTGTGTAGTCGGAGAAGACTCTGAGGAAGTGCTGGGTGGAGCTCAATAGGACATCCATAGATCCCACTGACTGAATAATGGAAGGTTACTTAAAAGTCAAAAGGAAATTAAAATGATTAAATTGTCAGGAAAACGGAGCTGCTAGGGGATCAGGAACTGCTGGAGCGGGACTTTAAATGTAAAGCCACAGGTTCAGACAATTGTTTTTTAAATTAATTACAGTTAAATTGAAAGTATGGCAAAAAATAGCTCAACATAGCTGCTGTGTAGGAAATTCAACATTAGCTTAAGCATGCGCAAGGCTAATGCATCATTAGAAGGACTAAGCTAACACCTAGCACAACACTGCCAGTGGTAGGACAAAAAGTCACATGCTTCATAAACAGCAAAGCTGCTATTTTGTGACTTATTCTAGATGCGCACTTCCCTCAGCTGAGATCAACTGGAAACGAAGTGGCTGGTATGGTGGTTCTTTCATGTGTTGATATATTTTTTTTTTAATTATTATTATTATTATTTTGGGGGGGGGGCTTTTTATGCCTTTATTAGATAGGACAGTGTAGAGAGACAGGAAGCAGGGGGCAGAGAGAGGGGGAACAACATGCAGCAAAGGGCCGTCCGATGCGGGACTCGAACTGGGGCCAGCTGCAGTGAGGACTATAGCCTCTTGTACATGGTGCGCCTGCAGTACCCACTACGCCACAGACTGTGCTGATATCTTGGAATAGAATTAGCTTGACAGCTGGATGAAAAGCATGCATGCTTTCTTAGCACCTTACCTGGAGCACAAGCAGAACAAGGAAGTAGGCATTAGCAATCCTCTGGAACTGTTCGAACAGGTTTAGGGGCAGGAAGGTGAAGGCGTTGTACTTGGAGGTCTTGATGGCGTTCGTCTGGAAAAAGCGTAAAGAGAAGGAATGACAGAGAGGCACAAACCAAGGAATCATGGGACAACCAGCTCTACTTCCTGAGCCACTCACTATGCTAAAATATAGGCCTTTTAATTCAATTATTGGCTCTTTGGACTGAATGTACCGGTGGACATTTTTCAAGCTATTTCTAACTTTCTATGGGCTACGTTTAATCTCGAAGAAACCTCTAAAATACGTTCCAATGTCTTTAGGAATGGTTTCCATAGCATCATAACAGGAAATAAAAATGTTGGTGTGAAAAGAGAAAAACAGAAGATTTAGTTTTCATAATGATAACAGTGTTTTTCTGTGTCTGTCTCCCACCTTCCCACCCCTGCACTGACTGCTGTTATGATGAGGGATCCTCAACGCTGGCTGAAGCTACTGTCTAATAACATACATCAGTTCCAACATTATCATTTTTACCAATTTATCTGTCGACTCCAAAATATCGAGGCGAATCAAAGGATGTCGGGGGGCCGAGCGGAGCATCTCGGGGGGATCCTTAGAACGTACAAATCAGAGCTGATGAGTTCCAGCTTCGCAGATTTGTAATGAAACCCTTCCTCAGGTCTCTGGGGGAAGTGCTGGTGGATGCTATCTGACATTTGAGAGCGCAATTGGGCGAGAGGAATTTCGCTCTGCACCAGGTGGATCTTGTCAGGATCTGAAAGCTCCGCTGGCCAGCCGGGCTACAGCACCTTTGACGCCTTATCGCTGGATCTCTTCAGGACACCACCCACACACTAAACATTTATATTCTGCCGGTAAATGCGTAAATACAGAAGAAAGGGAAAATAATGTTTACATCCTAAAGATTTATCTCACTGGAGCTGGGGGTTTTTTTGCTTTGCAAATGAGTAATGAACAGCTTTCCCTTGATAAACGTCCATTTCACATTATCTATGTATCATCCCAAGTTTCAAGTTTCACTTTCTTCTTAACTTGTTGGTAGTTTTGAGGCCAGGCCCTCTCTGAACGGCATGATCCTCCATATGTGTCGCCATTTCAGAAGCTGTCTGTGACCTTCGTTGGTCATTGCACGTTGATTACAATCTGTTTCCTCAGTTTCATTTCAGACAGCAAATCTAAAATTTTCGCAATACCAAAACAAGTCGCCCAAGATTATATTTTGCTTCCTCAAAAAGCAGAATCAACCGATAAAACGTGGACAATATTTGGAAAGCAGCAACACAAAGCAGCTCTTTGATTTTGGCCGACATCCAGTCTCCTGGACAACATCAAGACACACCCAGAGAGGGATTTTTCTAATGTAAACTGTGCTAACAAAAACCCACTGCAGCAAAGTGTTTTGTCTAAAAAATACGTGGGTATTGTTTTAATAATAACATACTCACAGTGATCAACTTTAAAGTGGGAGATTCCCCATGACGACAGCATATAAACAGCATTGACTGAGTACTTACTGCGTATTTAAAGGTGAGGTTGTAGTCGCGGTCGTTGGCTCTGAGTTTCCTCTCGAGCTCTGATGTGAAAAGATAAAGAAGCTGTTTTTTTTTGTATGCATCAACTGATAAAATGGTCTTTTACTTTTTTATTTAGATAAGTATCAAATTAAGCCCAGCGGTGGAGGGGCTGAGACGTCCAACAGAAAACAGAATAATAACATCCGAACACATTGAAGTGAAATAGAGTAATCTGTCTAAATCTATCAAACCTTTATCTTTGGAAAGAGGTATCACATGACACTTAATCTCAGTTCATGATTTTTCAAAGTTTATTGGTTTTATCACCAGATAATTTTGAATTTCAAATGGTAGTACCTTCAATCGTCTTCGTTTTGTTCAGTTTTTGCCACAGTACTGACAATGCCACTTAATTAAGATTGTAATGACCCCAACATCAACGACAACAAACATTTGAAGGCTTTGTGACAGTGACGGCAGCAGCTGTTTGACTGGTGGCGTGGTATACAGGTATGGCTTCAAGTCAGCTTTGTGAATTAAAACCAAGGAATAAATTGTAAAGTGTGAGTTCAATGTAAATTTCTTTCTATGTAGGCAATGAGCAATCTCTTTCCATTTAAAAGTGGAGTGATTAATAAAAACTAAGGGAAATGAACTGTGACAAACCTTACAAAGTTGTTTATCAGCACCAAAGCCATGACTCTCCTCCAAAAACCAACCCCAGGGGCCATTTGTTCATACCACAAGACCAACAGTGTAAAGTGTTAAATAGAGGTCAGAAGCTAAAATGGTGACAATGACGATTTCTAACCATGCTGTTTTTTTAACCCTAACTGGATACTGTGATATCTAACTCTAACCAAGCGATGATATTGCCTACACACAACCAGAGAAGACAAAGAGTTTTAGTAAAGTGTTGCTGGCTGAATGCAAACCAGAGGCGACCAAAAAAAAAAACCATGTGTCATATCTGGGTGTCAAACTTCCTGCTTTGGTTAAAAGTGCTGCACGTAAATGTGTCATCAACCTTCAAACTTTCCTCCTCGGGAGGACTTTGGCTTGTTTAAAGGAAACACTTCAGAATAAAAAGTTATCTCCCATGTGGACAAGCTTAAACGAGTCACAGTTACAACACAAACTTTTTACTGAGTGTACCCACGTTTGGGGAAAAAAAGTGTTAACACTGTCTTGCGGTGTAAAACAGTGCGTGCCATTTAAAGTTGTCATAGAGACACGGCATCTTGTGACATCATGCTTGTAAAACTGAATTTTACATTTGTATAAAACACCAGTACTTATCATATGTCACCATTCAGCCTCGAAATACTGGGATACGAATATTGGTTCATGTCGCTCGGCCCTAATATAAGTTGTAATTCCCCTCTCCTGCCTGTAGGGTCGGCAGTTAAGAGGATACCCGAATAGGTTGTTCTGTGTAAAAGCATATGAACAAAAGCCCTGTTTGGCTGATTATTGGAGGACTTGCTTCTTTTTATACAGCTATGTAACTGGACATAGCTGTAAAGTGACAAAGGAATTTCCCTCATTCAGCTTTTCTTCCAGTACTTTCACTTCTCCGAAGACGAAACTTGGCCCTCCATCTGGTCAAGGGTTTACCTATCTCTGTCCTCTTGACACAATCCAGGCCGAAGAACGACATCTTCTTTTCCTCTTTCTCCCGCTGTTATCTGTCCATCATATCGATCTGCGGAGAAGAAGAGAAGGCTGTTTCAGTGTGGGCGAGCACACAGCAAATCAAGAAACACTTAATATCTCATTTGCAAAGGAAATAAACTCACAAAAAGCCCCAACGTGTTGAAGTTAAAACACTGCTGTTCTCAAACAGTTTAAAGATCTTTGCGGTCGAAGTGAAAAAAAAAAGCCTGGCAGCTGTCATTAGGGACATTTTCCATAATGTGTTCTATGAGGTAACCGTTTCCTGGTCATACTGCTTCTCAGTCCAAACTAAAGCCTTTAAAAATGCTGTTTATTCCCCAAAGAAAAAGCATTCAAGTCAAAGTAGTGGAGATTTAGACATATAAATGTACATTTACTGTCAAAGGGAATAAATGTGTAAGGGAACTGGTCAGGATATGGGGAATATGCTGAATTAACTGCCACAAGTCCATTTTTAGAGTTGGCCAATATTCGAGAGAAAGAGTCCCTCCCTCATTTCGTTCTTACTCCAGGTTTACATCAGACCTCTTCAGTCAGTGTTTTTCCCATGTAGGGCAGTGATTCAGAGGGAGGCTCCCCACTCAGGCCAGACGGACACTCCTTCAGCCACCCAGGATCCAAGACAGGAAGAGGACAGGGCCAAGAGCCATGACTGGTCCTGGGCTCTGTCTCAGCCAAGTGATAGCAAGACCCAAAAGTGGCTGCTCATCTGCCAAGTCATCAGCCACGAGTAGTTGATGCCAAACACAGGTCATGTACTGATGTTTGATCTGCATATTTAAACTAACTCTTGATAAGATGCTTACTTTAATGACAAGAAGCTTGCCTTATTGACAGCTACACGCCGGCATCATTCAAAAGGTTTCCTCTTCAAAAGCAACACGATAAGAAAAATCAGAAGTGCAACCCTCTGTTCTTCAACTTGTTTTCAATTAACTAAGACATCTTTGCAGCAATAGAGGTTGTTAAATGATTTCTTTAACTCTATTACATTGCTAACTTTAATAAAAGAGTGTAAAAGGGGTCAAACAAGCATTCTAAACCCGCTGAGAAATTGAAGCTCCTGTCAAAAAAATCCCCCCCAAAGGAAATGATGAAGCAGCAACAATCATTGAGATGATGGTCATTATGGCCGCTATCTGCTATCTCACAGCTGCGGCTATTTTAGTGAATCTCGTGATTAAAACCACATTTCCTTAAACCCGCTGCCTCCCATCCATTCTCCCTCTTTGACAGCTCTGTTCTTGATGCTGAGTGTGGAGTTGTTTCCTCCCTTCAGGCCAAAGGAGCCTCTCGGTCTAAGCCGGGATACTTTAAACTCCAGGAAAGTTGCGCAATGTTATGATTCGGCTACTTCGTGTGAAATTCTTTACAGTCGCTGGAACCCAAATGTGGTTCAACAATGCAGACAAATATGAAAACAGAACCTGAAAATGTATAAAACACTGAGCAGGGAACAGAAATACACGAGTGCAAATGTGGTAATGAATGAGGAAATAAGTGTGTTTTTGAGATCCCACCCCTCCCTGTTGGTTGCCGAGGTGACGTCAGCGTTGGAGCTATAAATATCAACTACAAGAGTTTGCTGAAGAATGTGTGTGTTTTAACAGGATTGCCAAAGCCCTGGAAAAACGTGTACACACACACATACAACATACCACTGTATATGAGCCAGGGTTTGTGCATAAAAGTGACAGAGAAAAGTCTGGAAATTTCATAGCAAAAAATCTCTAGTCGAGGTAACCTCTTTCCTTGGAAAAGTGGAATTTGTTTGACCGAAACAGTCCCAATAAGCAGGAACGCTGATCCTTAACGGCAGCTCTAAAGATGAACAGAAATGTCTTCATCGACTGTACAAAGAGACACTAAAAAGTCCTCATCACGGACCTTTTTATGTCTGCAGAGTGCATGCTGGGAAGCCACTTTGATGATTTAACTAACAGTCCTGCGTATATTCAGTAAGTTGAGCTTTATAATGTTGAAGTGAATCCTCTCCTGTGTGACTGAACGGAAATGTAAGCAGTCATATTTGACAAATGAAAGCGAACAATAAAAGACTGTTTCCATTGCCACACACAAGTACAGGTTTAAAACCGCCCACCTCACTCTTTGACAAAGTTCCAACTATAAAACCTCTAAAACAAACAGTCCGACAGTTCATTCACAGCACACTTTATTCCACGGTCAAACACAGAGGTCATGTGCCGAGGGCATTTCCAAGAGGTGACATTTCAATTCACTGCAGCATCATGAAGCTTTAACAAGGCTTTAACATTTAAAGTCCATTAAAGTCGGCTACTGTGAGCAGTTTAATGTCGGGGAGGTGTTTCTCCTGGCAGATATTCGGACTTTTCGACTGTGCAGACACAACACAAGAGTCCAAGGTGGTGCCAGAGACTTCGTTATGGAAATATCTGGAAGTCTGAAGCTGCTCTCAAGTTAAGCAAAGGTCTCACTTTGTGCTTCAAAACGCGTCAGGGGGCTTCTTTTCTTTCTTTTTCTTACACTAGAAATGCCATTTTTCCCTCGTTTGCCATCGTTGTCGGGACTTTTTTCAGTGGAATACCATGACTGGTTTTTGATTATTTTAAGCTTTTGTTTTTCAAAAGTAAACACAGGCGAAGCCCTTAATGACGAAGCTGCATCATCATTTTTTTGTCATAGTTCCGTAAATCCTGAAAGAGCCCTTTATTCTCAGACTGCCGGCTTACTTGCTGTTTAAATGTAAACGGGAGGCAGAGCCCTCAGTTTTCCGGCCCCTCTCTTGTGAAACCGGCTCCTGGTCCCTCTGCTTTTGAGATCACGTTAAAAAGCATGTCCTTTTTCATAAAGCTTTTAGTAAAACTAAATTCATGTGACCCTTAACCATGTGGCGGTCTGTCTGCTAAAGGCCCAGGCTGCTGGGGAACCTGACTCCCTTTTCTGCATTTCTAACCATTGCAGTCCACTAACTTTGTGTCTTTCTCCACCTTTCTGCAGGTTATCTCCAGCTCTGGAGCTGCAGCTTTCTGTTCCGAGGTTTCTGGCCCGACTAGTGTTGCCGTTGACTCCCCCTCTCTGTTCTCGTCTCCTCTTCCAAACTGGACCACGTGGCCGCCCTCCCAGAGTCTGGTTCAGCTGGAGGTTTCTACCTGTTAAAATGCAGCTTTGTTCTCCTAACTGTCACCAATTGCTGCTCAGAGGGAAATGTCTCCCTTCGTGTAGTGCCAGGAGATGACCTATTGCTGTAAAATGGCTGCATACAGTACTGTGCAAAAGCCTTGAGACACCACTCACTTTTTCATTTTTTCTTCCAAGAAGCAATGCTTTTTGTAATCTTTTAAAGTGGTCTTGAGCAGTAGTTCTCTAGTCTTTCGAAAGATTTTTTTTTGGACATTGGTTGCTTTTTTGCTCATTTTTTGAGCAAAAAATATAATTTCTCTATTATTATATTATATTACAAAAAAATATTATTATTTTCTTATTATTATATTATAACTCTTATTTCTGACTTGGGCCTTTTCAAATCTAGGCTAAAAACCTGCTTATTTAGGATTGGTTTTAATACCCAGTAGTATGATGACACTTTTATCTTTTTCGATTTTGTTGTATTTTATTGCTTTCACTGTTCTTTTATTGTTTTTACTTGTTTTGACTTATTCTTCTCTTTATTTATTACCTCTTGTAAAGCACTTTGGTACATCGTAAGGATTGTCTGTAAAGGGCTGTATAAATGAAATACATTTACATTTACATTTTCAGTCCAGTTCTTGGTTTAAGTTACACCAATTTGAACTGAAATCAACAGCAGCTGTCTGAAACGGCCATTTTGCAAAGTGCACGACAGATTTCCGTTAAAAACAATTCACCTGTTGACCTGATCCGCCTCATTCGAATCTGCACACAAACTGTCTCGTTGTATCAGGGTGACAAATCCACAACAGTGAGTACCGTAACACTCAACTCATTTCCATTTCAGTGGTGACACAATGGTGAGTGTGTCTGTTTACAAGCAGAGAACTATTTTAGGGCTCAGACAAAGAAAGAGAAGCTGCAAACTTCCCTATAGCTCCCAGTGCTGATTTGGAACAATGAGGAAGATGCTGCCTTAGATCTGTTCCTCTTCCAAAGATCAGAGTCAAATAAATTTGATTTGATTTGATTAGTATGTGTAATCGCACAGGGTAGAAAACATGTCTGCATGTATTTTTTTCTCAGGTAAATCACATCAGGCACTGAGGGATGTGTGGGAAGTGTGCGCGCCAACACCTTCCTGGTAGCTGACCAGCTGCGATTAAAAGTATGTTTCCTGCAGCAAACATGATTAAATAAAACATAAAAACTGAGGTGCTGTTTACACATACCCGGGTATTTTGATGAACGCATATTTTCTAACCTTCGTTTGCAAAAATAACTAGGTGCACACAGCCCCGTTTTAAAAAAAAAACATGTCTACATTGATCAGCATAAATACGCAGTCCGTCCGGGTCTAACCCAGAATCGCCGTCGCTGGCGGTGGTATGGCCGGGCTCTGTCTGCCAAAAGAAGCCCTAATGCGTCTTTGTTGGTCAATACACTGTATGACTTTAATTTTCAAAAGCACACAAGCGACTATAGCTCTTAAAAACAGAAATGCTGCTAGTACCTCCATGCTTGCCAGATAAACAATGGACATCGGTCTTTTACCACGGATATTGCCCAAAACTCCGTTTTTGCCTCTTTCAACCAGTTTACACACAAACGCTAAACGTTTTTAAAAAATCTCCACTTTTTTATGCCTCGTTTTCGGAGGAAAAAACTCTGTTTGTGTATAAACGAAAGGCACAAACGAAGGGAAAGGTCTTCGTTTATCAAAATACCCGGGTATGTGTAAACAGCACCTGAGTCAAAGCTTGAGTTGAAATATCCTTAAAACTAATGTTAAACATCGAGATTCAAGGCACATCAAAATGCTTCATGCTTCTTCGCGGAGAAATAGGTGAGAGGATGCCAACAGTTACTCGGCTTTAAAACCACAGTGGAAACAGCAATGTGGGTCTGGGGTAGAATCAGAGCATGTTGAGGTTTAGCTCAAACCGCCTTTACCAGCAAAATACAAAGACGGCCTACTTCTCTCCTGCTTTGTTTTCTTCACCTTTAACACAAACATACAGTCGCAGTGCAAAGAACACGAACAAACGCTTTCTCACAGTTTTTAATACTCTTTATAGTGCATGCAACAAGCATCGCGGTTACGCCCGGGCAAATTAAAGGTGGGCCACAGCGTCTCAGTGTCAGAGTCAGCTGTGACTGGCTTCACAGGTCAGAGGTCACGCACATGAATGGGCATCTTGTCCCATCAGTGATCTCTGGTTTCTCAGCTGAACAGAAGTCTATTATCAAACCTGGCTGCTTGATTTCAGCTCAAAGAAAGAACAGCATATGTGTGTGTGTTTATGTAATGCAATGTGTGTGTGTGTGTGTGTGTGTGTGTGTGTGTTCATCCAAATGATAGAAGAGGCCTTTTAGTACAACCCCACTTAAAAAAAGTTGTCCGATGTGTAAATGTAAATAAAAACAGAATTCAACGATCAGCAAACTCATAAAACAGACTGAGTAGAGAAAAAAATGCTCAAAGAATGTTAAAAAGTAAGTGGTACTAAAAGGGAACAGCTATATTGGCCTAATGGATAAATAATTAGGCCAATTAGCAACAGGTCAGCGGCATGGCATAAAGAGAGCACCTTAGAGAGGCAGAGTCTCTCAGAAATAGAAACAGACAGAGCTTCAGCAATCTGAAAAAAACAGCATCTACAAATTGTGCAGCAATTTCAGAATAATTTAGTTGTTGTGAAGACTTTAAATATTCCATCATCTTTAATCAATAATATCATGAAAAGATTCAGTAAATCAGAAGACATCTCTGTGTGTAAGGGACAATACTGGATGCCTATAATGTTTGGGTTCTCAGGCAGCACTGCATTAAAAACAGGCATCATTCTGTCATGGAAACGCAGGTTAAAGCTTTATCAGGCAAAAGGGAAGCCATATGTGAACATGATCCAGAAATACGGCGGCCTTCTCTGGACCAAAGCTTGTTTAAAATGGACCGAGCCAAATTAGAAAATATGTTCTGTGTCGTTTTTTCCTCCAGCTAGTTATCAGCGTTCAGTCATTTACAGGGACGGCCTTGCGTATTTCAGCAAGACGATGCTAAACCGCTGACTGCATCTTATCCATCAGATGGACTGGCCTGTGTGCAGTGCAGAACTTTCACCAACTGAAAACATTTGGAGCAACACGAAATGGAAAATACATTAAAAAAAAACAGCTCGAGGACTGTTAAGCAACTACAATCCTGTATCAGACAAGAATCTCCCAAAGGTCCAGTAACTGGTCTCCTCAGTTCCCAGATGTTAGCAGACTGCTGTTAAAGAAAAACAAGATGAGCACAATTTGACCTCCAATGGTATAATGCCTCATTTTCAACATTTGATATGTTTTCTACGTTCTATTGTGGTTAAAATGTTAGTTAATGAGATTTTGCAAATCACTGCGTCCTGTTTTTATTGACAATTAACAAAATGTCCCAACTGTTTTGGATTTAGGGATGGAGCTCCAATAAACCATCACTGAATCTGTGAGCTGCATACTCAACCCGCTGCACACGTGGAAGAAAACTTTTTGACTGCGATCCAAATAATTACTGGTCACAAAGGGCTCCCTTACAACGCCGTGAAACACACACCTCTTGTTAGGAGGACAGAAAAAGCAGCTTTGTACTCACAGCGGTGCACTGAGGGTGTTTCACTTGAATAAAGCTGCAACTACTTGAAATAAGTGGGGGGGGGGGGGCGACGACGACACAGGGGGTGTTGTGTCATAGTTTCCATAGGTCAGCCAATCAGAAAAGGACCTGCAGTAAAAGATAAGCCAATGAGCACAGCTGCTGCGTTTTCAGCGGGTTCCCTGTCTGTGCGTGTTTTTGTCTAACAGCAAACAGAGATGTGGATAAAAGAGTAGAGGGGTGTGTAGAGGCGGAGAAAGGCAAGCTGAGAAGGATGGAGGGGAAAACCGTCCTAAAAGATGCTACAATGGAGAAACCGAATGGCTCCGTGCTTCCAGAACAAACAGTGATTTAGGTCACGTCTATGGGCTTCTCTGGGCTAATGTTAATGGACAGAGTGTTGTTCACTGAACAACGGACCACTGTACAGGGACATGTAAAAGCCCCCCCCCCCCCCGACGACATAGGAGAAAGACGCTCAGACCAAAAGAGACACAAAACAACTTCAGAAGTTTCGTCTCTCTTCCTTTACGTTGGAGGTTCCTTTACGTTGGTGGTTGTTCCAGCATCATGTTGCAGCCACTTGAAATTAATTTATAGTTTTTATAATTTAGAGTATTTCGATTCCTACTAAGGTGGATTTTTAATATAGTTATAGTTCTTCCATTGTGTGTGTGTGTCTGCACAACCATTTGACTCTATTCTTTATAATACTATTGTGTCTCTTCTCTTTAAGCTATGAGCTTTAGACCTTCTAAAAGACATGAAAGCAACTCTGAAAAAAGAATTCCTCCATTATAAGGAGGCCAGAGACGTTTTCCACAGAGCTCTCATGAGGTATTCTGTTGAGAAATTAAAAGCATTTATTTGAGATTTGGACAAAATTCTGAAATAAAAAACTCCAGGTTTAGATGTGAAGAAGCACTCAGCATACCAAAATCCCCGGCCTGTATTTTCTGTCGCACGTCCATCGACAAGTGCTCGTCTTATCAGAAGTCTGACTAATAATAGCTCCCGTACTGCGTGTTTCAGAACCCTCGAATTGAAAAGGGAAGCTGTGGAGAAACTAACCAATCAATAGGTCGATAACCACATTTTTTCTGTTCAAACTGTTAAATACTTTAATTCTCGGTAGACTCCTTTGTTCTGTTGCTGAATACTGCCGAACAAACAGTTCAATTGAAATGTTCTGCAGTATCCAGTTTAATTTTCTGTCCAACTTGAGGACTCTGCAGGCGCACCGCCCACGTTCTGAGAAAACTGCACCTGCGACAGTTGATTTGCAAACAATTCAAATGAGGCGTCTGTGTTCTTTGACCATATCTGCCTTAAGATTTAAGAAACCAGAAATCTCTTACGGTAACTCAACAATAGGAGGAAGCAGCGCTGATAGAGAGTTCTTGCTGCCTGCTTTTAAAAACAACTCTGTTTTAAAGGAGGAAAAAAAAAGATTCTGAAACAGAGCAAGGAAACTTCATGCAGACTGAGGCAAAGTGTGTGTCCGAGTGAGTGAAAGAGATGTACTCAAAAAGCTGAAAGCGTCACAGGTCAGCACTCAAAAATACAACCACACTCTTCTCTGTATTATCAGAAACTGGTAAAACCAGCACATAGTAACATCTGTGAAACTGGGACAGAACATTTTTGTCATTTTTTCAGATTGGAAATTGAGGAACCTATTGTTTGGGCTCCTGTTAGCCAAACAACAGGATTCAGCAGTTTGAATTGATTATTGTTTCTAAGTATTCTAAGAATGAAAGCAGAAGTTTTCCCTCCATTTACCACATGGTTCTGTTCATACAGTAATAAGAAAAAATGTCACAAGGTCATGTAAATGCATTCATGCATCCCATTTATCCACAAGACCTACACTGTTCCAGTAATATGACTTATTATTGACTTGTTAATAATTGAATCTGCTGGATGGTTGTTTCACTGCAAGACGCCTGCATGCATAGTTTTACTTTACTGTAATACAAGAAGTGTAGAAATGAGTAAAACTTTCACTCTGCAGAACGCTCTGGATTTAACCAGACTCAAGGTCAACCACAATCACTTTCAACGCTGAGCTCACTTGGGGACTTTGGAGGTTTTTATGAAAAAGCACCTTTCTGCTGAAGGCATGCAAAGATCTGCTGCATATCCCCAAGAGAAGCATGTGGGAGAACCATATTGTTTTCATCAGGAAACTGTTTCTCTGTAGTTTGACACTTCACCCACCAGCCAACGACTGTGCATCCAGGATAGGATCATCCTAAGAGCTTCAATAAGGCCAACTACCCTTGTGCTAAGAAGCCGGTTTTGAGCCTTCAACAGCTAAGAAATCTGGACCAAACAACACCAATAGAGAGGATAAGAAATATTTGTCTAAAAAGGAGGAGTGTCTAAAAAGAGGTTGGTACACCCAAAGAACAAAATCCCCAAACACAAACTGAGGGGTGTCATATGCAGATCAAGCGATGCGTGCACAGACCTTTATCTTGTCACCAAAACATGCTTGTTCAGGTAGGTAAACATCTCACCAGAGAGAATGACTTAAACAACCCACACTGTGGTCAGATCTGTCACACGTGATCGTAACGAAGATAGAACGGCCGACTGACGACTAAAGGCTGAGTTATACTTCTTTTAACTGCCCTTGCGCTTGCGTCTTGCGCGTATGTTAATGGCTCGAGACGTTTATACTTCATTTTGCTTTGTCGGCGGTTGCGTGTGCTGCGTGGCGATTCACCACCAGGACAGTAGGTGGAGTAGCGGGTTTTTTCAATGACAAGCCTATTATGATGAAAGCAAATTCACCGCCAGGAGCTCTTTGGCAAGTCTCTCTTTGGCAAGTCTCTCTTCCATAGATTCATGCTTCTTCTTCTTGTAAATAGCCGGTATTTTGTCAGATTTTCAACACCTTGGGGGTCTAAACGACTACTTTCTCGCCTGAAAATGTTTCAAATGTTGCTAAAGTTATATATTTACAGAGTTTAGCCTATAGCTTAAGAGAAATCAGCTTTTCAGGCCGGCTGATTTCGGCTCGGGCAGGAGTGAAGTGCACTGTGTGTAAACGCTCTGCATACTGTCAGATCGATCAAGTAGTAGGCGGTTTCGACCACAGCCAGTGGCTTGCGCTTGCATCTTGCGTGAAGTTTAGAAAACTGAGGTGACACACGCAAGCACGCAAGGGGGGGCTTGCAACCGCGCAAGGGCTTGCGTTGCGGCTTGCGTCTTGCGTTGCGTCTTGCGTTACCGACTATAAACCAGGCTTAAGCCAAAACTCCCCACCAACGAGCTTTAGAACTGAAGAAGCCCTCTGGATGAGAGGTGAAACGAATGTCCAGTTGCCCAGTCAAAACTAGATCTGCTTTCGCCATATTTCCAATGACCAATCAGCCACATTCAGCTTTGTTAGCCCCAACCTGAACCTTCACAAAGGACGATGCTCAAGCTGAGAATTTCTGAGGGTGAATTCTTCCCATGACCTCATTAACATCTGGAGACTTCTGAAATGCGGGTAGAGGAACTGAGCTCCTTGACAAGTTCTTGGTCCAGACCAGAATGTCTTGAACCTTTTCTCACACGGTCTAACTGCACTGGCCACTTCCACTTTGTGTTTCTTTTTCCCTGGCCGCAGAGCAGAAGGACTCATACCGAATGTGCTTTTTTCGGTTGACTCAGTGCTCTGCAGAGGAAGAGGGGAACGCACTGACCGAGGTCGTGCAGATCTGGACTTTACACACAAAAACACGAGGAACAGACCATACAGAGAGCAGCAAACGCACAGTAGAGTCTCTCGTACTTAGCCGAAGTAAAATGAGTGCATGCACTGAGCGTCGTGACGTACGAGTACTGAATAGTAATTCTGTAATTAAAAATAATTCAATGAGTATCATGTTAATAATACACTTATGATAATATTGTGACTAAATCTCAGCTGATCGAATAACCCCATTTTGGGGGTTGATGTAACATTTTTACAGCTCCTCCAGTGGCCTCACGAGTCCTGTTTCTGTACTGCTTTTCAGAAAAAAAGAGAAAAAAAAACCCGTGACTGGAACCTTTCCTGATATGCAACTTCAAATGTGCATCAAAGAAACGAGCGGGCTGCTGTTAACATTGTTAATGTGAACCCGTTAACGAGGTTAAACCAGATTTTCACTAAAGACTGTGTCACAAAGAACCGTAAGCAGACAGCAACAACGTTTATTGTTGTAGCAGCGTCACTCAGAAAGTCATTACCTTTCAGCCCAAAATAAACTATAGATCTTATCGCCTGGAAAAAAATGAATTCACTTACCTTTTGAACAATTCCTCTTTCAACAGGAAAGGCGTCTGACAGACAAAATTTGGTCTGACTACAGTTAGTTCGTTCTCCTCTTATCAGATTTTCATTGTTTGCTGTGCCTGTCAATCATTACGTGTCCAAAAAATCCAATCTAACCGGCAACTACAATGAATACACAAGAAACACTCTGTGTGTGGTTTATTTTCTTTTCGTTTGTTTTTCAAGGTTCCTGTGGGTTACTGATTGATTTCATCCTGCTCAGTGGCTCTGACTGTGAATCTGTGACCCTGACGTACAGCACGTATCGACATCAATCTGCATTAAGAATCTGTTTGCGTCGATGTAAGCACTAACCTGAAAAAGAGTCACTTTCTCGCTGGAGATAGACATTAACAGATGGCAAAGGGGGATGCTGTTATGACATAAACACACAATACAGTATCTGTGCTTTGAGCCCTGAGCGCTGCGCCAAAAGGCCCCAAACAATCAACCTCTGAATTATTCACCTGACCTCTCAGGCCACATAGCCACTCCTCCTCTCATCTTACCTGATAAAACGCTGACATTTTGATTGACCCTCTAGGCTTAGCAATCCTCTCAGTAAAAAAAAACTCCAGAAATAAAGAAATACTTGTCCTGTTCTCCAAAGCATGTTTACATTTTAAGATAAGTTAAAAAAAAAGAAAAGAAAAGAGAACAAGACTAAGGTTAAAAGTTATTTTTCAATTCAAACAAAACTGATTTTGTATGCGGCTGATTTTAGTTCTGAGAAAGAACATCGTCGTCAGCAGGTCAGACCTTTTCAAAGGAAAAAATCAGACGTCTGAATCGGCCAAGGAAATTGGAATCAGTGCATCTCTAAACCAAACCGCCTCTGTTTTTTCCCTCAACAATCCTTTTCTTCTCACACTTCCACTCCAGCCAACATTAGCTTTTTACTTTTTGCAGCCTGCACTTTCTGTAAACTGTGATGGACTGGCCAGGGTGGATACCCAGCCTCTCACTTAATGACAGCTGGGACCCTGAGTTGGATTAAGCTTGTATAGAAAATGGATGGATGGATGTTTCTGAGGCACTTTTCCAAACTGAGCTTTGATTTCACATGCCTCTGCCTTCCTTGAGCGTTTGTTTATGCCAATGGCCATTTTCTTCAGTGGCAGATGCGTTCTCGCAGTGACCCTCTCGTTGTGTATTTACTGCTGCTGGAATGTGTGCAAAAGAAGATCCAATAAATATTTGTGAAAATCCACATCTCTCCAGTTAAATGTGAGAGATACGGCACCTGCTTTGACGACGGAACGGTCATTAAAAGAAAATAAATCAAATAGTTTGCACGACTGATATTCAACTAACTGGTTTTAATGTGTGATGCCACCACCAGGGGGCAGTAATGCAACAAGCTGTTTACCTGCTGCCGTGAAACAACAGAGGAGTGCTGCTTTTCTGCAAGGCTCCGGATGAGCTTAGAGGCTGATTGTGCATTTGATCTTTTGATCCGTATAGATTAAATCACTCTATCAGTAAAGAACATGATGGAAAAGTAAAGAAGCATGTGAGAAGGCTGTATGGCTGTCAATCGCAGAAACTGTGAACAGGCTTTAAGTGCTCATGTTTCTGTTCGTCAGAAACCAGGCACACTGCACTTTGTCCACGACAGTCCGTTGGTTGGTCCAATATCTCTACAACTGGAGAAATTGGCCGCGATTCCAAGAGAATGTATAATACAAACTTAAGACAACAGCAGGACAACATTTGGCCTCATATTGTTATGGTCCTTAGCATCATCTAAACTGAGAAGTAGAAATATTGGTGCAAACATTCCTCTGGCACTTCCTTTTTAGACTGAGAAACCTGTGCACCAGCGGGAAAAGCAGCTATGAAACTTGTTCAGCTCTCACGACAGAATAAACCTGTAACGACCTCTGACGAAAAAGTTGGAATAAGCTTTTATTGCAATTCTACCAACAGCACACAAATAAATCCATTCTTAGTTTGTGAACTTTAAAACTTTGCGCTTCCGACTCGTTTTGAAGTGCATAGACTTTTGTTCTGCACATTCCCAGCCCTGAAACTAAAGATACCACAGTTTGCCACCGTGGTTTCCAGCACTGCACCACATTGTTTAGCTTCATGCTCACTTGTCACTTTTGCAGGGTGGTGTCTTTGTGGCCTCTTCAACGTGACAACAAATGCATGGGTAAAGCTGTACATGTGCAGGGCTCACACCATGTTTGTTTTAATGACAGCGATGCCACATCAAACAACTGTAGGGCGAGCTAAAGAGAGGAAAAATAAGCCATATTCTATAGTGTTACTTTAAACTGAATAAGAACAGATGTATTCAAGAAGTCTCGGGCACTGGGATCCGTAGGCCTGTATCATGGCTCATTGTTGCTGGAACTTAACGGCTGCCGTGAGGGAGAGGCCAGTTAAGAGGAGGTGGAGGGTGAGCCGTCTCCTGCTGTTGTGGCAGCAGATGTGTCAGCGCCTTACAGGGATGTTGGTTCAACTTGGCCTGCCTGAGAGAGTGAGAGGCTCCGGCGGGGCGCGTGTGACGCAAATGTCATCTTCAGAGCACCACCGATGAGCCGAGTATAGGGTCAAGTGTTCAGCCGTGACATCTGCAGCCAGCGAGGAGCTCTGCGCTGTAGCTCTGCTACTAAGGGCCAAGATGGAAATAAAACCAGAACCACCCTGGACTGTTTAAGATTTTTCAAGAAAATACATTTCGTCTGAGGGTGCACATCTGAATCAATTGTAAATCAGGTTGTTTTTTTTGTTGTAATTTTGACTTTTAAGCTCAAAATGTGCACCAAAAACTGAGCTGACTGGTGTGAACCTTGTCAATGTGAGCACCCGCAGAGGATTAAAACTGGATTTCCACAGGAAAGTGTCCTAAATGGGGATGTAGAAGGTACTCACTGACATCACAGGTTACTGATAATAGGTGTGCCATCATGTTTAATCATCACCACTGTCATTCCCACCCCCTCCGACACGGGCATCCCTACTGTCTTTAGTTTTTAAGCACGAGAGCAGAATAAAAGTCCGGAACAAAACACACTAATGCACCTCGATGGAAAGTTTTGTGTGGGCCCACTGAAAGAGTTTCTACTGTATGACACAAGTAAGCCGATTGTCTTCTGCCATGCGAGTTGTTTAAGTTTTCATAGAACACACACACACACACAGAAAAAAAGTTAGAGGACGAAAGAGAGCAGCTGAGGTTTTCATTTTCTCAAGCCCAACTCTCCTCTGTTTTCATTCTTTCCGTTACTTTGCAAGCTCAGATGTCCCCAGAGGGCAGAGGAAAGAGCTCATTCACTACAACTTCCCGTTCAACCCGTCCTCCTCCATCTCTTCCCCTTTTCTACACAAACTACATGTCGGACCCCCCCTCCCCGCTTCACCTTGACCCCTCTGAGCAGGAATAAGAAAGGTGCGGCTTCTTACCGTGCGTCCCGGCGTCGTGTGGTGCCGCCCGCGGCTTCTGCGCGTCAACACGAAAAGTCTCTAAACTACGAGAGCGAGCGAGGTCTGTGTTTTCTTCTTGTCCTCTGAGTCGCTCCAGCTTATTTCTCCTCCCTCTCCCTCACTCTCTCCTCCTCTGTTTTCTCCTCCCTCCTCGAGTCTCAACTCCCCTCCGCTCGCGCTCTGTTCGTCGGGTTCCATTTAGCACCGGAAAACCAACTTAAAACAAGCTTTAGCAGAGGAGAAATTGCGGGGCGGTCACGTGACACACGACACATGAAATGACAGCATTTAGGAAAACTATGACCTCTAGTTGGTGAACTTGAAACTTGAAGGGTGATGCATTCTGGATGAATGTGAGTTCTTGTCGATCAAGCATCCCAAGGCTGAAGCCTATCGGCGCGTCCAGCAACTGTCCATTAAATGCCTCTAGTTTCTCTTCAGGACAAAATCCACGTATCAGCAAAATAAAAAAATTAAAAAATAATGATTTAAAGTGTTTCCTAATACACTTGTTTTTGTCTCATAGCAGAGAGCTCATTCTGGGAAGACACTCGGAGTCATTCACAGAGCCAAGATGAAGAGGAAACAGTATTTTGCCTCCAATGTTCCAGACTTTCTAATCTTTCACAGCGGTCTTGAGCAGTGACCCTTCAGGTTTTCTTCAAGTCTTTGTCCTCTTTTCGGACATTGGCTGCTTTTTCACTCATTTTCAGTCCTTGTAGCTATCCATTTATGGAGGAAAGTGTTTTTTTTCTTTGATGTATTTGTTATGTGACCTGTGAGTCATTCAGGAATAAAAAGGCACCTTAAAGCCCTTTTTCCACTATGCAGTCCAGTACGGGTCGGTTCAGAACGGTTCGCTTATTTCAGTGTTTCCACTACCACGAAAGCGTACCGGTCCCATGGAACCCGTTACCATTTTTGTAACCCTTTTGCTTGGGGTACCTACCACACAGGACAGGTTCCAGGCTGTGCAGCGGGAGCTCGATGGCGCTGTGCGAAACGAAAAAGTTTTCCAGCTGATTGCCGCAAAAATGGCAGAGAGTGGTTTCAACCGGACCGCGAGCAAGTGTCGCATTAAGCTGAAGATGCTTGGAAGTGGTTCGAAATTATGGATGTTATTTGTTATTTGCTGTTATTTGTTATTTACGCTTCGGCACGCACTCCGCCCACCCCTGAGGGTCCCCTTTGTACAGTGGGAACGCAAAGCTGAACCCAAAGCGGCCCGTACTGACAGTGGAAACGAGGCTTTAACTCAAGGGATGAACGAGTGTTGCATCCATCTGCTGTTGGTCAAAGCCTCATCAGAAATGGGCTCCATGGAAGGGTGGCTGTCAAGAAGCCGTTCTTAAGGAAGGGAAACAGGGAGAAAAGGCTGAGCTGTGCCAAATGACACAAGAAGTGGACTGAAAATCAGTGGCAGCAGGTCTGATGGAGGGATGAATCCACCCCAGAGCCCGGAGCTCAACATTACTGCAGCAGTGTGGGATCATGACTCAACATGAAAATAAGTTCAGCCCTCCCTTGTGGAACATGAAGTAAGAGTAAGTGAAGCGAGTCTGATTAAAAAGGTTCTCCTGAAAGGTTTAAATAAAGTGATCATCCCACCTGTCTTGGAGAGAGGACCATCTAACTATACTATAAAATGCATGATATGTACAGTAAGTTCATTAATAAACATCAGGACAGAATGGTCGACGGGGTCCAGAAATAAAAAAGTTGGGGAGGATGTATGTCTACAGATCGCATCGTTGTAGTCTAAGACTGACATAAAAACAGATGCAACCACTCTCTTCCTACAGAACATGAAAGGATGATTTTATTTGTGTAAAAAAGTGCTCAAATTCCTGCCTGAGGTCACCTCTGTGTGATGCATGTTCAGTGCAAATGTTACAGAACTGAGATATTTATACTAATTCTATTTTTAGTCTGTATGAGGTGAAAATATCAAGGTTATCGGCATTTCCACCTTTGCCAGAGATAACACAAAGTGTTGAAGTATGATCGGTTTTCATGTTCGACTCTCAGACTGATTTCAACAAACTAAGACAAGTCAGGTTCCCCTCTTTTGTCACACCCATGGCTGACATTTTCATTTGAACTCGGCTTTCTGTTTCTTCTGTGTGACAAAATGACAGTTATTTAAAGTTGTGTTCTACACATGGATGCAGTTGAAAACCTTTAGAATGATCCATTTGTCTGTTTTTTTGGTGTTAAGAGCTGAAGAGAATTTTAAAAAAAAGAAGACATTATTATTATCAGTTATCTGCACAGTCAGTTTGTTCTTTAAAAGACCAAAACAGTTAAATATGCTAAAGTAAACTCCAGTTTTAGGGGTGTTCACTCATCTTTCCTGTGATTCAACAGTGAGCCACAGTTACCTGAACACACACCACGACTCATGAACATGCATATTTCCAAAGCCACGTAGACCTCTCACCCTTATCTCTGAAAACTGATGTATCTTATAGAGTATCTTGTAGAGTCTTCTCTGAATTCCTACATCACTTTTGCCACAAATATGCTTTATGTTACACACTCCCTCTCTTCACAGACACCATGCAGCTTGTAAATGAGCTTGTGGCCACAAGGTGGCACTAAAATGCGCAAAAGGCGTATCGGAACTTGTGTTTTACATAGGGTTTTGTTATGTATATCATAAACCCCTTTTCTTTCTTCTTTGCCGAAGTAGTCAGAAGGTCTTTGAGTTCTCAATAAATATCATCTTCAACACTGTTCTTTTTTCACTGCTTATCTCCACAGTGGTTTCGCTTTTGCTCGGCGACAGCACAATACAGAGGGACACACGGAAAACCGGTAAACCGCACTTTATCTTCGACACGTTTTTATCTGGTTGCCCTTTTCATTCAACATAAGAAAGATGCGTGAATCAAGTCTGAAAGCAGAAGCCGATGTGCGAGGAAACGCGACTGAAGAATGCGCGACTATCACAGGAAGTTGTGTGCAAAACTTGTCATGCAGACAGAAACTGCTCAGTTTGGACCGCATCAGAGACCTTCCTTAATGAGTGACAGACTATCTCGTCTGCTGGGGGAGTACAATAAATACAATATTCGCATGCCCAAACATCTGTGATTGAAAACCACAATAAGTTTATAGGGAACCAGTAATGATGAGTGTCAGCTCGTTGTTGCTGTCTTCCTGTTTCCGACCCGAACTCCTGCGACTTTGAAGAATTTAAGCGCAGATTTCAAGTCACAGGACATGCTCGTAAAAAGAGATTTTTTATAACACTTGGCTGAATAATTAACATCTGAAATGATCAAATTCATTTCAAGAAACATCCGTTCTTGTGTGAGAATGCACTAAAAATACCCAATAAAGCAACAGTGATGTAGAAAGTTAAACTATGCATACATACTAGGGTGGGAGATGCTCTCTGAAGAGTTGGGTCTTGGAGAGTTTCTTGAAGACAGGGACGCCCCTGTTCTTGTAGCACTTGGTGGGTGAAAAAAGTCTGAAAAAGCGTGCTGTAGGCACTGCTAGACGACAATCCAAGAGCATTCAATGGGAGCTGTTCCATTTAGTACTTTGTAGGCTAACATGTACTGTTAGTACTGTTAAATTATGTACTATGTCTAAATGGGATTACATGACGCCCATGCTATTTCGGCTCAGTGTATTTGTTACCGGACAATGCCTTATACACGGTTTGGTGAAATGTTTGGCATGAAGAGGAGATAAAACAACATAGTTTCACTAAAGTTTTACAAACATTAAACTAATGAATCTTGTCCCGGAACACTGTCCTTTTTTTTTTTTGTACATTTGGGTACAAATATAAGTGAACAGAGGGATAAAAACTCGCATCGTTTATGAAACTCACAAAAAAAGGTGACTATCACACTGAACGGGTGAAAGCTGTCAAGCGTCGCTGCTCCGCAGGATGAGCAGATCTAATGGTTGGTGTGAGTGAAAGCACGTGGGCTTGCAGCTGAGACAGTTTGCTTCAGAGTCAAGAAGTGTGCTCACAGGAAAAGAACTGACAGCAGAATTGGGATGTTGGGCTTCCGTTGGGCTTCTCTGGCCTTGATGACATCATCATAGATCATTTACATATCTGCAGCAGAACATCAACCTTTGGAGGACCATGAATTTAAATGAATGATCTATCTTCTTCTGTTTGATGGAGCTGTATTGGGCTGGGCAATGACTAAATTAACATCCCTAGCATTACTCTGAATGATTAAAAAGTATATATCACTTTTTTATTTGTTGCATCCCATTACCGGAGGGTGTGGATGTTTGACTGAAATTAGGTCAAAGAATTGCAGTGTTTGTTGAACTTTTTTTGCTACACATGTGCAAATTAGATAGTTTTTTTTTTGTTCCTTCCAAATTGACAGAATTTCACATTTATGCTAAATTCGACCCAGTACACTTTATTTTACAGATACCACAAGCAGTTAACACATTTGAATAGATATTTGACCAAATCTAAACAGCCATTTTGTCATTTTAGAGCTTTTATTGCTCTATCCCTTGACTGATTATGTTTGATTTTTGCAGGTTGTGTGACTGTTGCAGGCAGGAACCCAAGTGATTAAATCTGCTGGGAACCCATAAAGACACTGCATATCTCATAGTTATGGAAGATGAAACATGAGAGAACAAGCAGCTTATAATACATTCATGCATGAACATAGACAAACATGCACATATTTACATATCCATGGACGAAGTTACACACAAGCTGACACAGACACAGTTACAAAGTGTAGTTGACTGGAACGAGGAGAGTTTTGGGTTCCAGGAGATTCAGGCTCTGACTGATTACCTACAGCGTTGATTAAATTCATGATTTTAGATGTGTATTATTTATTTAAGATCCGTTTTTTAAGGCTGTAGGAGGTACATCTTTGATCGAGCATCTATAATCATTGTTTTGATCCACAGAGTAAAGACCTTCTGTTCAGTTCATGTTTATT
Organism: Odontesthes bonariensis; assembly: GCF_027942865.1. Classification (NCBI taxonomy): domain Eukaryota; kingdom Metazoa; phylum Chordata; class Actinopteri; order Atheriniformes; family Atherinopsidae; genus Odontesthes; species Odontesthes bonariensis. The sequence continues at coordinate 10,703,587 of NC_134511.1, forward strand.
TTCACATTTCAGTTCTGTTAAATGCCTAACCCCAACCAGTTTAGTAAGAAGGAACATCTCCGGTGTGATGATTACCACTTAAATGACTGCCGTGTGTATTTTTGTATGCAGTTTGGTAACATTTATATGTTTACAACATCCTGTCTTTTTTTGTCCTGGGGTGGGGGTGGCGGGGGGGTGCTTGTTTATTGTGTATTTTTGTTTTTTGTAATTGTATCAGACGCACTGTCAATGGCACAGAACAATTTTCTGCAAAGACAAATAAATATCTATCTATCTATATATCTATCTATCTATCTATATGTTGGCACGATGAAAAGATCCCATTCTGAAGGTATGTCCCCGTGAAGACCTTAGTCTCAAGAGGATTTAGACACTTCCTTGTCATGGAAGAAGTCCTGCCCCCCCGACGGTTCTTCAATTTCTGATGACGATGAGCTTTTTACCACTTGGTACAAAGGAGTAAGAGCCCTTCATCTTGAATGAAGATGAGCTTTGTCTTACCTGGAGACAGCAGGGATGGGCTGACAGCCCTCATCCTCTGAAGATGGTGAACTTCCCCACAAGTGGAAGGATCCCATAAGAAAAATAAGAAGGAAGAGCCATCAGTCACATGATGAAAGTCTCTCCTCGGAATCCTCTGATCCAGAACCTGGAGAACTTACAATCTGAAAAGGATTGCGATCTTTGTTGGTCAGATGGGTCCCATAAGCTTGAAGCAACAGGGAAGAGGGAGTCTACTCAAATATTAGTCCAAGATTGTCAAAGGAGATGGGTGTATGAAGAAAAACAAAGACAGGAAAAGAAGTACATCATGGAAGAGATATAGAGGAGAAGGATGGCCCTGTTATTTGTCCAGGATTGGGCAAGGAAATGTAATGGAGTGGAAAGATGGAGACCTGAAGAGAGTGAATGTCAGGAGCAAGAGGGGCATGAAAGTGTGACATACTCAGAAATGATGAGATTCATCCAATTATTTGTAGTAAAACTGGACAAAAGACGAGAGAGGAAGGAACAAGAGACCGAGATACAAGTCAGAAAGCCGGCAGACGGACAATGTTAGGATACAGGATAATGAAGAGACCAAAGAGACAGAGACAAAGATGGAAAGAGAGAAGGAAAAGCTGGAAGAGTGGCACACAAACATACAGGAGAAGGAGAAGAGGAGAAGAGAGGAGTGGGACTGACAGGCAAAGGAAGGTGGAGAGAGGAAAAGATAAAAGATTGTGGAAAGAGATGGAAAGATGAGAGAAGGAAGAGAGGGAAATGGAGAGAAAATATAAGGAGAAAATGCTGGAAATTGAAGAAAAGGAGAAGGAACGACAGGCAAAAGAGGAAAAAGAGAAGCAAAAGAGCGGAAAAGAAAAATCAAGAGAAAGAAAGAACAAAGAGGGAGAAGAAGATAAGAGACGAGTCAAAGACTCCGAAAGTTGGGCTGCTCAGAAGATTTTGCTCCTGTTTTTTCAATTCCCAGAGTAACAGAGTCGCCAGGGTTTTACTGCAGTTTCCAAAATGATTCCTGGACAGAGGGTTGCTGGAATCTTCCAGTGAAACTTCAATATCTCAGGCCTCTAGAGAGAAAAGCTGGTTAGTATGGTGTAATCCAAAATCCAAAGTAAAAGTGAAAACTTTTTTTCCAGGTTTCAGAAGTGGAGGCGAGTAACTGACGAATTTGATATAGATTCTGGCTGCATCATCCAGGTTAGCATGACGTGAGGTAGCTGTTCCAAGTAACTGAAGAAGACACGAGAAGATGGCAAAATATATTCATGGATCACAAGGCTTAACTGAGGTGGCCTGACCAATACTGCAAGGAATAAACTGACAGACCGAGGTTTTTAAGCACCGGCTGACGAGGGAGCCACAGGTGGAGAAGATCAGCTATAACTACGCCCCTTACTGACAGCCAGCAGAGAGACAGGGACATACAAGGCAAAACGGACAGGAACACAGGGATGAGGTACAAAATGAGAGGGAGGAAACTGCAGACCCAAACTTTCATCATTTCATATCAGTTAGAAACATCTAAACATGCTGAAATTTGCCCTCCAAACACATGTTTTTATACTAAAATGCAACAAAGTTGCAGAAGTTTTGTTGTTACAATGAAGATCTGCAGGTTTTATGCATATTAAGGAATTTAAGTATTATTCTTTATTTAAAAACTATTACCTATTAAGTTAAGTTTTTTTGGTAACCTTTTGTTATAGTTATCTTAAACATCTTAAACTACAGCTTGAGTTTATGACCACTTATTTGATCTAATTATTGATTACACCACTTTATTACAAAGGTAGTCTTATAGTACTGTCTACTAGTAAACATTATTACAATTATTTTATTTCATGCAGCCATTCTTCTGCTTTTTGCATCATGTCTTTACCTTAATTCTCACTGCACCGCATCATTGTTTCCCCATCACACTCGTTTCTTATTGCTGTAAACTCAGCCTCAGATGAATTATTGTTATTATTTACTGCCACAGAGCTACAGTGTAAAATTTGAAGATACAAATTCTCTTTCAACTACTCACAGTAAGTATGGTTAAATTTATGGTTAAACATGTATAGTGTCTAACAAATAAGAGCAGTATTCTACGAAGAAGATGAGTTGAGTGGTGCTTCCTTTCCAGGTCTGATGTGAAAATAATCTGTCGATGTGATTGTAACAAATTGCAAAATATTACAACATTATGTGCTCTGTCCCAGCTGTATGAAGCAGAATTACGCAAATATTTAATTAATTCATATGAAAGAACCGATGTTTCATCCTTGAACACCATCTGTGTATTCACCACGAGACGCCATCAAGTGGCCACAAGATGGCGGTATGTCCTCTTCAGAGACACTTTAGAGTCTTTTAAAGTTTCACAGACATGATTCAGCTTGTTTATAAAGTTATTTATATCAGTATATGACTACTTATCTTCGTTTTCTCCGAATGGTCTATTTCCACTCTTTATTTTGAGCACTTTGTCTTTCTAGTAACGCAAGAAAGCAAATGAGTTTTAAGTGCTCAGAAACGTTTGGCATGTTGAAGGAATAATTTTGGGGTTTGTCTCCTTGAATAAAGATGTCTGTCTCTGAATTTGATATAACTGCAGCTGGGATAATGTTTGTCGCCTCTTTTGTAATGTGTTGCCCAAAACAATTAAACAATTAAAACAGCAATACAATAGTGGTGTGAATGTCACCTGTGTTCAGCGGTCATTGTCTCCCAATTGTTTACTTTAAATTATTCCAATAAAGCTTTTATTTTGTCAGTATTTACAACTTAATCTGATGAGCCAAAAGATAAACCAACGGAGCACGAGAAGTTTGATAAAATTAATTCTCATTAATCTATAGTATGTACTCAACAGTGTGGCAATTCCCACGCGGTTTGGTTGACCTTAAAACTAAATCTTCAGTCTACCTTAAAAAATGAAACTATGGGGGCTCGATCCAGAGCTTTGAGTGACGTTTATCCCACTGATTGGCTCAATTTACTTGTGAAAATAAGGGGGTGGGCTTGTGGAAACGAGTACTTGACGTCAGTTCCCCTCGTTGGCAGATAGCGAAACAAACATGGCGACGGAGTCGAGTGGACTGGGGTTTACGCTTACTTTTTTCGTGTTTTTCTCCGTGTTAGCGGGCAGGGAGGCCGAGACAGCAATATCGCATCCGAGAGACGCCACTCGGATACTTGGCATGAGGCTGGAGAAGAGCAACAAGCCGGCCGAGACCACCGAGAAGGGAGTTATTCAGGTGACCGAGGGCAGCGAGATCCTCTTCAGGTTCTACGGGCTGCACTTGTTCCCAAACAGCTCGGAGCTCATCGGGTTCAGTGAACTTTACGCCAGCGATAAAGAGGACGATGCCTTCGGGGCAGTTTTGGTCCCGTTTAATGGGACTTGTCCCCAACGCTCGGATGATATAAAAGTGCACGGGCTCATGGAAGTGACCAACCAAAACACGTCCGGAGTGGTGAGCCTCAGCATCAAGCAGCTGCGTAAAAGTGAAGTTGTCAAAGTGTTCGGCTTGTGCGTCAACGACCCCCTGGAGCAGAAGTGGTTCCTGCTGGACGACAAGGACGGCAGACTGCGGGTGGTGGAGAAGGAGAAGTCTTTGCTGCCCGTTTGGCTGCAGGTGATCCTCATCTCCTTCCTGCTGGTGCTGTCTGGGATGTTCAGCGGGCTCAACCTGGGGCTGATGGCGCTGGACCCGATGGAGCTGCGCATCGTGCAGAGCTGTGGCACCGAGAAGGAGAAGAAGTACGCGCGGAAGATCGAGCCCATTCGCAGGAAGGGCAATTACCTGCTGTGCTCACTGCTCCTCGGCAACGTCCTGGTCAACACCACCCTCACCATCCTCCTGGACGACCTCACCAAGTCCGGGATCGGCGCGGTGGTCGCCTCCACCGTCGGCATCGTCATTTTTGGAGAGATCGTCCCCCAGGCTCTGTGCTCCCGGCACGGTCTGGCTGTCGGGGCAAACACGATCATGGTCACAAAGTTGTTCATGCTGTTGACCTTCCCTCTGTCCTGGCCCATCAGCAAGCTCCTCGATTGCGTGCTGGGCCAGGAGATCGGGACCGTGTACAACCGAGAGAAGTTGGTGGAGATGTTAAAAGTCACCGAGCCTTACAACGACCTGGTGAAAGAGGAGCTCAACATGATCCAAGGGGCGCTGGAGCTCAGGACCAAAACAGTGGAGGATGTCATGACCCCGATCAACAACTGTTTCATGATCCACAGCGACGCCGTGCTGGACTTCAACACCATGTCTGAGATCATGGAGAGCGGATACACCAGGATACCCGTGTACGAGGACGAGCGCTCCAACATCGTGGACATCCTCTACGTGAAGGATCTGGCCTTCGTGGACCCCGACGACTGCACCACCCTGAAGACGATCACCAAGTTCTACAACCACCCAGTGCACTTTGTCTTCCACGACACCAAGCTGGACTCCATGCTGGAGGAGTTCAAGAAAGGTTTGTGGAAATCTTGTGTTGTTTTTGTGGGATTTGTGCCCACAGAACCAGGCTTCTCTAAAGCTTATTGCCTTAGAGAAAGAGGGATTACTTTACTTATTTATATACTTGCTATTATTTATGCTTTCTGGTCCTGTGGAAACACATCACACAGAAGTGCTAATAGCATTTGTATTAATAGTTCTAGTAGTGCTACCTATTACTCCTGAACTATTTTGGATTATTGCACCTTTCTTTGACATTTCTGCACCTGTAGCCAATTCCTACTTAAGAAAGCCTGTCTAATGAGCACCTAATCCTCAAATGTAGTTTATTTTCCTGCTCCCTATTATCACTGTGCAGAAGTCTGGTTTAACTTTTAAAGCAGAAACAGCAATGAACAAAGTAAACAGGTTCAGTGTTGTTAATCCAAAAACTGTGTGCCGAGACGCAAAAGATTCTGCTTTGAGTGCTTAGGTGAAGGTTCGTAGTTTATAGTTTGTGATGGTGTATGTGGAGAACACGTCTTACTTGTTGCTTTTGCCTTCCACAAACACACATCCTTCACATTCTGAACACATTCACACTTTCTATCAGGAGGAGGACGTTTCCGCACCAAGGCTATCTTTTGCATGTGTTTGGCACTGTGAGGCATTTAAGTCTCAAGGTCACCAATATAAACTTCCCACAAAGACTTCCTGTGTCTTCGTATTGGCACCATAGGGACTGAGTTATTAGCCCCTTCTTTCTGTAGAAGCATCAATATCTGACTGTAGGATTGACAGAAAAAAAAGTTCTCATTTAACCTAACTTTGTTAGGTTGAGTGCTTCAAATATGTTCGCTGATCCTCGTTTACGGGCCTCTAAATTGACTTTTGAGTTGCTGTAGTGGAGCGTGGTACCGTTTGACATTTGGCTAAAAGGCAGCTCATCTGAGCGGGCTTGGCATGCAAGGTGGGAGGCATTTGCGACAAGCTGCAGTGCCCACACGTAAACACACGTTTAAATCTGGCTGCACAGACAGTTGAAACCAATTTACACTGCCTCGAAGCTTAGCAGACATTATACTTGTGGAGTTTTAGGTTCTCGCTGCCTCTCCTTAATGGGTGGTCGGATGACAGAGTTCTAACACCTTAAAGTAATAACAAGACTCCTGCTGAAATGAAATCGCTCAACACAAAGTGGAGACTTGTAAATGAAATGCAGTGTTTTTGCCTGAATCCACTTTAAGGTGTCTATTAAAAGATGTGCCAAAAGGTGATGTCATTGTGAAAAGTGTTCAACCAACCCTATCTTATTAAGATCAGCCTGGATTACTTGAGAACAGAGCTCAGATGGACCACATTAAGGGGGTTATTATTGATCTGATCGCACTTTTAGTGCTTTTACTGGGATCCTCGGAGACTCTCAAATAAAATCCCGATGATCGAGGGATCCTTCACGCGGAGGACGTGCTGTGCAAGTGGCGCTGTCTGGAGGAGAATTAGATAAATAGTTGTGAAATGCGTCTGTTGTCTCTAAGCTGTGTTCATGTGAGAACAGATGTTATCTAATTCCGGCCACTCATCGTCGATATTTTTAAACTCTATTTTGTAACGATCTTGTAGATCTTCCCTTGAGAATGAACAATTTCTATTTGTTTAGATGACATCACCAACAGCTGAAGTAGTGTTTGACTGAGCGCTTTGTTCCAGAGATGCACCGTGGTGTTGTTTTTACCACGTCACGCTGTGCCTGCGCCGCCTGCGGTCAGGTGGTGGTGGGCTGCGTTGACGTGATGATGCACGTGCTTGATTTCCTGCCCGCCCCCCTGCTTCCGCCCTGACCCGACTCCCCGCTTGCTTCTCAAGTTCCAATCTCTTGCTGCTTGGCATCAGTTACCGCGGTGATGGCATCCAGCGGCGTCCGTGTGCGCGCACACAGGTTTCCTTTTGGTCGGACTCTTTCTCACCAAAACTCCCGAGTCAGTTTCAGGCTCGTCACGTTGGCTGGCGGCAGCGTAAAGACTCTAAATGCAGACTTGTCTTTATTACTGTCTGCGGTGTGCGTGCACGTTTCCAGTCCATATGGAACCCTCAGATGGATGAAGAAGCAAACTTATTAGCTGAGATGAAAGATTAATGACTCTGTCTCTGCAGGAAGTAGCAACAGCAGGCTTGAAAGAACGAGAAATGTGATGATGTAAGCATCATTTATGGGGAGCACACTGACATTTATCAGAATTACTCACATACCCATTTTTTGATAAATGAGATAAATCTCCTCATAAAATGTAATTGGCACCGTTCGGTGTCTTTCGTGTTAGCTTGGTCACATCTTAGGTTTGAGTTTCTGCACACGGGACATGGGGCATAATGGAGAAGACACACAAACACAAGTGAACCATGAAGTTGCCCAGAGGCACACTGCACTCTGTCAACAGACTGTCACATGCTGTACCCCCGGTGCTCTGTTATATTAGCCCATATTTTAGCCACTAGGACTCAGTCTTCATAAAGCCAGTGTAGGATTAAGTGAAATCTGGGATTTTCTTTTAATAACAACTCGTTTTGGTTTTAATTTCACACCTTAATGGATTTATTTGATGGATGAAAATCAAACTGAAATGGAGGGAAAGTGTCTCCTGATCGTCCTTCATATTTAGTAGAATTTCAGTTGTTAATCATTAATCACTGTAATTCAATTATTATTTTTTCTTAGGGTGAAAAAAAACCTTTTTTTTTATTTTTATTTTATGCGTGGATACTATACTTAGTGGGGAGATTGACTTGCTGGATGTGAATGAGTGTGCAAGCCAAGGACAAGACTAAACACAGCATTCCAGTTTCAGCTTCAACGATTTGAGCCGTTCAGGAAACGAACCAGCTTGTGTTTTGTTTGTGGTTGTCAGGACAGTTTGCATTGTCTGCAGTTTATCGGGGTTTGAGAATTTATCAGGCCGCTCCACCAAGCACGCGGGGTCTGTGGTGTACAGTTTATTGACCGTTACCGATAGCTGTAATTCTCCAAAAACAAATTAAAACGAGCATTCAAGAGCCGATAAGCGGTCCATGCAGGACATATTGCTTACAAAGACGATACTGAGCGTCATCTTTGTTATTATTACTGTCATTGTTATCTATTTTATTATTTGTTGATAAATGTGCTCGTCTTATATACATGAACAGATCTTTGCTGTTTGTTGCAAACATTTGCACACATGCAGTCCTGTATGTCCATCAGTATTTATCAGCGTATGATTGTTACTATTTTTTTCAAATGACTTGGCAAACCTAAACTAAACTGTGAAGCAGAAGACGCCCTTTTCAGACATTAACGAACGGCTTTATGAATGTTTCTCTCGGCTCTATTCAAACATTAACTGAGATTTGACTTAGAAAGCCAGGCTGCGTAAGTGAGGTGTAACAGTATGAAAAACTCCCTCCGGAGTCTGAAATGTCGTAATAATGTATGTCGGTACGTGCGGTGCGCCTCAGTTGTTCAACACTTAACAGCAGTCGGTGGGATCAGGTTGGAAATGCTGCCTTTGGGGTAAAACTTTGATGGGACCTTGGTGGATTTTAGCAGATGTTTGTTCAGACATGTGGATCCAGAGACTAATGCAGCCTCGGTGGTACGATCCAGTTAGTTTTTGTGTCTCTGTAGAGGTGTTGGCTGATCAGATCCGTCTTTCTGTCCCATTATTGTTAGAATGGTAGTTCAAGAACACCTTGGGTGACTCACCTGTGCAAACGCTCACAGGCAGTTGAGGATGAACTGATGGGAATTTCTAACAATCGCCTTCTGGCCCTGGTTTAAAGGGATAGTTTGCCTCTTTTGACATGAAGCTATTTGACATCTCATATTAGCAATATCATTTATCAAATTTGACTTGCCCCCTGAGGACCCCTGCGTCCTGTGAGCCGAGTTCCAGCCTCGTTTTGGCGTTGACGAAGGTAGTCCGGCTAGTTGGCTGGGGCCATGAAAATAAACCGTTTTGCTTCTAAAAAAAAAAAAAAACGCAAAACGCTTTAATAAATTTCATAAATGATATTGCTAATATTGGATGTCATACAGCTTCATGTCAACAGAGGCGAACTATCCCTTTAACACCTGATATATCTCAACAGAGGCAGGGTTTTGTAGAAGTCCTGTATGAATCCTCAATGCTGCTGGGGTCGAAGAAATTAGGGGAAACATTTGTAGACTTTATACATTTTTTTTAAATTCCATCATGGTCTTCAGCACCGAATGAGTTTGGACAAACATGTGAACTGCAGCTTGACTGGATGCAGAGTGCAAGCCCGACAACTAGACTTTAATTCTAGTTTTTTTCCCCTATAAGACTAAACAATGACTTTGTCACGTATCCTGACATGTTGGCCCTCGTGACCTTTGCATCCTGCCACAAGTGCACACGCATACTTCTTAATGAGACAGAGCTGTCGACACTCCCTGTACACAGAAACGCAGCGGCACAGCCATACATCAGTGGACATTCATTAACTCACTTCCCTCCTCCTCTGCCCCATGTTAAATGTCTTAATCTAACTTGAATACAGTCTGGACTTTTCACCCAAATACTGACCGTGAGCCTGCCTCTTAGAGAGATTGGACACATGTACATGGATGCGTTGCATAAACGAACAAAGTTTTAAAACTCTAAAGTAAAAGATTACCTGGTCTCAAAGGGGACCCGAGTCTCGGCTCTTACTTCTGCATGATGGGTGTGTCACTTTTGTTTCTTGCTGTGTTCCCTTCCGTTTCTGCCCATCTGTCTTTGTGTTTCAGTGCGGTGAATTTTTAAGGAAGGGTAGTGTCCATCGCCCTTTGTAGGAATTGGATGGGCTGACTCAAAAATCGGTCGAATGAGAAATTCACAATCACTTGGAAAGCAGTTGCCTGTCAGTGCAGTCTTTGAGAATACAGCTGGGTTAGAAAAAATTATAATCTTCTACATGGTTTCACACTGTCAAATTCCACATAAATGATTCCCTAAAAGGTGTTTGATTTGAAGCAGGAGTTATGCCTTTCTGCTTTGCTTTATGAACTGATAAAGATTCAGGAGGTTAAAGAGGATGTTTGCGTTCTGATCCACTCCCACGTCGCTCATTGGTGTATGTGGCTGACAGGATATATTATATCGTACAGAAGTCACCCTGCATTTCTTTATATGTTGGAAGGACAGCTGGCCTGGAAATGTATTTAAACATGCAAAAAATAAATTAGAAATACAGTAAATAAGGTCAAATCTGAGTTAATACAGATTATAACAGAGGGGTGATACAAAGAATTTAAAAATGGTTCTTTGCTAAATTGTTTTGTGTAGACACGGCACTGGGTCATCCCTTGAATTGGATACCTTTTTATATGTTTATTGAGCGAAAAAGCAGCCATTTTCCAAAGAATATTTTTGAAAGACCTTCAGAAAGCCTGGATGAAGGGTAGAAGGAAGTCTGGCTGCTTGTTTCTGTGTCTTTGTGAGGAATTGAGCCAGCAGGTATCAGACATCTCCAAGAGTATGGCATTTTTCCAAAAGATATTCCCCTCGTTTGAGTGCTTGTGTCCTCTGGAGTGGAGCGTTATCATCCTGGAAAAGATCACTCTCGTCAGAGTAGAAACGTGTCGTCGTTGGAAAAACGTGATCATGGCAGAGTGTCGTAGATTTAAGTGATGCGCCTCATTGAAAAGATATGATTTTGGTTCTTCCTCACGTGCGAGTCATGGGACGCTTGCTCTGGTCCAACAAGTTCACGACAGCAATATTCAGCTGCTGAAATTGGCAGCCTTTTTCAACAGTGTTTACCCACCAGATAACTGCCCAGCTGCCTCCGAAGCGCATTCTCTCCCTCTCTTTATTTCTATGGAGGTGATTGGGCTTGCATGTGCCCGTCATCTAATATTTGCCTTTCTGTTTTAAAGAAGCAGCCCCTCAGGTGTTCTGCAAAGAGAATAAACACAGAGACACACCGTCACCCACTCATTCACACCTTTTTTAGCTGGTTTTCCTCCCTTTGGTTCATTTGTAAAAGATAAAACCTTTGTGACTGACTCGAGTCTCAACCAGTTTTTATTTTTTTATTTTGACTCTTAACGTCTCACACCTTCTGACAACAGGCCGTCCAAAACACTGGCAGGAGAATATTTTTATCTCTTAAATGGGCTTGATACCATCTTTATAGACTTTTAACCACATTTTATTATGATACAAAGCACTTTTCATACGGGACACCTGGAAGACATGAAGTTTTTTTTTCCCTTTTTAAAAGATAAAGTTTTAAAAAAACAACAGCAATAGATTGAATAAATATCAATCTTATCATAGAAACTGACTGACAGCACCTGCCTTCAGATCTGAATATTGCGGTGCACAAGACAGACTTCTCGTCTGTGTTGGCTTTAAACTTTTAAATCTATTGATGATATGTGGGAACAACCCCAACATAAAAGACGGCCATTAGATTATCAGTAGGCAATGTAGACTGGCCGTCAGCAAGGTTGGACGTGGACTGCATGAACTTTTATTCTGCCTTTCATGGCTCCGGCAGCTGGAAGTCGGTGGCAACTAATTTTTCTCGGATTCTTTCCGTGTTCTTATCAGCCGTCCGCTGCTTCTCTCTGTTTTCCTGTCCTGTCGGTGCAGCTCGAAGTGCTGACGGTGCAGCTGCAGCCCACTCAGCTCAGAAGTAGTGCGACTGTTGTGTTAAACTTTGTGTCAGTCAAATTAACACATCTAGACTGTGTGCCACAATGACATCAGTCAGCATGAAGAAATAGCAACTCAGCAAATGTCTGTTGATGGCACTAACATGAAGTGTACACAGCTATCTGTTTGAATTACACATCCCATCGTTTAATGTCAGGCCTCGTATGACCAGAGGAGCGGAGTTCCTCTCACAGATCAGGCTGGAGGTGTTTCTGGTTTATAAGAAGAAAGAAGAATACTTCCCAGTCAGATATGTTCAACCAAAACAAACCAGTCTCTACGGCTGTAGTTAGTATTCTTCTGACAGTTCATTTGTCATTTTAGTCGGTGAAACATTGTGTCCACCTACCCCGGAGCACACTACAGCAGGAATACACAGTGACTGGTGTAAAATCTTTAATCTTACCAGTAATGGCACACTGACGCTGAACATGTGTCTAAAACGGATTGCTTAATGTTATGTGTCGCATCGGTTTCAGTAAAAGCAACGTATTGTTTTGACAAGCTAATCCCTCAAAATCTTGTCTTAAGACCCTCCTCTGTGTTGTTGGTGGTTGTGCGTTTCTGCAAAGGTTTGGGGGATGTTTTAAAGCCGCATCTGTACGGCAAAGAGTGTGTTGACCCCAGCCAGTGTCAGCGTAGCTCTGAGGGTTTTAAAAACTGATATCATCAGTTCTGACCACAGCTCAGCTACTCCCTCATATCTTCCCTCATGTCATGCTGCTGTTTTCTACTCTCTCTGCAGTTTTTGTTGGTCTGAGTTCTGACCTAATCATAAGGAGGATCGTGTCCAAGGTTGTTCGTTTTCACCTTTTCACTTTTACAGCTGTCATTATCTGAACTTGAGTGTTTTTTTTCGGGGAAAATAAAACAAGAAAAAGATAACATTTACAGTTTAACGTGACCCCCCCCCCCCCCCCCCCCCCCCCCCGGTATTATGCTGATTTCTGCCTTAAGGCTGCAGTAACTGCTCTGCAGAGTTGTAAAATCCCTCCTCAGATTGTGAACAAGGTGTGTTGCTCTTATAGTCTTTTGCATTATGTCCACACCGACACACCCACTTGGATTTACTCTGTTTTTGTTGGGTTTTTTTAAAGCTGCGTTGTGGAAATTTTCAATACTAACTTTAAAACTTCACTGGTTCAGCCGGTGCTTTGCAAATAACCACCCAGGAGTTACTTTAAAGCACTGCTGGCCCTCAGGATCTGGCAGTGTGGGGCTCCAGTGGACAAACTGCTCTGGACTGGACAAACAGGTTGGAGGAGATTGGCCTGTTTCACACAGCGAGCCTTTCTATCTGTGTGCGGTTATTACGCAACACTGTGTGTGTTTGCAGCAGCGTGGTTTTGTTTCATCCCCTTACAGTGGCCATGTTTTGAAATTGATGACTGGTAATTTCTAATGATATGCAGCTGACCAGTTGTGTTTTGAGCGTGGGCAGCATGTGTGTATGACATTCCTTTCTCATAAAGACTCATCGCTCTCCCCCTCAGTCTCTTTGTCGCTGATGTTTCATGTCAACAAACAGGGCAGCTCACTGGCTGCTGACAGAAAAGCCAGAGGGTAGAGAATCAGACGGGAAGGTCAGTCGACCTGCTGGGAAGCTCAGCCAGAGACGGTTAAAGAAGGGAACTTGGTTAAATGAAATAAAACTGCAGCGTCACACAGTGAACTGAACCCCCTAAAAGTGCTCCTCTTTGCTTGATTAAAAAATGTTGTGGAAGTGCTGGACTCAGGAAAAAAAAGAGAAGCTGTGGCCCACATGCCATTAGCGCTCGTGACAAAGGTCAATGTGTTTTTCAGTTCCTGTTTTTAGTAAACGCTCCTCTAAAGTCTGACGTTTGAGGACTCAAAGTGAAGTCCCTCTGTCTGCTTCCTCCGTCGTCTTCTAATGACGACAGATGCTTGGTTCCTGGTGTTAAAGCGATACTCCGGAATTTTTGACATTGGACCTCATTTCTGAGTCAACCAGAGTGTAAGAAATGTGTGCAGATGTTTTTTTTTTTTTTTTTTAATTCCATGCAGCCCTTGTAAAACCACTGGTTGCTGTTGCTAAGCTAGCGCAAGTGATCCACTTTTGGTAGCCTGACACAAAAAAAGTCTTGCCCAATTCAATAAACACTCAAAGCACATCAATTATTATGTCAGGCAGTGGAGGTAAAGGTTTGTGGTGATAGAGTAATGTTTGACATAAAACTGACCTTGCATTACATGGATTTTTATCATATGAGGGACTAGTTTCTAGTGGTCAGCGGAATTTTACCTTACTCTCGGCAGTTGTGATGTAACTAACTCACTTCTATAGGGAGCTGCTAGTTAAACTAGTTCTACATCTGCTGCGTTTGGATCGAGCGAGTTTGCTGCGAGCGGATTATAAACCAACAACGTGGCAACTTGGTAAATCAGTGTGCCTTTGCTAATTGCAACAATAGAGCCCATAGATGGGTTCCGAAAAGTTTTCATTATTTTCCATTAAAAGATCCGGAAAGAACAAAACTCTAGCTCCTAGCTGCAGGATTAGACGTAAAAACTCCGATGGAGACGCTGCGTATCCGGGTCATCTGCAGTGATCACTTCAGCTCCGATGATTTCATAAAGTCCAGAAAGTCCGCAAAGAAAATTCTGAAACCGTCTGCAGTGCCATCCGCCTTTCCAGGTATACCAAGGACAGCCACTGTGGTGCAAACAGTCTCTGAAGAACAGGTTGGTACAGGCTTTCTGCTTTCATGATGGTAGCACATGGTTCAGTGATGATGACTTAGCTTACGTTACCTATAACAATTGATGTGCTTTGAGTGTTTATTGAATTGGGCAAAACAGTTTTTTTGTGGCAGGCTACCAAAAGTGGATCACTTGCGCTAGCTTAGCAACAGCGACCAGTGGTTTTAAAAGGGCTGCATGGAATTAAAAAAACAAACAAACAAACAAACAAAAACATCTGTACACATTTCTTACACTCTGGTTGACTCGGAAATGAGGTCCACTGTCGAAAATTCCAGAGTGTCGCTTTAACCGTAACAGCATTTAGAGGTTCACTGGTGAGGTGCTACAAGTGTTAAATTACCTTTCCTGAGCAGTTCAGGCACAGCACAAATAAAAGTAAGTAGGATGATTTGAACGGTGTAAAGGAGAATGACAAGATCGATATACCTATTTGGTGCTTGAACTATGAGTTGATTTAAGTCAGCTTTTCTGACGGTAAACAGAGTATTTTCTGTTCAGCGTGGCAAAACCCGAACGCCATCCCAAATGGATATTCTTTTAGAGTGAAGGCAGCCTGGTGTTTATGACTCATATCAAGGAAGAGTTGTGTATGAATGGGTGGTGTGTACGGCTGTGTGACCTTGGTGTCAGCTGCATATGAATGTGGCCCCTGTTACCTCAAACTTATCTCAGCCGAAACCGTTTTGTCAAGTCTAAAGCTGAAAAGGCTAAACTGCGTAGAAAAGAGTTGAGCTGATTTCACACTGAAACAGGTGTACGTATTCCAAGTCCACAGGAGGAACTTTAGAGGTTTTCCAAAGTCTAGGAGCACCAGAGGCGTTCACTGTCACTCGAGTTTGTCGGTATAAAAATGGGGGATTACTCTCTGTTTGATGAGTGATAGCTGTGTGTATTTTTCTGTAGGCCAGAGGTGAGTGTGATGCACTGATTTGGCTCTATTATGTCTTGTTTTATTTCAGTTGTACTTTTCTCAGCACAGAAGCAGGAGCATAAAGTGACGTAAAAAAGCAAATATCCCATGATTCAGATCTAAGATTTGTTTTAAATCGGGACATAAGAACTAAGTGCGTCCTTTTTGCTTCCATTGGAATTAAGGTATTGGTAAAGGCAATGGTGCTGCTCATCAAAAACACTTTATTAACCGATCATCAGTAAGTATGAGCACCTCTATAAAAGCAGAAGTTTAGGCAGTTTGCTGATCTGGAGCCTTGTAACGTTGTGTCGACGATGAACTCCTCTACACAACAAAGTATTCTAACGTCAGACGCAAGGCCATCAGTCAAAATGAGTCATGTAAGAAGACAAAGATCCCAAACCCAGCAGCAAATCTGCAACAGAATGTCTGAAAGAGAGACAGAGCTGTGCATAAACAAATGCTGCAAAGTTAAACCTCATGAGCTGAAGGAACATGGAAAGAAGAGTGAGTCACAATTCCTCCACAATGATGTGAGAGACTGATGATGTCATACAGAAAACAGTTACTTATAGTCATTGCTTGTAGAGCTTGTAGAGCATGGTCGCATCGTGGAGTGTAGTAAGTTTAACATGTTGCTCATCGGAGGTTGTTTTTAACTCCTTATAAGAGCTGATGAGGACCAGATGATTCCATTGTCATGTTCCGATGCCCAAAGCTTTAGAATTGAAAGGGGTTGTACTCCTCTACTTCATATGACGCATCCTATCCCAGCTGTTATTGGGCGAGAAGCGGGGTACACCCTGGACGGGTCGCCAGTCCATCACAGGGCCACACAGAGACGAACGAGACAAACAACCAGGCACGCTCACACTCACTCCTAGGGATGATTTAGAGTCTCCAAATAACCTGACATGCATGTTTTTGGGCAGTGGGAGGAGTATCTGGAGAGGACCCATACCCACCCTTGGTGTGAGGCGACGGTGCTAACCACCACACCACCGTGCAGACCCACATATGACTAATAATACTCAAATACTTCACGTTGCTGTTAGTCATTATGTCATTACCACAGTCATTTCTAATGGATTTCTAATGACTATTTGTGAGCCTGCAATGTTTGTTCTTCTTCTGTAAACAGATGGAGGTCCAGGTGAAGCAGGTTTCTTGTCACTTGGTGCCAAAATCCCACCATTGGCGTCATAACAAACAAAGCAAAACCTTGGAATTGACTGAGGGTGTACTTACTTTTTCACATGACTGTGGACTGTTTCACAGGTCGAATGTTGAGGGCTCGAAGTGTCTTTGGTTGAAATTCCCTTTAAATTCTGTGTGTGTGTGTGTGTGTGTGTGTGTGTGTCTGAAGGAGTCAATAGGCTCTCAAGTGACTCCACAGTAACTCGGGGTTAAGTATGTCCCCTGGGGTCCTACTTCCTCTGAAATATTGACTCAGCACTACAGGGAGAGGTCACATACACTCACTGAGTGCCTTTTCCATTACATGTTGTCTCTGTTTTCGTCGCTACAGTGATTTGTGTGGAATGATCAGCTATCGTCTAATGAATGCACTCGGAGGATTTATCATTGTGGGACACTGTTGTCAAATGTTCTCCGTTGGTTCTTTGTGTGAGGTAATTCTTGGTTAGACAGGTGTGTGACAAGATTCATCTTGTTTTCCCAGAGCCCACACATAGGCGTGGCTAGCAAAAATAACTTAATGACACTGATTTTTCGCTGAAGCTTAAGATATGGAATATTTATTTATGATAGACGCATCAGAACAATTAAAACAGCATCTTTGCCACATCTTTTCTTACAGAGTACCTCATATAAACTGTTTTCACTGTGTCATATACATAAAGTACCAGTTTTGACATGTTCGGTACCTTTATGCTGAGACAGTTAAAGCCTTGTAGAGGTTGAATTTGTTCATTTAATTCATTCCAGTTTGGCTTTCGTTGTAATTGCTCAAATTGATAGAAGTGAAAGCGGGAAGCTGCTGCTACAGTACCTGTATTATTTTTTTTTGTCTTT
Organism: Odontesthes bonariensis; assembly: GCF_027942865.1. Classification (NCBI taxonomy): domain Eukaryota; kingdom Metazoa; phylum Chordata; class Actinopteri; order Atheriniformes; family Atherinopsidae; genus Odontesthes; species Odontesthes bonariensis. The sequence continues at coordinate 10,720,896 of NC_134511.1, forward strand.
TTTGTTTGTTTTTTGCTTTATTGCATGTCGCTGATAAGAGAGGACGATCATATAACAGACTGGTTAACATGAGAGTTGATTGAATATGCCTATTTAGTCACTGCCTCTCAGTATTTAACCCATTCAGACCTAAGACTTGGTCTAAAACAGCCCTCTAAGGGCCTGGTTACATGGAAGCGGTTTTCACTATAATACATTGCTTCTTCTATTGTTCTGGTGTAACCGGTGGGGGTGGCTTACAGCGCACATAGAGGTGTGGCGTGTGTACTGCATCGTTTTCACCAAGCGTGGCGTTGCCATGAGGACCTGATATTTTTACAGAAGCTTTTTTGTGTGGTCGCAATCATTTTTGTTTCATTTTCGTGTAGCCTGAGCCTAAAACCTGGGGGTTTCAAAAGGTTGTGCCTCTGTAGAAACCACAAACATGAAATAACGGAAAAAAAAAACACATTGGGGAAGTTAAACCTGAAGCTTTTTATTGTAAATTAATAATTTTGAGGTGATATTAAATTTGATTCAACATGTCCCACAGACAGTTGGACCTTTTTAAAATCTCTCTGAAGTCTATAACACGGTTAACTTTGGAGTAAAGTTGCTGCATATGAGACCTATTATGAAAACCGACACGGAGCTTTAACTCTGAAACTTAATGACTAGTGTATAGGCTACAAGTTCTCATTGCAGGCAAAGCTCCCAGGGGCCTGTCCATTGATTGTAACTCCTCCTGTTCACATGTAAAAGTGTCCATTGGCAAGAAAACTCTAAATTCTTTATGAAGTTTTTCTCAAACACAATAAACTTTTCTTAAAAAAGTAACTTTTGCCTGGAAAACTTCATTTAAATCATCCTGCCAAATGATGGCTGAACCTGGGCTGAGGATAATCCATCAGTTGTTATGATAGGAAGATCATTTGAAGACAATTTGTAGGATGACACCTTCCTACTTTATAACTTCTTCATTTTCATAGTAAATATTAGTAATTATATATCACGTCATCCCACCGCCCTGACACCTCCTGTCGTCAGAGCAGCACCGGGCTGTAAAGCCGCCCCAGTGCGAAATGAATTCCTCAAAGTCCCTAAAGTCTATTTATGTAGTAAAAACCCAGCAAGGTCAAGGCTGAGAATGTGTGGAGTGTGTTTCTGTCATCGCTGCAGCAGTGCCCACTTTGCCTGGACACACAGGCAGAGACATCAAGGACACGTAGACACAAAGCAAAACCACTCTCAGCCTTTGTTCTTCGCTTAATTGCTGGTCATATGAGCTCTTTGTAAATCTCATTGATCTGCTGCTTTTATTTGAGGAAGCAACGACAGGTGCTGGACCTTTGTGATTTCATACTCTCTTCTTCTCTTGTGCTTTATTCTTTATCGTGACTTCAAAACATGTGGGTTTGTTGAACATATAAATAGAAATTGTCTGAAGTGTACCAAATGCTCTGTTCTGTGTGTGTGAGGGACGGAGCTGATGCTTGTCTGTTGATATCATTAATAATTCAGAGCCATGCTGGGACAGGCCTGGTTGTTGTTTGGCTTGACGCTGCAGCCTTTTGACGATTTCATCAGGGTGTGTGTTTGTGTGACTTTATATCTGTGTGTACAGTAACACTCGTGGCCAAAGTTCAGACTCTAACTGTAACAATCTGTACACATTAACGATCTATTTGTGGTGCAAGCAGAGGGTGTAGACATGCTAGTTAATGTTAGAACAGAGCTGTTATCGGACATAATCGTAGGGCAGGTTTCAGAAGCGGTGTACGCAAACTGGTCCCATCAGCGAGTTGTATGATGTGTGTCTATAAGCAAGAAATGTGACGTAATCGATCATCAGTAACAGTCCAAATATATCATGTTTAAAGTAGGTGAAAAGAAAAGAGACGGATGGTGGTTATATTTTGTATGATATGAGCAGCTAAATGTGCATGAACCTTAGGTAATAGACACATTCTATGCTGTTTAATGTCGGTGAAATCAAAACTTTAACATTTAAGCATCAGAGGAGGTATCTTTAGGAAACTCCAGAGGACATATTTGATATACTTACCAGCTGATTCATACTGTATCCGCTTTGCATCATGGCTAATTTTCGTTACTTAGCTCTGTTTCATTCGTCTCTTATCTTACTAGATCTCAACAATTAGGTAAAAACAGTCTCAGATTAACAACAACGCGTGACATATTACACACTGTCACTGTTTATTTAGCAAAAAGTAGACTAACTTGCAGAAGCAATGTGCGAAAGGCCGAGTATTGAACCATTGTCAACTCAGTGAGTCTTGGTTGCAGAACAAGCCCAAATCATCAGCCCTCCACCACCGTGCTTGACAGTTGGTATAACGTGTTTGGGCTGTTACGCTGTGTTTGGTTTTCTCTAAACGTGCTGCTGTGCATTATGACCAAACATCTCCACTTTCATCTCTTCTGTTCAACGGACCTTGTTCCAGAAGACCCTACATTTTGATTTTGTTTATATTAAATGGATTATGAAATAATATATTATGTGATGTGTTGTTAATCTGAGATGGTATTTGACCTAATTTTAGTTTTTTTTTGCTATGTCCTGATACTTAAAGATGACGTACTTCTATTAGTAGTAATAGTACGACTTCTTTCTTCTCATTAGTCATGTTTTCATTCATGTGTCTTAAGACCTAAAACACCATATGAAAGCAAACTCTGGTGAAACCTGGTCGATTCAGTTCAATTGAGTATTACTTTATTTATCTCTGAAGGTCTTTTATATCTCTGCAGTACAATAGATATGTGCAGTTGTCATAGATGGACAGACTGTAGAGAGTTGAAGTGCAGCAGAGAGAGGAGGTGTGGTTGAAATCTGCAGAGATCACCTTGGATGGGTTGGCTTGGCAACAACTTAGCCGCTGACACAGCTAAATCACAGCGTTGACAAGTAACTCAGGTGAACTCTCTCTGTCTGACTGTAGAGTCTGAAAGCCAATAAAAAGGCAATAGAGTTACTCCTGCATTCATGTCTTGGTTAAAAAAAATAAATGAATAAATAAAAAATTGCCTTCCTGTTATTCCCCCACCGCCCTGGTTACTTTTCTGAGCAAGTCCATTTCTTCCACCAGTGATCTCATACTCTCCGTGATGATCAAGGAAAGAAATGGTTTCCTTCTTCCTCCTTCCTCTCCATTTTGCTCCTGCTCTGTATCCTTGACGTCTCCTGTTCAACTCATCAGGTTTTGGGGTCTTATTCCAGGCATTACTTGGGCTTTAAAAGGTTCGACCAGCTGCTCCCACATTACAAGCAACGTTCCCCTTGCCAAGGTTATGCATAATAACAGATGGAAAACATTCCCAGTTACCAGCAGAAATCAATACAGCAGCACAGCATTCAATCTTTTTTGCACAAAAAAAAAGCTCTTTAGAAAATCGGAGCCCAGAGCTGCTGCAGCAGCAGGCTGCCACTAGTGTTTTATTATCCACGATTGACTTTGCCCTTACATATACTTTTAGTGACACTGCACTGCTAGCAAACATTTAACTCACATGACTGATCACATGAACGATCAGGCTCTGCTTTATTATAAAAACATGGCTCGCCCGAAGGACCTTTTTCCAGTTTGTCCTTCATACATGGCCGGGGCCTCTGGTTTTCATTTGTTTTTTCCTTCTTCAAGCTTTGTCATTCTCCAACAGTGCGCAGCCAAGTTTGATCATTTCAAACCAAGTAATTGAGGAATGTGGACGTGGAGTCGCTTTCTCTTCTTTTTAAGTTTTAAAGAAGTTGCTTTAAATTTCCTTGATCACTACATGGAAACGGTTTCTGATGGAGAGTGGCCCGGTATTGTAATGAAAGTGGAAGAAGAAGTAATACATTTGTGCTTCTAGTTCCTGGAATAAACTTTCATGTTGAATTGTTGTGGATTTCAAAGGTTTATTTTGCTGTTGGCAACATTTTCTTCCAGGCTTGTGACCTTGATTGGAGGGTCTTGTAAGATAAATGGAGTAATAATCCAACTTCTTTGTCCCATTTAGGAAAGTCCCACCTGGCCATTGTCCAGAAGGTGAACAACGAGGGGGAGGGAGATCCGTTCTATGAAGTGCATGGGTTGGTCACCCTTGAAGACGTGATCGAGGAGATAATTAAATCGGAGATTCTTGATGAATCAGACCTTTACAGTAAGTTTGGTCTTATGTTTGTCACATCTTACCAAATGGCTGCTTACTTTGACTGAAAGTAAGGCGTTCATATCTGAATTCCTTATTCTTTACATCTTAAGTATGATCTTCTGGCTCAATATAAAACAGAACATTTCAGGTGTCTATTAATCTACATTTGTTTTCACGTGGTTAATCCGTAAGTAGCCCTTCACCAGGCCTCTGATCTGCTGTAAAATTACTGCTCAGGATGGCCTTGAGGTCATGATTGCATTAACCTTTTTGTTCTTTTATGTTAAGTATAAGTTTGAATAATGAATCATTTTTGTGCTGTGTGTGTGCCGCTTCTCAGCTGATAACCGCACCAGGAAAAAAGTGGCGCCCAATAAGAACAAGAGAGACTTCTCTGCCTTCAAAAACGAGAACGAATCGAAGGTGAAGATCTCTCCTCAGCTGCTGCTGGCCGCCCATCGCTTCCTGGCCACAGGTGGGAACTGTACACACACCCATACGCACTCCTTTATCACAGCTTTGCTTACATTTAGTGAGTTCCTCATTTGTAACCTGCAAGCCAAACATACATTTGAACATTATGTTCTCATTATGTAGCCGGGATGTCAGTTAGTAATGGTTTCTGTCCTTCTACCTGTCGTCTGACAGCAAAGACGTGTCCATACATGCAATGAGGAGGTTAGAATATATTTACTCTCAAGGAAGATCTATTTCAGACCCGAGCAATTTGTCTGCCTCTGCTTACCACCACAGCGCAGACTCTGGTCCGCTGGATGTGATGCCATCTCTTCCACACTTGAGAACATGTTGTAATCTGTCTGTTTTAGCTTGAGTGTTAGCCGATACGCTTTGCCACAAGCAGTTAGCTGAAGCTAGCATGACGTAGCATTTCCTCCCCTCACACACAGCGTGGTATGTGTCTGCCTGTGCAGGCATAACATCAGTGTCTGCTGGCTTAATTTCTGTTTTCTTTCTCAGGATGTTGTTTTCATTATGCAGGAGGTGGACATGTCAACCGCTTCTATTTTAAATTGAATATCTGTTCCTGTTTTTCTGTTTAATTTTTTTTACATATTTAGCTCCTACTCACATTAATGATTAATGATTCCCAGCCCTTCCCATGCCTCATCTCTCACTGTGTAGAACATTGGGCTTTGTTTGCTTGGTGCTCAGTTTCTTTGTTCTAAGCTTGGGAGGGGTCCAGCACACTTATGACTGACCTCTGATTGCGACAGTCTGACTTACAACAGTTGAGAAATGCATGTGCACCAAAAACATTTAACCAGTTTCTGCTTTTTCACACGGTTGCTGCACGTTGGATAACAAATGTGTGTGAGAGTTATCCAGAAGATAAAGCTGTTGAAGATTCACCTTTTGTATTAATGCCACGTTTTTTTTGCAACATAAGAAGGCTGATATGTACTCATAACAGTCCTTTTTAAGCCCTCACTGATGCCTTCTTTTTGTTTATTCACTGACATTAATCAGAAAATACCCCACAAAACTGTAACAATAGATGAGCTGAAAACAGGGGTTTACTAATACCTTTTTTAGTATTACAAATTGCCTTTTTTTTTTTTTTTAACTACACTCCATTAAAACTTGTTTTGTCTTCGTCACTGTTGAGCATATCCCGATGATTAGGGAGCGTATAAACCTTTCCGCCATCTTCATAAACACTCAAACATAACGTGTGTTTTGACAATGATGACAAGCCACCAGAACTGGAAGGTAAACGACAACTCCACATCTGTCAGGGACATAAATGCAAATGTTCTTCCTGCTCTGAATTGGTTGATACTATAAAATGTTGTTAGTATATTTATAATTCAAAATGACAATTATTGTTATTGATTTAGTTTAAGTTGACTATTTATTGATGGGAAATTTTAAGCCTTTGTAGGTTTTTTGTTTATTTGTCCATCATGTTATTGTCGCAGATTTACACAACAAACACAATTAAATAGGGATTTTTACTGTTAGCATTTTGTTATCATCATAATCCTAGATATTTCAACGGTGCCTTTAATGCTAATTATTTCTGCCTTAACAGGCACGTGTTAAGGCAGCCGCAGCCATTTCTGTTTTATTTATAGTCGTTTCTTTTGCTCGGACGATATTTACGTCTAAACTCGGTGAGAATCAAAGTCCTATAAACATTCTTATTCTCATTTCTAAGCATCATATCTCTGAAGCGACTCATGTTTACCAGGGTTTAATTTTTCAGTAATGTTTGAAATGACTCAAAGGGAAACTGAGATACACGGCCCGGGGTTCTGTGGAAACAGGCTGGATGACGTCACACTTGTTTTCCTGGTTAGTGGAGTGAGGGATGTAAACGGCAACCACGATGTCATGGGAAAACTCCTCGTATGTTGTGTTGATGCGGCCCCGCTGCTTGAGGAAAGTTCCTTCACTCTTATCGGGGTAGTTGGAGACAAACGGACAGCTTCCTTGCCTTGTCCTTGCTCTTGTCTGAGCTATTTTTTTTACATTTTGGTCTGTCGAGCGTTTGAAAAAGATGTTGTGATCAATATTAAAGCTGTCGTACAGCTCAAAGCGAGCCGTCAAATAAAGTTTAAAACTCAAAGATCTTCAGTTTGCTGCTACCACATAAAACAAAGAAACACACCAGAACTTCATATTTGACATGCTGGAACCATCAATTTTTTTATTTTTTATTACTTGTTCATTCATTTGTCAACTTATCTACTGAAGGTCGCACATGCTTGATGATCGGCTGAACTTTTGTTGTTAATATTTAGAGTCTTATTGATACTAACACACGCCCTGTCCATATATTAAATATAGACAAGTCCATATATTAAATTATTAGATTAGTACACTTTTAAATTCCACCTGGACAACCTTTGTAATGCCTTTCACTTTGACTTGAATTGGATTACATTATTTAAGTGCCTTGAGATGACATTTGTTGTAATTTGGCGCTATATAAATAAAACTAAATTTAATTAAATTGTTTCATTAACTGTTGATGTGAAAACTCATTCAGGCAGTGCTTTGGTCAGCTCTCACTCCCGTCAGTATACTTCACTCAGTAAATACAAAAAGAGCAAGTGGCTGTTGGTGTAAAGTACCTGTGTGACTCTCTGTTCTCCTCCTGCAGAGGTGAGCTTGTTCAGCCCGTCGCAGATCTCTGACAAGGTGCTGCTGCGAATCTTACGCCATCCCGACGTGATCCAGGAGATCAAGTTCAACGAGAATGAAAAGCGAGCTCTCCATCACTACGTCTACCAGAGGGGCAAGCCCGTTGACTACTTCATTCTCATCCTGCAGGTACGCGGGGAGTTTAGGGGTAGGATGTGTGGCGATCTGAAACAACTTGTTGCTTCAGGGTGGGCGAAAGAGCCTTTCTGAACCCAAAGATCTACACTTGCTCGCTCTGGTGTCAGACATTGATTTAGCAATTTCTGTTTTGTCTTCTTCTTGTTACGCAGACTGCTTTCATATATCCTACAATCCCTGGCAAAAACTATGAAATCTCCACATTCATTCTTGTTTTGTAAAACAAACTTAATGAGATTATAATTTGTTTGAAATTGTTTCTTCAGAAAGTAGAGGAAATCAGCCGTTAATTTGCATTTTCAGTACAAATACGTAGCTTAACGAGTTGCTGGCAGCTTGGCAGGAAACATACCCTCCAACAACAGAACTATCAGTGGAAACAATGGAAATGATAAAAAGAAAAACCTCCTTTAAGAAGCTAATTCACCTTGGAGTGTGGCAAAAGATGTCGGTTGTTAAAGGGTCTGCTGCGTGTAAAATTTGGAGCAAACAAAAGTACGAACCAATTGTGACGGCTGCAGAAATCAACATACAGGTCGACCACGGAAGTCATCAAAGTGTCAGGATGCAAAACTCAAAGTAGTATGCCTTGAAAATAAAGAATGCGCCACAAAAGGGATGTAAAACATAAAGGCAGGGACGGGAGTCGATATCCCGAAGAAAGAAAAAAAAAGAAAAAAAAAAAGCTGATTTGATGGGGTTGATGTCAGGTAAAGGACCAGAGAAGATGGCTGTCATTACCTCTGCAGTAAATGCTTCTTTCCATCATTTAAAAGGAGGTTTGGTGATGCTGAGGTCATTTTTCAGGACGATAATGCAGTGTGCCACAGAACAAACTTCTCATCTTAAGAGACGGCAAGCAAACAGTCTGGATCTCAATCACAGCATTACAACAAGTTAAAATATAGCATGAAAGTAATGTTAGCAGGTAAACGCAAATCTCTGCTCCTTTTGCTGCACTCTGGGTTTCTAGACTGGGCAAAGCTCCCCGGTTCTCTGACCAAACACACATACTGTTACTGAACAGTGTCTGATACGGAGCCCCTGAAACTCACAGCACTTAACAGCAGACAGAGACGCAATGGATCAATTTACAAGTCTGCATAGTGACTGGGAGCTTACTTAGTTCCACAGTCCGGTCAATATAATCAAATATATTTCAAAGGTAGTCATACTAATGAGAAACTGAAGTCCACATCAGCATGTAGGATAAAATTATTACATGAAACTCGAGTCCTTAAGTACATGTTTAGCCCCAAGTGCACTCAGGGTAAACATGCACTGCATACCAAGTTTGGTGTAAAAGCATATAAGACGGTCTTTTTCATAACCTCTCTCTTTTTTTTTTTTTTTTTTTTTTTTTTTAATTTGGTTAGAAAACTTCTCCAGCAAAATGTTCCACCATCAAATCAGGCTTTTCACCACCTTTAGGGATGGTCAGTCACATGCAATTGGCAGAGCATCCAAGAAGGATGTGCTCTCTCAATCTGATGGATCATCTTGCATGATCTCCATCAGAAGATGGCCTCAATTTAATATAAATATCATTCATAGAATATGCATGATTTGTCATTTTAAAGAGTGCATATTTTACCCATTTACACATTTGGGATATTATTTAGAAAAGAGGTTTAGGGATCATGAAACGCATTGTTTTTCTGATGATGTAGATTATTGCAGCACCTCTGTCTTAAATGCGCTGCTCCTGTCCCTTTAAGGTCCCCAAAACAAATGGTTCAGTCTGTTCTGATTGGTGGAAACAAATGTATTGTGAGGCAGCTGTTCATTCATTGTTTGGCAACCGTACCAAAAAAAACGTCCTAATGATGACGTTATGCAAGTGTTGCACGATGGTGATGAAAGGCGTGGACTACAAACAGATGTGGTGTCCTGTGATGCGGGAACAACCTTTACATGCATAATACAGAAGGTGTTGGAGGACACAAGTATAACTTTGGCCTCTTTGAAGATTTATTAACTCATTGGCTGCCAGCCATTTTCAGTCCAGAGCCACCCATGCTGCCAAGTGTTTTTCAGTATTTTGACTGATTTTCCAAGACCCACAGAAAAGTGTGTCTTATGACTATGTACACACCGAAATTACCAAACGAAAGAGTAGACTCTCTTCTTTGATCAGGAAAAAAAAGTTTGTTTCTACCATTTTCAGTCTTTTAGTAATAGACAGTAGAACATAGGTTGGTTTCACCAAAAACAGCTGTTTGACCCAAAAAATTGAGAAAATGAGCTCTTTTTTTTTTTGTGCATAGTGGTACTGCTGCCACCTAGCGGGTCATTTTGCCAGTATATTCTCTGTTTAGTGTTTACAAGCCTAAGATTTAGTGACAAACTCCACTAGATTGTCCCCCAGCCCGCTCCGTTAAAAAACACAATTGACGTCTATAGACGTCTTTGGCAGTGAACGTTTTTTTTTTAAAATTGACGTCTATAGACGTCAATGGCACCGAAAGAGTTAAGGATTCTTTGCCCATTCTTTTTTTTTTTAGTTTATCATTTGATCAGGTCCCAGTATGCACATGCAGTGATGTAATGAGTGCTTTTTAAAGAGCAGGTCTGTGACTCGGTCTGCCGTCAAGCTGTCGCATTCCCCCAGCTCAAGCCTGGGTTAAAGCCACGTGTGGTACTCTAAATTCTGTGACTGACCTTCCACCAACACTCATTCCCTTTCTTCGACTCTCGTCTGCACCTCGCCTACCTCCTCTTCGAGTCATCCCCTCACCGAGTGTCCGCCATGTTGTTAAAAGCATCTTTAGGCAGCAGCGTGTGACAGATGGCGGTAGGCGTTAAACAGCACTTACCCAACAGGGGTCCCAAAATTGTTTGTGAAGCAGAGTGTTTGTGTTTGTGTGTAAGATTCAACACCGGAGACAAAGAAATGATCTCATAGCAATTTTTGTTGCTGTGTGTAGCTACGCCCTGATCAGCATGGATGACTTTACTTTTTGTCAATTCAAGGTAAACACATGGACCAGACTTAGTGAATAATTCCCTATACTCCCTATAGACCAGTGAGCAGTGCTGACCAACATGTCATTGGGGTCATCAGGGGAGAACCTCCTTTCATCAGTTTTTCGTCTAGTTGGGCCCACGACACCACCAGGAGGCTAGACAATGATCACTGGTGTCCCAGAGTCACCCCCCTAATGCCAGCCATTACTGCTCCTCACACTACAACAACCATCTTTTACAGCCACAAGCTACCTCAGCCTCTCACAAACTGCACACCAGTCATAGCGAGGTGGGGATACAAACCCTGGTTCGGGTAGGGGGTAGAAATAGAAGAGGTAAAGATAAGTAGGAATGGAATTCAAACCCTGGTTCGGGTAGGGGGTAGAAATAGAAGAGGTAAAGATAAGTAGGAATGGAATTCAAACCCTGGTTCGGGTAGGGGGTAATGAAAGTATAGAGGGTGCCAGAGGAGGAGGCAGGACAAACTCACCTAAACAGCCCTACAATCACTAAAGATGACAGCAAAAACAAAGCCATACAAGCCAACTAACCTAAAATGGCCGCCTGGTTTCAAAAGGCTCACATGGGCCACACCCTCCACTTAAATACATCATTGATTTCTTCCTAGTCTCTTCCAATAGTCTGTTTTCCCTAAGTGCTCCCCCTGCTGGGCCTCCAGCTGCTATTGCTTCTTCTAATCCAAATCCACTGACTGGATTTTACTGCCTCCTCTGACACTTCCTTCACCATTTTCCTCACACTCTGTCCACTTACACCCAGCTCCCTCAACAATGAGACAACAGATTTTGCAACAAATCCTCTACATCCTACATCCACTGGACAGATTCTAACTTTCCATCCTCTCTGCTCTGCTTCTGCACCCAACTCCACATACCTAAGCTTTTTCCTTTCATATGCTTCTTCTACTAATTCCTCCCAAAGAACAGTCAGCTCTATGAAATAGACTCTCATTCTCATTTTTGTACTGTCAAGAAAAGGTAAAGATATTTTCCAAATTTATAATATAAGCAGAAGATTATTACTGTTTAGATGACCCGTTTACTTATCCTGGATTCCATCTTCTGGCTCTCATCAGATAAATTTTACCGTTTGACATTTCTTCTCAGTCCCAAAATGATTCAGTCTGCCTTTCCATTCGTATGTAATCACTTTAAGTAGAGTAAAAGCTGAAGCTTAAAGCATCAGCGCCTCTAAAGGGTTTTAAAGACTAGGACTCTGTTATTCTGGTATTTCCTTTGTTTTGTACATTGTGGTTGAAGGTACTGACTTTATTGCAATGCTTCCTCTTATTAATTCCATTCATTTTAAGGCACACTTGTAAAAGTGTTTGCCTAAGGGGAGGAGTTTCAGGTTAGGCCACACACTCGGCCATTAGGGCAGCCACGTGAGCTGCTCAGTGGTTAGTCGGTCATCCAATAACCGGAAGGTTTGCGGTTCGATTCCCACTCTCGCCACTCAAAAGATTGGTGAAACTGACAGCTGGAAGGGTGTCAGTCCACCTCCTCGGCCAATTTTGTGTATTTCCCTGTACCTGACAATAAGATCTGATCTGATCTTGATCTTAATCCTATTCCACCAAAGACCTTTTCAAACACTCGCCTTCTTTAAACTAGATGTCATAAAATGTGTCGGTCTGTCCTTCATGCAGCAGCTATAACTAGATTCACTGTTAACTTCCCTAAAAGACTGACTGTACAAATCCAGAAATATTGATCCCGGGAATTTTGTTGGTTTCTTTGCAAGAAACAGAGACGTAAAACCAGCAGCTGAAGTAAATGTCTCAGTATTAGGTTTTTTTTTTTATGTTTAGGTTACTGAATGAGTAAAACAACTATAGCTGCTCGTGTTATTTTCTCTGTTGCTTTCCTTTTTGATCAGTGAATGACTAACTGTGTTTTGGTGTTATGTCATTATGCTGCTCGTAAAAGTGTTTTTATCATTTTTCAATGAAGAGGGAAAAAAAACATTTCTAGGAGAATATTGAGTTGAAGCAATTTTACAACCAAATTTCATGTCGCCAAGAAGTTGCTGGATTCCTGATAAAGTCAACAAAAACTGAACAAACGTACGCTGTGGGCCGTGTTTCTGGTCTCTAACTGATCTCCATTACATCCCACACCTGCTGTCACTCAGATGTCAGAAAAGGAATCCCAAACGCACACGGTTGAGTCTCAGAATCTCTACGCCGCCATGCACATTCACACACCATAAACACAGAAACAAGGACTCACCAGTGCTGCTTTTGCTCTCCTGCTGTATCCACTCTGTGTACATGTACATGAGCGCTTAAATCCTACAGGGTGGGAAAACTGCGCTTCTTTGTCTTAATCTCCACTCTTTCACAAACACTTTTTTTTCCCACAACTCGGTTATGTCACAGCTCCCAAACAGTCATTACCAGCCACTCTCCTGTGGGAGATTTTCCTGGTGGGAGGCCTGATATTGAAGCCATCGTGGACCCCACACGTGGAATAATCCACTGAAACATCTCTGGAAGAGGGTGGCATGCCAGGCTGAGAATTTTTCATGGCCCCTTGTCTTTATTCAAAGTGCTTTTTAGCTTTTCTTCATGTTGAAATTTTCCAGCTAGTATTTATGAATGAGATAAAACAGGGTTGAGTTTAGCCTTAAAGCTATTTAATTAAATGAGACACAGTGGATTCCAGGTGCTACTTTCAGTTGACTTGGGTTATTTCAATGCTGATTAATGAAGTTTTTATTACTGTGGTTAAGTGTAGTAGAATGCTTGCATATTTTCCCATGTGGGCCTGATTTCACCTACGCTACAATATAAGCAGAATACTGTGTTCTGCATGTACAATTGAAATATTATAGTGTAGAAATAAAGATTTTCCATATGGCATGCACAGGGGTAAAGAAATCTTCTTTGCATGCTGTTACACGTGCTTGTCTGCACTTTTGAGTGTGTTTTTGGTTTGTTAACTTGCTTTTGGATTCATAGTTTAAGCACATGGAAATGTGATCTGTGTGCACAGATGGGATATCCATATCTTATGTTTTACAATCTGTGCCCACAGATTGGCAAACTATTTCTCTCCCGAGAGAACAGAGAAGTGCGGCAGTGTTGGCAGGACTTCATCAGCCACTGAGACTTCGCTGTTAAGCCCACAAGTGAGGAGTCTCTGACCAATCGGTCGCCTGCGGAGTTGTCACATGTCTGTTTTAAATCCGTTCAGATCGCTTCGAACCATTCCAAGATATACCGAGATCATACAAGACTCCAGTGGATGTGTTGAAATTTTAACACACCCGTACCTACAGCCCAGCAGAGGGCAGTAGACTTGTACTTTGGGTAAATTAGGCACCAGGTTTTAATGCGCATTGGAAAAAAATAAATTCAGTAAAATATTTTCTCTTTCTGCAACTATTTCTATTCTATTTAAAAAAAAAATAAATTTCACGACCGAATTTAACAGAAACTCAGGACGGTGTGTGATATAGAGTGTGTGTGTTTGTTATTTGTCTTTTACAGTTTGTGTGTGTGTCTATGTGGTCGGCTCCTGAGAACAAAAAGAAAAAAAAATCTCAGATATAGGAAATTGCACGTCCTCATTCCGCTCCTTTTATAGTGTGTGTGTGTGTGTGTGTGTGTGTGTGTGTGTGTGTGTGTGTTACTGGTCGTGATCATCACTATCATCAGACTGGCTGTTTGTTTATGACCACCATGATTCATGTGTCTATAAAAATGCTCTGTGATTCTCACAAAACAAGAGCTGTAGACAGGAGAAGTTGGATATCTGTGTGTGTGTTCACAGGGTTTGTTCAGCTCACAGAGATTTACTCAAAACTCCTCCAGATATTTTTATGCAGCAGCTTTGTGTCACGCCTTGCTGCAGGTAATAGTCATAGCCAGCTTCAGTGTCACTGTTGCTGAGTTGAATGTTCTATATTTTATAGTTCAGTGTCACAAAGACGAGACGACATCTTCACTTTTTACGATGGAAAGCAATAAAAAAATGTCACATTTAGGAGTCGGTTGTCAGTGCAGTCGCAGAGCTTTTTTTTTTTTTTTTTTTTGTGCTTGGTTTGTCGTGTAAACACCGTTATTTTAAATCCAGTACATTCCACAATAATTACATCAGAGCATCATTTGAAAGCAGCTCTTCCTGTTGTGACCAAGAGCTGGAAAAATGGAGTCCTCTGAGAATAATTTCCTTGCACTTAAAAGGAGACAGCTCCAGTTAAAATATATATATATATATATATATATATATATATATATATGTGTGTGTGTGTGACCTTACACCATCATCACTTCAGAGTAAGACAGAGGTTTAGCTTGTTGTTTGACCAAACTGTTGCAAGTTTGACATCAGCTGTTCATTTTATGGCCCACGGTCATAAACCACTAAACACTGAAGGCAGCGAGTAAACACACAAACTGAACCACACGCACACGCGAGCAGAAGACCGCAGTCTCCCCTCTCGCACACACAGACTGCAAAGATGTGTGCGAGGTTTCAGGCAGGGTCCCCTGCTGGCTTTGTTATAAGTTATTAACAAACCTGTGACAGTGAATCCTCAGACCTCCGCGGGGGCTCGTCTCAGCTTCACACACACACACACACACACACACACACACACACACACACACACGCATCCCCACGCTACCTTGGGCTTTATACAGCAGTGTTACTCAGAATTCATGTGAATTCACCCTAACATATTTTTTAATTCTCTGTGCTCTCATTTTGTTATTAATAGCTTATTATCTGGCTGACTTTGGGTAATGTTCATGCTTTTTTTTAGTAGATATAGGATAGAAACAGGGTCTTTATTTACTTGTTCGCCTTCTTATTTGTTATGTTTTTTTGTTTATGTTGAAATAATGAACCTGAAGCATCCAGTCCACTCGTTTACAGCGTTTCTTTTGAGTGGAGCTTTGATTTGTTTTTCTTTTCATGCTAACATAGTACTTCCAGCATAATGTGTCTCTATATGGGACCATGATGACATCGTCCAAGAATGAGCTCCAAAACAATTCCGCGGCCTATTTAAAATTGATCTGGGAGCACGTACAAAGGCGTATCTTATAGTTACTTTTCAAGTTATAGTTTTAAAGATTTTTCTTTTTTTTTCTCTCCAGCCTCTCTTAAACGTTAGCTTCTTTAAAATCTCCGGTCATGTGAGTGCTCGTGATTTCTTTGCCTCGTCAGGCTTCTTCATAGCTGCTCCCGGACCTCTGCTTTATCCTGACAGGGAGAAATGATGACCAAACTCTAAAATTAACCCAAGTTGTAATGAAAAAGAATTATACTTTAAGCTCTGTATGAGGGCCATAAAGTGTTCCTTTATGAACCTTCAGGCCTCATCATTTCAGCACTATAACAAGCTACCTTTCTGCAGCTCAGCTTTAATGCCCTTAAGGCTCTACTATAATACTTTAACCAGCTCCACTTTTTTTCCAATCCAACTTTCATTACTCTACCTCTCTGCCCTCACCGACCTTGATACGTTTTGTCACCGAAGTTTAAAAAAAAAAAAAAAAAAAAAAAAAAAAAGAAATCTTCCCTTCATAGCATACATTATCACTCATGGTCACAAAGAGGCCGGGGTTATAAAACCTGTCGGGTCATTGGTGGTGTTTGTTTGCTGGTTTGATGGATAGGAACTTCAGCAGGGACAAAGAGTTCTCGCTCACGTTGTTTATGAGCCATAACCCTCAAAGCTGAACTTTGGCCAAGAACCACCTACAGTTTAGGTGTCTCGCATGTGTCTCAGCAAAAACTCACAAACCAGAAGCTCGCACTCCTGCTGAACTTTAAAATAAATCGTGCACGAAGTTAGAAATCAGTAAGAGAAGGTGTTCTGCTGAAATGATGTCAGAGGAGCTCGTCTTCTGAGGCCACTGAGGTTATGACTGTAAATAATTATCTTTGATGAGGTGTGTTGAGTACCTTATGACATATTTCTACCTTTAACTTTTATTTACAAGGTACACTAGATATAAGAAAAGGTCAAAGACTTGGGCACAGAAAGATACTCGTGACTTGTTAAGGAAAAGATGGCGCATTTTCGTCCCCCTGTTACACCTGACGTGAACGTGCACATTTTGGGAGCCACTCGCATGTTGTCAGCTCGGATGTAAAGATGTGCTCGCACCGAGGATCCACTGAGATGGGAAGCATGTAAATGCATCCTGGGCCACATTACAGAAGCGCCCGCTCAGCTGACCTGCCTCCCAGATTTGAGGCCTGTTTGCCTACCTGTGACTGCTGTGACCCATTTATTATGCATAAGGCTGTTGGGCTGTAGTGAGTGGGATGTTTATGGCACTGCATGTGGAATTGTGGGTAACTGAGGCGGTGCAGAACAAGTCAGACTGAGGCCACATTTACACATAGCCGGGTATTTAGAGAAACGAATATTTCCCCCCCTCCGTTTTCAATAATAACATCGTGCACACAACATCGTTTTCAAAAAACTTGTCATTTACATCAACCCGCATAAATACGCCGTCAAGCGACATAATAACTATGCCAAACCTATTGGCGGCAGTGTAGGGAAAGGAATATTATATATATAGTGTTATATATTTCAGACCCAAGTGGACAGTAATCGCTCTACAAACCTTTCTGATTATTATTGAAACAGCCAATCTAGACAGACCGAATGCGTTTGTCGTTTTACGAAGTCTGCCCTCATCAGCCAAATAGTACAGGGTGAGGGCAACTTTTTTCTCAACACTGACTGTCGACCGCATAACAGTAGTCTGACCTTCTATGGTCGGACGCAGTAACTCCACAGTAAACTGTAAACATAAAGCGCATAATGTGACGTTTAAGAACCTAAAACGCCGTTTCTCCCAGTTGACACGGCAACACATAACCGGCGTTATCAGAAATCTCCACTTTGGAGGTTTTAGAAATAATCGTTTTCTGTGATTAAAAACGGGGTTTTGGTGTAAATGAGAGGCCAAACCGCAGGAAAATATCTGCGTCTTCCTATCGTGTAAACGGGGCCTAAAGCACCGTCAGCTTTTACGCCTCTGACTCCTGTCAGAGCTCCCTCTCCTCCCATTCTCTCTCTTCTCCCTACCCGGTGCCTCTCTGTAACGTAAACTCCAAACGTGCAGCAGCGTGGACGCCTGCAGAAGGCGGAGCCGGCCTCCGGCACGATTGCGAGGCAATCATGGGTTGTTTTTTTTTTACAGGCTGAACACGTGAGCACAGCCGACGTTCACGTACACAGAGCTGACCATATGTTGAGAGCTGATGGGTAACTTTCCAGCTCCACTGATAACGCTGACAACAGAAGTATGTGGAATCATCCTGGTGGTTGTTTTCTAAGTTTTGTTTGCCCCTGTGTCCGTGGTAATAAAGCTTAGCCGCCGGAGGAGATCTGCTGTAAAGACAAACTTTCCTTTAACCTCTGATGTGACCTCTGATGACTGGTGCCACTGGGAGATGCCTGTAGGAGTGCTGAGCAGGTTACCTGACAAACTTGGAACCAGAGCAAAGAGATTCATGCAGAACACATGAGAGGAAGCCCACAGCTACCACCCTAAAGGCATGACTGTGCACATTTTTCTTTCCTGGACTCACATGATCAGACACTTCCAACGCATCCACAACACGACTCATTAGTTCTCACTTTTACCAGGCTTGTATCCATGTAAGTTAGTGCAGCTTCCCAAAAAGTTTGGCTGCATCAGGTTCAGTTTGTTTGAGGGGGAACTGTTCATCTTCGTCAGATTCTCGCTTCATTGTTTCCGCAGATGTTGTGAGCTTGATTCGCTTGAATTACTTTACTTCTGCAGCTTTCTAAACTGGCGTGCATCCTGAAAATGCTTCAGGGATGGTTTGCTGGTTTCCTCCTTTTTAAAACTGTCAATTCTGGTAGTTTTGAAAGTAAAGTTTACACAGAATCGAGGAACAACACTGATTCCTTGTCGTTGTGTAATGTTTAGTGGAATTGTTGTAATTTGTCACCTGGTTTAAAAGGCAGATTTTTAACAACATAGGGGGTTTATTTTTATTTCAGGTGTTTTGAATGAAGCTTTATGAAGTTAAAATATTAATCCACGATGAAACTAAAACCGAACTATTCATGCTCTAAAACTCAAGCTTATTCACGGGGATAACTAATGTTACAATATCTAGAAAGAAATTGGATCTTTGACTGTAATTTCTAAATGATCTACCTTAATGAAGTGTTTCGGGTCCCGTTTAAGGTCCCCTTTGCGCTTTCGTTTTTTACTCTTTATCTGTTGTGCTCCCATCAGACCTGTGTGCCGGGGGGTGGGGGTAGGGCTGGGAGGGTGGATGGATGGAAGGAGGTATGGCAGCATGGATTAACTGTGCTGCGTTGTTGCTGCAGTTCACACATTCCAGCAGGCCAAGCTGGGCCAACTCTCTGTGCCAACACAGAGGCCTCCTCAAACCCCTGCTGTCCTGTGTCCTCTCTTCTTCCATCTCATTTTAAACGTTGCAGAGACTCCTCTGTGAATCGGCCTCCTGTTTGTCCTTGTTACATCCCCCTGTAGATGCAGCTTGTCAGGAGCCTGTTCATTCAGGGCTCGCTGAAACAAAGCAAACAAAGTAAACGAGTGAGGCAGAGGACCTCACCAATAAACAGTGCGTCATCTTGTTTCACCTGTAATTACAACACCCTCTTGAGGCCAAGCAGTGTAATTTTTAAAAGTCAGCAGATTCCAGTCTCTCTATAATAGGTGAATATATTCAGTCCTGTGTTCTCTGGTTCGGTTGAGAGCCGCATCAATCCTACAATGAGAGTAAAAAAAAGTCTGAAAATGTTTATTATTTTGGTTCTTTGCCATGAGGCTGGGAAACTGAATTATATAAGTGACCTATGAAATGCTGCTCGTTAATTATTCACTGCAGCAGAAAAGGGTTGACATGTAGAAGTAGCTCCACGTTGTCTGGTTCGAGCTTTAATGAGCTTTTATGTCTGGCTGCAGTCATACGGCGTGCTTCACAGAACAGCTGCCGGTTCGGTCTTAAGGTGCGAGGTTGACTTTCACCAGTCACGAGTGTTAATGGAACTGTTTTAATGAAACGACAACCGCGTGTGTGTGTGTGTTGAATCTGTCAGGGTCGAGTGGAGGTGGAGGCCGGCAACGAGAACATGAAGTTTGAGACTGGACCTTTCTCTTACTACGGCGTGTTGGCGCTCAGTGCTCCCACACTCGGTGAGTCTAAAACCTCCCCCACTCCCCTCTTTGCCTTACAGGTTAACTCGGAGCACACATTGATGGTGTGTTGATGCACTATTCTTTCAATCTGAGGGTTGAACTCTGCTTCATTTGTAAGTTAATGTGTCTCTACTGCCACCTTGTGGCAAAATACTTGCACAGCTTCATCCACAGCCAGAGTTCCTGCTCATAAGACCATGATCTTAGCTGTGAAATTTACACTAGAAAGCATTATCTTTAACTTTGATCCCAGATGTTTGAGAGCTTATATGGTTTCTGTCATGGCTCCTTACTGTCTGTTTAATCGTGCCTGCAATATGTTGCCTCTGATTTTTTTAATTAAGATAAGATTTTATTGCCATGCATACACACGAAATTTGTCCTCCGCTTTAAAACCAACCAGGTTGGCACCTGTTGACACACACATGCACATGCACAGGGTCACACACTCACTCTTTCTGTATGTACATACAGACATGTTATTGCAAGTTAGTTCCATTTTTATATATTTTTTGTCTATTTAATAGAGAATAGAGATTTTGCCCTCTTCTTCGTCAATATTACACACATGACACAACACATTAAAAGTTCCACTTCATTCCATCGTACATTAAATTGTCTCTAGTGCTCCACAAGTTCAAGCCTTGCTAGTTGATTGGTCTTATTTGAACACTCGAACAAGCATACTGTGCTTGAATATAACTTGAATATAAGGCATGCACCTCTCTAACAAGCCTTCTGTCATCTACCAGCAGAAAGAAAAAAAAAACTCAGAGAATCTACCAAATAATATAAAAAGAAGAGATTTCTGGATTTACTAAAGGGGAAGAAAGTTTTTAAGTTCCCCCGAATGCATGGACAGAGCTCACGTATTGGATCGGGAAGTGAAATGTCAAAGATCGGCCTTTGTTGTTGAATTCGGTCGTTGGCTTGTTTCACTTCCTTCTGTGCAATAATGTCTGTCAACTTTCTGCTGTCTCCACATTTCTGTCGGCGACTCTGATTTCTGGAGGAAGCCACAAGATGCGAGTCTGAAAAACAGCTCAATCTGACAGAAGGGATCATTTCTGAGATCCTGTTTGGAAAAGAAACTCAATTAAGAATACATGCGTGTTAACAGAACCTGACGTACATAATCAAAACTGGTCTCAGGATAAATCAAATCAAACTTTATTTATAAAGCACTTACATGTTTAAAAGCAATCCCCCATCCCCACCCTGCCCCACCCCAGCACATACACACAAACAGACACATGCACACACCCAAAAAAATAAAAGAAATGAATTCAATTTAACTCTCAATAGTGTAGTGGCAAGATTGCCACCTTTCATGTGGGTGACCTGGGTTCAAATCCCCTGCAAACCCCACCATTAGGGGTCCTTAGGCAAGACCCCCTTACACTACCCACCTACCAGTGTTATGCCAAATGCATAAACATAAACATTAGATCCTTTAGTGTGTCATAGTGGAAGGATGAAAGATCAGCTGTCTGGAGTGGATAGTTCTGTCAAAATGTGTCCGTTTCACCAATTATTATTAATAGATTTAATGAAATGATCCGTGATATTGGAATTTGCAGATATTTTCCATCTAATTTGGGCCCATTTTACATTCACACATTATGTGAATGTATAATGGGTTCCACTTTATAGCAAAGAAAATCAAACCCGCTCCTCTATATTGATTAAAAGCACACTGTTATGCTACCACTTTTATTCTCTCCCTCGTTTTTCATGGTGTTTAAAGAGAAAATGGAGCTGTGAAGCACACGTGTGACTGTAGAAAAAGTACATTTTCCAGTGTGAAAACAAGTTTTTATTTTATAGAAATATCTATTTTCTTTTCCAGGGTTTTCCTTTGTTGGTTCTGTTGCAGGTGCTGTAAATATGAGCATGACTTAGCACAGGAGCCCCCTCCGTTGATCACCTTCATATGTCGGTCATTAAAATGCTGAAGACGAATCGAATTCATTGTGTTGCCGTGAATGTCTGATCAGAATGTTTTGATGTTGTGTCTTTTCCTGCCATTCGTTGCCTGGTATAACACTCGATTACTCTTTCAGATGCTTCGGGAAGAGAAAGAGCCAAAGAGATCTGCAAAGCATGATTTTTTTTTTGTTTCATTGTGTGACCTTCCCTTCCTCTTCAGCCTCATTTACTCATTCCATCAAACTTCTGATCAATGAAACTTTAGGGAGAAACAAAAATCCCAGAAAAATGAACCTCACCTTCAGGCAGTTTGATCTGATAGGATGATCTGTCAGTGGAGCGGGACGTCTCCATGGATTCGCATGTTCTCGCCTAGTCTGCGAGCAGATCTGTCTCCCTGTTTCTCATTGACTGTCCCTCCTCCTCCTCCTCCTCCTCCTCCTCCTCCTCCTCCCTCTGTCCCATCGATCACCTCCTCCTCCCTTCCCTCTCTCCTGTCCTCTCAGTGGCTGCACCTCGTCCTGGCCTCCTCTCCTTTAAGAGATTTTCTCTGTTCTCTCGGTTACCAGGTAAACGCCGGCATGTCTGGGTCCTTTAACACCAAGGACAGGCGGGGCTCAGGTTGGGTAGTTGGAGCTTGAATGGGCGGGCATTTGTTGTACAGGCTGGGTGTATAGATGCCTGATTACAAGGCCCAAAAATTGGATTGTGGTTTGCACTGCTGTTTACATCCCAATCAGTGATGCCTTTTGGCTTAGAACACCTGCAGCTGCAAGTGCTGCATGTTCGGGTTTCAACTCCAAGCACCAGCTTATGTAGATTTACTTTTTAAGGATAGCAAGGAGTTACAGAACGACAGCTACATTTTGGCAAATGAACTCTTTGTTAACCAAATCCGCCTCCTTTTTAACTTCGTCGTACTGAGTTAACGTTTTGTATCAACATGCTGCGTAGCAGATGAGGCATTGAGGAGAAGACAAGTCAGTGGATTTATCACGTAGGACTTGTCCGCTTTGAAATGTGGTCAGATTCTCTCTATTGAAACAATTTATTTAACTAGAGTTTGAAGGAAAAAAAGTTAGACCGGCATTACTGAACAGTTGTAGGGGGTTTTAACCATTACATACGCGTGTATTCCAAGAGCACATATTCCTTTATACGCCTTATTAGCCGCATTCGGACAGAACCGTTCTAAGAATGCCGTTCTAAGAACGGTCCTCCTCGAATTTCGTTCTGATAACTGTCCTTCCCCAGCGGAACTGTTTCAGTTTGCATTTGCACATGAGTCGGGACTGATGCGGCGCAGCCGTCTGCGACAGTGACGTGTTACTTTAGCGCCACATTCAACAACAAAACAAAACAAAACCTGCGAAAAGTAAGGAGAGAAGAAAAAACACCACAAAAAAGCTAATATGGAGAGCGGGGAGGCCACCGTGTTCATGGTCTGCATGATGGTGATATTAATCATGGACGATCACATCGGGCGTCTAACATGGAGGCTGGAAGAGCTCACAGAGAGTCAGGATCGAGCACAGGCCATACTTCTTTGTTTCATGAAGGAAGGAGAGCAGCGCGCCGCAGACAAAGGAGACCACGTGTAAGTTTAACTTATTAAACACCCGCAGGTTGTGTCCGTGTCGTACGAGGAAACATTTCAGCCGTGACAACATGACATGGGGCGCAGCTACCGACCACCACACACCTCCGTCAGATGTGTTCCTATAGAACCCAGAACAGACCCGACCTCGGAGAAGGAGCTGAAATGGTTATAGGAACTGAGGGCCGTGGTCCCGAGTTCCTGTATGTGCGAATGCGGGATAAAACAGCCCCGTGGATTCAAAGGTTATAGGAACTGCTAAAGGTTCCTACAGTGCGAATGCGGCTTATGTTGAGATTAGTTTTATTTTGTTGATTTCTGCCTTTATCTCTGCGTTTATTTGAGCGAATGGAGGCTAAAGCAGAGATGTTACAGTTAGCCAACCTCTCATTTTTGCCTTATTACACAAAATGTGTGCCAACATTGTCTGCTTTCATAACTGTGACCAACAAAAACTACGCATTTACACCTAGACTCTTCCTCAGCAGTCATGACGGCGATGGTTAAAGCTGAAAAGCTGATG
Source organism: Odontesthes bonariensis (assembly GCF_027942865.1). Lineage (NCBI taxonomy): Eukaryota > Metazoa > Chordata > Actinopteri > Atheriniformes > Atherinopsidae > Odontesthes > Odontesthes bonariensis. The sequence goes on from NC_134511.1 coordinate 10,744,548, forward strand.
AAAGAGTTTTTCTGCCAAAAATGTCAGCGTCGTTATTAAACCGGCAGGGAATCATTGCAGGAGATGAAATGTAGAAGGATGGGACAACATCGTTAAACACCCAGATGGGGGTCTGACTGTCCTTGAGGGGTGAAGCTGTCTCTGGATGCATCCTAATAGCTTCAGATGGCTCGTTCCACAGTTTATTTGACTGATCACTGTAGCTGTAGCAGTTAGAAAGGGAAGGAGAAATCATGAAGCTATCCAGATGCAGCCTGTGATATTTTTTGATCCTGCAGTTGGTATTCTTGGACCTTCCGTCACTTACTGTGTAGTATAAAACCTAACTTTGAATAGACTAGGAGGCATTAACTGCTGCAGCAGATTCTAGTAAATTTGGAGCACAACGAATCATTTCCATCGCTCAATGACTTATTTTCAGAAATACTAACTCATTCTGCAAACACCCTGTGACGAATAGAGATGAGAAAACCCACAGGGGTGATAATCCCAAATAATCCAATGGGGGACTTTTCTATAGGTTTTGACCATCGGATGGGTTTCACACAGCGTCATTAAGTCATAACAGTGCAACTTGTAACCTCTGTCTGCGTCAGTTTGTGTTGGGTAATGTGTCTTCAGCTGTGAGAAAGTGAGTGATGTCAACATCCAGCTGTAGTCTCATGAAATAACACGTATATTTAAGAATCTATCTTTTTTTGCTCAATCCCAGATCAGAACTTCATCTGTTAAATGCAATAAAATGTAAAGCAGAAGTCCTGTTTTTCTCACTGGTAATTTCATCAGCCATGAACGATACCCAAGACTTTCTTTAGGATGAAATGTAAAGAAAAAGCTACTTTAAACATAAATACATATGAACGTTAAAGCGTTGCCTTTGTGGTAGTATTTTTATCTGAAACTGAAAGGAAGCACTATTTTAGCTCAACATTAATCAAATACATGTCAAAGATGAAAAGACTGGAATTAATTTGATGATGGAAACTTTCCTGCCCCCTGCCTCTTAAAAAAGCTCCATCTGCTCTGATTGGTCAGCTCTTTTGATCAGGCCCCGCCCACCTTTCTGCATCAGCTGTGTTGGAGCTCAAAACTCAAGAAAATGTTTAATTGGATGCAAAATGATGAACTGCGGGATGGGCTTCCAACATTTATAAAAGCTTTCAAGGAAATGACAAACAAACGTATTTATTTACGAACAGAATTTTTGTTATTGGTGTCGTGAAGCAGAACAGAAAACATTTGAGGAGACTTTCAGTTAGAATATCAGAGCAGCAGTGCGTTGAGTAAAAGATGAGGGACAAATTTAAAAAATGTCTAAATAAGCCTTGACTTCTTTAGTTGGATGTGGGTGTAAAGTTTCTGAGTTTACAGGATCTAACCGTAGAAAAGTGCCTTACTGGATTATAAAAAGTTCCTATGCATTAAAACCCTCTTTCCCCATTTAGTGAAATCTAACCACTAACTAGAAAACTAGCTGTAGATGATCAGGATTAACAAACCAGCGTAAATTCTTGAAGACTAACGCAGTTGACGTGTCCAGGTAAAACAGTTTCCTATGACTCATTGAGGCCGCCTCCTGGACGACTCACACCGACTGGTAATAATAACACACACACGGTAACGACCTTGCGTGTGAAGTGTATGCGTGTGACACATTCAGGAGAGAGCGTTTGCTTTGTTTTGATGAAAACGTCACAAAGAAAAAAAACTCTTGTGAATGTTAGTCACTGTGGAACCAGAGGTGGAAAATAACAAATAGAAATTATCAAGTGCTGTTGGCTATGACGTAGAGTCCATTCATAAAACACTTGTTAAACTAGAAATAAAAGCAACTACTGTTTAGATTTCACTGAGACTTTAAAGAAAGCACTTTTAATGCTTTAATACACGAACGTATGTCAGTTAAGCTTTTTACTAGTATGCTCTAAAGTTTTAAGTGATATTCTAATCCTTTTTATGATTACCAATTAATCATTTGAGGGATATTTCTTTAAAAAGTGGCAAACATTTGCTTCTTAAATAAAGGTTTTCTCAGTTCTACATCAGTAGAAGTGTAGATCGTCTTTGATGTGGGCAGATAAGATGAGTGATTGAATATCTCATTAGATAATTTTGCTCACATTTTCCATAAGTAATGAAGCATTACTTGTGTATTTATCACATCAAGGTACTGTATTTAGTATTGTCAAGAAAAAAAAAAAGAGTAATTATGTCTAATATGTTGACATTAACCGGATTTGTATTAAATGAGCTTTGGGTTTTGAAGTGTGTGTAGTAAAAGTTTACATTTTATTCCCTCATTTAGCACATCAATCAATTTTGAATGTTGTTTCCACCTCTGTCAACAACCTGTGACAGTTTGTGCACGACTTAATGTTTATTAAAAGCATTAATAACCAGAGTAAAGTATCCTGATTAACACGCAGCGAGTCGCCGCTTATCTCGCTGTTGGAGAACTTTGTGTGTCTCTGAGTTTGTGCTTGAAAGCAGCATCAGTGGAGTGGATGAAACGGATAAACATTCACTTCCGTTTGACCTCCTGTGTCTCTGTCTGTCTCAGATTTAACGTTGTTTCGTGGTTACTGTTGTCTTGTGCATTCATTACACGTTGTACGTTCCTAATGACTCGTCCATTGAAGTTAACCTGCGTCTGAAGCCACGCTGCATCTTGTGCTTTAAAGGTCGACATTTATCTGCGTTCACATCACAGAGCCGTGAATTCATGAGAGATGTGAGGCACACGTCGCAGCTCTTTACCTTTGGATGTATGCACAGAGGACTGCCTGATCGGCGTTATTGGCGTCTTCGCGTTGCTAAGAGGAGCTGTTACTAACTTTTCATGTATGTGTGCGTGCTTGCAGAGTTTCGTTCACCGTCCCACATCAGCGGGTTGAACCGAACAGCCTCTCTGAGTGGAGCCGACCGGACCGAGTCGCTCTCTGTTAGCGGCAGCAACAGTCAGCTCAACAACAGCATCCCCTCGCAGCAGTACACACCTGACTTCTACGTCAGAGCCCTCACCGACCTGCAGTTTGTCAAGGTTGGTTATAGCTTTTCATTAATTAATTAATTTATTTATTCTTGTATTTTATTCTTTTAAATTTTTGTTTTTTTGTTTTTCTGTACAGCACTTTAGTCAACTGAGGTTGTTGTAAAGTGCTTTATAAATAAAATTGGATTGGATTGGAATTGGATCTTCATGGAATGAGTGAATATATAGGCTATAGTTACTGTGGATTTCCCCAACACTGCTGGGCATGTTCATGACCCTGTGAAGGACCCAGAACTCGCTGGAGGGATTGTATATCCCTTCTGGAGAAAGGGAAGTCTGGGTTTCCTCCCTGAACCCGTTGTCTCAACGACCCGACCTCAGATGGGCATGAGACGGACAGATGGATGTTGCAAAATATAGCCATTTTGTTTAGTTTAGTTTTTTTCCTTGCCAATTTCCTGAGTAAATAGAAGCGACAGGTTTTGTATGAGTTCTCAAAACTCAAGAAGTTACAACTTTTTAACAAAAGAAAAGAACTGCTTGAAAGCCAAACAGAAAATGGATATTTGGTCAGAAATGACACCATATTTTGGGAAAAAAAAATAGGAAAATCTCTTTTTATCCCTTTTTTACACTGGCCTAAAAACATTTAAACATCGGATTAATATCTTTTTCTTCTTTATTCAGTTCTGCTTCAATCAGGGGGCTCCAAAACTTGGCACATTTCTTTGATCAGAAAAGCATTAAACAAATAACGTCCCACACTGGGGCTCCTAAACCTATGAGGATGTTCTGCAGTGTTTGGCATCAGGATCCATATCAACTGAAAATGTGAATGTTGTCACTTTCTCTCCCTCAGATCACGCGGTCTCAGTACCAGAACGGCCTGATGGCGTCTCGTTTAGACAGCACGCCTCAGTCCCCGGAGAGCGGCCACAACGCAAGTCGCCTGGAAACGACGACCCCGCCCGCCACAGCCAACCCCACCATCACAGACCTGGGAGTAGACTTCGCCCCCATAGAGAACGGCCCGGATGAGACGACGCTTCTCCTCCTCAACGAGCAGAACTTACCGCTCACGGTCAACCACCACAGCCAGCTGGAGAACAGCATATGACCCCCTGCCGGCCCCGGTCCTCAGCACTCCCGAGTACTACGTTTGCACACATGCACCGCTGCGATCGGGTGTATGCTGAGGAGGGGAGGCCCGTGTGTGTGTGTGTGCGTGTGTGTGTGAATGCAGACACATGCCTTGGCACAGCTGAGAAGTCTCTAAGAGACGAGCCATGTGCATGCATATTGTGTGAATATGCAAGGATTCAACAAAAAACACACAGAACAAACATACACTGATGAGCCAAAACTCACAGATGAAGTGAAACACAGATTGTCGCAGTGATGTCTGCAGCAAGCGAGCGATAAGCGTCTCACAGCTTATAAGACTGAAGGGAAGTTGATAGCAGGCGGTGGGCTCCCATCTTCTTTTCCCAGTTGGGAAAACGGCACAGAACCTAAGCAGATGGGGACAGCAGCACAACATATTTTATCCACCCTAAAAATCAAATCCGTATCAGTTAAAGCTGTTATTTCCATCAGTGCTCTTTGAAAACCACCAGACTCCTCTGACGAAAGGTAGCTGTGCGAGTTGTGGATCCACCTGCTGCCTCAGCTTTATTGCTTTACAGCCACACTATTATGTTGAAACATTCAATCCAAACTATTACTTTTAAATCTCGCATAAAACCAGTTCTAACCCTGTTAGGCCTGGGTAGGCTCCGCCCACCATCCTGCGCTAGCTGTTGACATTTGAAATTAGAGAAAGTTCTTCATTGGATACACATTGCAAAATAAGTCACGATAACCAGTTTCTTTAAAATACCATTAAGAATACCTATAAAATAGTTTTTTTTTTGTTGTTTTTTTTTAATATAATTGTTTGGCCAGATATTGCTCTATAAAGGATGTGTGGCGCAAGACTTGTAAAAACACTTTGATTTCAGTTGGACTTTCAGCATCTGCTTCTGTCCTGGTGTTTTGGCTCATCAGCGTGAATGCACACACCAAAGTGTATCGTGCCACAACCAACTGTCAACCATAAACGGACACGCCACAAACCCAGCGGTCACCTGGTGTTTCGTCGACAGACGGCAGCATCTGTGCTTCTTCACCTGATCGCTGAAGGACCTGCTTGACTGGACCAGACAGCTCCTCCACGTGTTCGCTCCGGCACTCGGGAGGTGTCGCCGATGTTGAGTTTCTTCCTCTCTTTTGTGTGTCGCTTCCAGTTCAGAGACTCAGGGAGACTCCGCCCTCCTGCCCCCACCCCAAAAACACGATACTGTGGTCGAAAGTCGCGCAGCCAACCCGCCGCCGCATGTGTAGCAGCCTGCAACCTCCACAGCATCCATACAGCTAGAAGACAAAGAAGACCCGAACATGTCAGCGGAGTTTAAGCAAAGTAATATATGTTCTGTAGAAGTCGATAGTGAGATATTTATTTATGAAGTCTATGTGAGATGGACACGCGTTGCTTTTTTTTTTTCTTCTTCTTTTTTGTTGATTAGTCGGGGGTGAGGGTGGGATGTGGATGTCTATGTTCTCCTTCATGCTTCGGGTGTCGAAACAGCGAGTAGCCGAGAGCCTTTAATCCCAGAGTTGTAAAGAGATTCACCCCTCATAGACAGCCAGTCTGTACTGTAATCAAGACAATCAGTTTGAATTATATGAATGTGTTCAGCGAAATGTGTAGGGTACGTATACTGTGGCTGCCGTGTTCTCAAACCGCCTTTCGTCTGTGGAAACGTTCACCTGTCACTACGTTCGGGGCAGTTTTTAGATGGAAAACACTTTTCTGAGAGACGAAGGCATTTGAGAGCAAAGAGACTGGACAAGTCCTTTCCTTAAAAGAGAGGGTTGATCTTTTTTGTATGTGTGTGTGTGCGTGCGTGTGTGTGTGGTTGACCAAAAAATGGCCATCACATAACCCGATGGGAACAGAAACCAAAAGAGGGATCCTTGATCACCTCCTGACTAGAAAATAGTTTAACAAATCTGATGTTTTATTTATTCAGTTCAATGTTTGTATATATTTTTGTCAGTGAAGGGGGAGGGGGAGGGGGGGGGGGGTTGGAGGTGTAACTGTACTTTGCCTCATTGTGAGATTTTTATTTGCGAATGTTTGCATTTAGCGGTTATGTTTGACTTTCTGTTTCTAAATCTGAGGTGAAGGGGATGAACATAGTGGACAGAAAGCCGTGTAACACGCCGCTCTGCCCTGTAATCAGCCACATTATGTCAGTTTTATAGAGAACAATATCCTATATTAATGATTATTATCAATGCATTTTTTTTAATCGGACCTGCATACACTCCGGCTCCATTTTACGGTACCCTAAAGGTGATTTTAAGAGAAAAATCTCTCCTAAAACTTCTCTGTCTTGTGTTTTTTTTGTTTGTTTGTTTGTTGTTGTTGTTCCATGATCTTGAGCACAGCCACAGTTCTGTGCCATACATTTGTGTGCTACCCAGCATCAAAAGTTAACACACACTTTTTTTTTGAAAAGCTAAAGAAAACCAGCTGCTTCTGAGACTTCTGTGTGGGAACTTAGTTTTCACACTACATGTACCAGAATGCAAAGCGCCCCTTTTATTGCCACACTGCACTGTTCTGGACTTTTATCCCTCTTATTTTTGCAGCTCTGCTGTCAGTGTCACTACTTTCTTCTGCCCCTCTTTATGCACATTAATCAGAGGTGAACCTGGTGGGTTTCTCTCTCCTCTTACTGAACAAAGCACGGGTAGCACAGCTTACAAAGAAGGATCTCAGATTCAATAGTTTGCAAAGGTGGGGATTTCGTCTGAATGCTCCTGCTTTTCTCAAATCGGCAGCATCCAAACAACAAGTTTGGATGCTGCCGATTTGCAACAAGTTTTGCAACAAGTTTGCTCACTGACCAATCAGGTCAGTGAGCAAAAACTGTGAAACTTCCCAGAAGCAGAACTACTGAAACTCTGTCGTGGTTGCAGCTGATCACCGGGTCAGCTATTCTCCAACTAAAACAGGACCCCTCCTGTCCTAAAAGAGGAAATACGAAGCACTTTGAATTCCATTTTTCAAATTGAATGTGAAACCGAGGGATGAGAAAACGATGATCTCATTTCTGTTTTTGAATTAGGAGGAATTTGCTTTAGTCACACGGTGTTGTGGAATAGTACAGAAACATTCTCCGCCTCCTCTGCATGGGCAACACAAGGAAACACAAACCAAGCATTTGAAGCAGGCAGAATAAACTCGGGATAGCCCCTTCATGTGTTTGGGTGTAAACTGCCAAAGATGCAGGTGGAATTAAGACGCATTTCGACATGTCAGTTTTGTTTTTTGCCTGTCGCACTCGGTCCTGTTCGAGGCTGTTGATGGAGGCCGGGAGTGTCTGAGCCGCAGCGTTGCCTTAAAGCACTTCAGTTTGAATCTTTTGTCCAGTATCCCTCCTCCTTTCTTGCAAAGCGGAAATATCTGGTTTATTTTTATGTAGATTTTGTTCGAGTCGTATCAATCGTATTCCCCTGTGGAGTTAAACTACACAGCAGATTTTTAGCGACGCTATTTGCTCTGGTTTGATGATTAGCTTTAAGGAAGAAGCTGGTCAAAAATATAGATGAAAACGGGAAATAAGTTTCCTTTGATGGTGTCATGAGAGAGATTTTTCGACGTGTCCTCAGTGAGTTGCTCCGTGACAGAACACAGGCCAAAAGGTCTTTTCTGAGCTTTGGTCATGCTCATGAGGCGAGCAGGTTTGCACAGACGCGGGGAACAAGCTGGTTTGAATCTACAAATCGTTCTGAATGCAATCTGTATTCTCTGCTCAACTTTGATCTGAATGCTTTTATTTCAGAATCTTTTTGATTTTATGATCACACACAGGCAGGTCCTTTAGCTTTTTATCCAAGCGTTGTTGTTTTGCCCCCCGAGGCTCCACCGAAGTGGAATAAAGACGGAGCGAACCCACAGACCTCCCCAAACGCTGAGCTTCTTCTTTTATGATGCCTTTTCCACAGCTGCCTTCAGGTGCTGCCTGTTACTGGGCCTTTCTGTCCTCACTTCTGTCTTCAGGTAGGAGAAGGCGATTTCACTTCAGCTGAAGTGATGACAGTTGATTGATAATTTGCGTCTTTGCCTTAAGTAGCTCGGGTTGGGTGTGTTTTTGGTCGTTATCCATCAGTAAAGTAAATCATTTTTGCAGTATCTGACTAAACATGAGCAGAAAGTACATTTCAAATGCGTTGCCAAGTCCTCTGCTTTGGTCCTCTGTTCCTGAGCTGTGCACGTACCATTATACCGTAGTACCACGTACCTTGTATGAATGCACCAGAGCGTTAATGTAGCAACTCCTACTGTTTCTGCTTTTTCTGTCACTGTTTCTGCATGATGATGCCTTCCTTTACAGTCATCAACCCCTCTTTTGGACATAATATCCATGTCAAATTCAAGTTCTACGCAAAGAATCACTTTCAGACATGCCCTCAATTTGGCAACATGAAGCTATTTATCTGCGAGTTGCACAATTACTTTGGAGCCCGTTAAATAAAAAAAGAGGGACTGTAAGTCCTAAACGTCTAAAAGTCTCTAATATTTTCTATTTTAAATCCCTTGAACGAAGGCTTCAGTAAGATCTTGATAATTTTTCGTTTGAATCTGCCGTGGAAGTGTACAGAAGCTACAAAACGGCATCACTATTTGAATATTTTTACATAGACCTAACTGAAGATATCTCGACTTTTTCTTTCAGGTTCGTTGGGGCGACAGAGTCGTTGATATTAAGCTGAGACACAAGTCGCCTGATAAAACTCCAGTTAAAGACACCGTTTATCTAGATGCTTAACTTAAAAAACTCCGGCAGAAGCTTTTGAAAAACATCAATCCAATTACTAAAGCTAGCTTTGCTCCACCTGCTCCTGTTTAAGTCATCCGGTGAAGTTTCCTGTGTAAACCCGCTCTGCTTCTGAGAGAACGGTTCCAGGGAAATCTCTCTCCTGAAACGAAAACTTCCCACCGTCTGCTTTTCGAAGAGAACGTCAGGGGGAAAGTCGAAGCACTTTAGAGAGGAAAGAAGTATTTTTCCCGAAACAGAAAATTTGCCAAAGTTGCCTGCTGAGCGGCTCTGTCGCAACGCAGTTGCTGACCAGGATTTCATAACCATTTATTTTCCTCCTGACTTGTTAACATGACACTGCATTTTATTCTGCCGCTGTCGTTAAAAAGTTTGAGGGGCTCACTGACTCACACTTCTGTTGCCTTTTAATGACTGTCCTGGAATTTTTGTATTCATTCCTTCTTTTTGCTCACTCTGACGCACACACACACACACACACACACACACTCCTGTTTCAGTGGACTGTTATTGTTGGTTTTGTAGGTGTGTGTGGCTGATGTGGATGTTTGTTCTTTGAGTTGCCCCCCTCCCCTCCACCTGTTTTAAACTGTACTGGGTTTGGGTGTGAGTGTGTGTGTGAGCATTTGTATATCAGTTTCAGTTGTGTTTTTGTACCTCAGAATACTGTCAGTAATTGTGTTAAACAACAATCTTTGATTTTTTTTTTTTTTTTTTTTTTTTTTTGTCATGAATTTAATTTGGGAACATGACAAATGGAGCAACTGGCATTTGGGGAAAATTGAACTGATTGTCCTTCATTCTTTCTGGCATGATGCTTTAACTTAAAAGAAAACTGATTTAAAAAAAAAAAAAAAAAAAAGGGTGTAAATACTGTTTTATAATTTCTGTCTTAATGAGTTTTAAAGATGAAGAAAGTTATTAATAAACTTGAGATATTTTTCTCTATGGAGCTTTGTGGTGATGTTTTACTGCTTTACATTTATTTACAGGGTTTAAAGTGTGAGCAAACCTTTCTTTCCATTAAATGACTTATTGAATGAAAACCAAGCAAAAAATGCAGAGGCTTTGTGTGGAAAAACTAAGTACACTCTATGATTGAGCAGCTTGTAGAACCACCTTTAGCCGCATTAACTTTAATTTATCAGTCTCACATTGTGATGGAGGAATCTTCGGCACAGGCTTCTTTATAACGTTGCTTCAGTTCACTGATATTGGTGGACAGTCATTTATGCACAGAACTTTGATTCTGCTTTTTCAGACATTCTGTTGTAGACCTGCTGCTGTGTTTGGGATCATTGTCCCGTTGATGACCCAGTTTCTGCCCAGCTTTAGCTGTCAGACAGATGGCCATATATTTGACTCAGAGGAGTTCATGATGGACTCAATGACTGCAAGGTGTCCGGGTCCTGTGGCTGCAGAACAAGCCCAAATCATCAGCCCTCCACCACCGTGCTTGACAGCTGGTATGAGGTGTTTGTGCTGATATGCTGTGTTTGATTTTCTCTAAACATCTCCACTTTGGTCTCATCTGTTCCAGAAGTCTTCTGGTTTGTTCAGATGTAACTTTGCAAACCTAAGCTGAGCTGCCATGTTCTTTTTAGTGAGAAGAGGCTTTCTCCTGCAACCATTCCAAACAAGACATACTTGTTCAGTCTTTTTCTAATTGTGCTGTCATGAACATTAACATTTAACATGCAAACTGAGGCCTGCAGAGTCTGAGATGTAGCTCTTGGGTTTCTCAGAGCATTGCACAGTCTGACCTTGGGGTGAACTTGCAGGGACGTCCACTCCTGAGAAGATTGACAGCAGTCTTGAATGTTTTCCACTTGTCAATCATCTCTCTCATCTCTCTGATGAACACCATGAGGCCGTTTGAGGGTGGCCTTATAACCCTTCCCAGATTGATGGGCAGCAACAATTGCTTCTCTAAGATCATTTCTGATGTCTTTCCTCCTTGACATCGTGTTAACACACACCTGAATGCTCCAGACCAGCAAACTGACAAAACTTCTGCTTTTATAGAGGTGCTCACAGCTAATCATGTGCATTTACAAAAAGAAAAAATTTTTGATTGGAAACGTCTTACGTCTCTGGTGCCTGGGAAAGAAGATCAAGTCTTTCAGGTGATTTAAACATGACACACAAGCATAAGTCTAAATACAATTTTCCATTACACTACTTACTATCTTGATACTTATGGATAAGGGTTAACTTAATGTTTCACACATGGCTTCATTTAACACGGTGACACAGTGTAAAATGTCATTTTTGTCTTCATTTTAAGACCTGAGAAAGACCACATGATTTATTTTTTTCATTATGTCTGTATACATCAAACCTTAGAAGGGAAAGACGGCGTGCTTTCTTTTCACAATACTGTAAATGTAAATAAATAAATAAAAAACTTTTCACGGCAAGATGAAACATGAAAGCTCTCTGCCAGCAGCCAAAATGTTAAAATAATCTAAAGGCTTAGAGTAAATATAGAAAATGTATTCCGTGTTGAAATAGATAATGGCTTATAGGAAAAAAAAAAAGAAAAGAACAGTCCCGAATGCTTAATGTGTGTTTTGAGTCATTTGAGGGAGCTTGTTTCTGGAAGCTGGCCGAATCCTCCAGTAGTAGACAAAGCACGTATTTACCCACATAAGCAGCCTTTTAGGTAAAATTGGAAATATCCCCTTTGGTCTGTCCATCCATTTTCTATTCCCACTTACTCCGTCGTTCGAGGCGCGGGGCCGCTGGAGCCAGCGGTCATCGGGCGAGAGGCGGGGTACAACCTGGACAGGTCAGCGGTCCATCACTGGGCCACACAGAGACAAACGAGACAAACACACGCTCACACTCACTCCCACGGACATTTTTAGAGACACCAATTAACCATGTTTTTTGGACAGTGGGAGGAAGCCACGTATACATGGGGAGGACGTACAAACTCCACACAGAAAGGCCCCTGTTCCATCTGGAGGTCCGACCACCGTGCAACGGAGATTCACTTTTAATTAAATTAATTAATGATTATTTGTAATGGGTTTTTTATTTTTATTTTTATTTATTTTATTTATTTTTGTAATGATTTTATTGCCTTCTTATGATTTTATGTAGCTGTGAAGCAAGGAGCAACGGAGATGCGGCAATATTTTTTTATGTGAGGAATGCGTCTGCGATATCTTTGCAAGCCCCAGTAGGAACGCGTTATTGGAATTGTTTTGCGGCTTTTGGAGATTAGGGAAAGAACTGTATATATTCCCAAGCCCAAAAAGAGGGAAAATGAGGGCACTTTGTGTAACTGAAATGTATATTGGAGTTGTCATTCATTTTATCAACTATCTGAAAACCTAGGGACATTTATACTCTTTTTAACGCATGATTTGAGGTTAAAAGAAAGGATTACATTAGATTTCTATCGTCGTATTATCTGTAACGTTGAAACTCTTCATTCCTGAAACTTAAACATTTCTTAAAAAGCAAGGACCCGCACCAATGTTGAGTGATAAAATGAAGAAAAGTTAAACCACCGTTGTGCAGTAGCGTGTTAAACACACTGTGGTGAATGAATCCGCCCCTGCTTCCTTACTGTAAGTGACGTGTTCTGACGCAGAAGGGTGTGGACAAGGAAGTGAAATGCAGACGTTTTGGGAAATTCTGAGCTTGAAAAGTCCCAATGGTTCTGCCCCTGTCGTCACTGGGAATTGTGTTTGTGAAACCGGTGATACAAAGATACCATAGGAATAACAAGGATTAGGGAGGAGATCATGTGTCGACTTGAACAATAAACAGGAAGTGATGAAACTACCTGTGCTCTGTTTAAATGAGGTCAGGTGCAATGAAGAAACTGCCTTTAGCCTGACATCTATTAAATGGATATTTTTTCTTCCTGATGTTCTTATTGTTATAGATTACACCCAGGGCTTAGGGGGGGATTAATGGTAGCAGAGAAACTAAACTACCCTCAAACCCTTACAGTGATTTCATCAGCATCCTGAAAGTTTCACTGTTACGCAACCCTACAATCAAACTCTAACAGGTTTATGGCTGACAGACTCAGCACAAGAGTCTGCAGCAGTGAGAAGTGCTGACAGGGTTTGTGTAACCTGCCTTTAGAAACTGACTTCAGCTGCAGGCGATAAGTTGTTACATCACAATTCTGACTCATTTGGCAAGTTCTTTTTTTTTTTTTAGCAGTACACTCAATAGTAAAAACAAACCCAATTCCAAAAAGCTTGGGACATTGTGTAAAACGTAAACAAAGCAATGATTTACAAATCTCATGAATCAATATTTTATTCACCAAAAAAAAAAAAAAAAAAAAAATATATAAAATCTTCAAAGTGAGACATTTTTCGTTTGTCGTGAAAAATATAAGCTCATTTTGAACTTCATGGCAGCAACAGATCTCAAAATAGTCGGGACAAGGGCGACAAAAACAGTAATCAGGTTCATTGGAACCATGACTGTATGATAAGAGCACCTTAGAGAGGTGGAGCCTCTCAGAAGTAAGGATGCGCCGAGGTTCAGAAATCTGTGGATCTGTCATGATATCACTGCACTGGCTCAGGAACACTTCCCGAAGTCACACAGATCAGGGTGTTATCCACAGATTCAGGTTAAAGCTCCATCATGCAAAGAAGAAGCTAGACGTGAACATGATCCAGAAACACTGCTGTCCAAAGCTCCTTTAAAGTAGATGGAGGGGAAGTTGTCAGATTCAGATTCAGTTTTATTTGTGTTCCTGTAGGGCAATTAGGGTTGCAGCAAGTAAAAAGGACATAAAACACATAAAAGTCTAAGAGTGTCACGGATGGTGGGTTGAGGGTGAAGGGAGGACACGGATGCGGACTTCAAAAGTAAAGGTTGGTTTATTATACAAAAACAAAGTAACAAACAAAAAGCGCAGCTAAGCTGGATTCAAAAAACCAAACTGTGACAAAATAAGGAACTGAACTAAACATGGCATGGATGGATGGATACTTAACTTTGCTGGAACGCAAGGCAGGCAGGTCAGGTAGGGTAAGGAATCATGGGTAAGAATCTCACAAGGAACACAAAGGACTGAGAACTTAAATAGGGAGTGAGCGTGATTGGGACAAGGTGCAGCTGGAGGGGAATAAACAGGTGCAGTGAGTGAACTAATTAACAGGGTGCAGGGAAAACTAAGACATGAACCGAAAAACTAAACATGGATTGAAACTCAAAAACGTGACCTAAAACATGAAACTAAAAACCAGAGTCCATGGGCGTGACAAAGAGGGAGGGATAATACAGTGTGCTGAAACAACATCAGTAGCAGCCCCTGCAAAGTAGCAAAAGTGCGAACAGTTCGTATCATCAATTTTTGCCAACATTAACACCCCATGGAGACAAGAAACAGAAACATCAACCAATCAGGTACGACACCTGCTGCATTCTCTATATAAAAGAGGAGAGGGACCTTCTGGCTTGTTATCAGCACACAGTTCAAAAGCCTGCATCTCTTATGGTTATGGGGATATATTAATGCTTAGGGAAATGGCAACTTGCATATCTGGAAAGGCACCACCAATGCTGAAAGGCTTTAGCACAACGCATACTCTCGTCCAGTACTTTTAAAGGCAATGCCTTGCATATTTCAGCAAAAGAATGCTAAACCACATTCTGCATCTAATACGACAAAGACCAGGGACTGGACTGATCTGCCCGCAGTTCAGACCTTTCACTCTGTGAGTAAAGCTGTTTTTCTCACTACTGCTCATACCATTTGCTGTTTGGTCTCTGCATAGATCAGGAGATTTAGGTCAGGGCGTTCTCTTGTAAGGTAAATAACAGAGGATGCAGACATGGAGGTAGCAGGTCGAGTGTGTTTACTGGCCGAGAGCCCGATAATCTATTGTCTTCGGGAGTCCTTGTATGCTGCTGTGGTGATATGTAATATGAATCTGTTGATGAAATACCCCTAAGAGGCTACAATGACAAGTCCTGACGAATCTGTTTTTTCTCCACAATGTCATGAACTGAAATATTCAGACCATCATGACGAACAAAATATGACAAAGAAGATCCAGGAGTGTTGAGCAGAATTCTATATCAGACAAAAATAAAATGAAACATTCCTCTCCCAAAGGTCCAGCAGCTGGTCTCCTCAGTTCCAGATGTTTATAGACAAGGGGTGTGCTAAAATATCGAAACTAAGAAACATCGCGATATTTCGTCTTGCGGGACGTTATCGATACACTGGCGCCAAAAATCGATATTTAAACATGCAATGCGTGGACTTCCAGGGCCACAGAGTCTTTTGTGACAATCACTGCTCATTTTATTCATGAATGGGAACTGCAGTCCTACGTTCTCCAGACTCGAGTGATGTCAGAGTCTCACACAGGTGCTAACATGGCAGAAGTCAAACGGAAGGCTACGGTGGAGTGGAAGCTTAGAGGAAAAGACCCAGTGGTGGTCACCGACAACGCATGAGCTGACTGGATACAAACATTCAGAGATTTGCACATGTGCTTAACCTCGCTTCACAGCTGCCCTGAAAGCGACAGCTGTTGCTCGACTCATCGCGAGGGTCCAGAGGATTTCCACGTTCTTCCACAGAAGCACCACAGCCGCCGATGCACTGAAGAGCAACCAAAGAATGCTTGAACTGCCACACCACAAGCTCACCACAGATGTTGCTGTGCGGTGGAACAGCGCTTACGAGAAGCTAGCCGGGTTTCTGGAGCAGCAGCCTGCGATCTGTGCTGCCCAATTATCTCCTGAGGCAGGTTATTTATTCTAATCTAACTTGTATTGTTGCTGATAGCTAACATTTCTGTATTAAAATCTATGTGTGAATCTGTTTTGTTTGTACATCATATAGATTAGATTTAATTTTAACAATTTTGTGATTGGGAATGAATGATAGCTTTGAATGAATGAATTTAACAGGGCTCTTGGTTAACTTTTTGCATTCGTCGCGCCCTCAGATTTTTTTTAGTTGCACTGTTGAGAAATTGGGTCGCATGTGCGACTCATTCTTTGTATGACTCTATGGCAAGGCATCTTTATTTATATAACGCATTTCATACCACAGGCAACTCAATGTGCTTTACATAAAGACAAGGCATTTAAAAGAACAGCATAAAGCAGCATAAAAACGAGCAATTTAAAGAGAAAAAAATTTCAGTTTCAGTTCTGCTGGTAGTTTGTTCCAGTTGTGTGCAGCATAACAGCTAAAAGCTGCTTCACCGTGTCCAGTTTTAACTCTGAGCTCCACTATCTGACCTGAGTCAGTAGATCTCAGAGCTCTACTGGGTTTATACTCTGCTAGCATGTAATTGATGTATTCTGGACCTAAATCATTCTGTGATTTGTAGACGAGCAGCAGAACTTTAAAATCTATTCTGTATCTGACCGGGAGCCAATGTAAAGACTTGAGAACTGGGGTGATGTGATGTGATCTCTTTGTTCTGGTTAAAACTCGGGCTGCAGCGTTCTGAATGAGCTGCAGCTGTTTGAGACTCTTTTGGGGGAGTCCAGTCAGAAGACCGTTACAGTAGTCAAGTCTGCTGGAGATGAGAGCATGAATCAGCTTCTCCTGATCTGTTTGGGACATGAAACCCTTCATTCTGGATATGTTCTTAAGTTGATAAAAGGCTGATTTGGTGACTGATTTGATATGATGCACCAATCTAACACTTCACATGCAGTCTTATGGTCTTTAGAGGCCACATATTCTTTGACTATGATAACAGGTCGTTACAGCCCTCTACTAAATGGATCAAGGTGTTGTTTTTGGTGTGACAGTTCATCTAATGCAGAGAATCAATGGTCTGCTTTGCTGGTCAGTCACTCATTGATATTTGAGATAATAATATGGGTGACTCTGCCGCACCACATCCTGAAACTGCCTGATGAAATTTGAGGTGATTCCAAAGTGAACTGAAACCTCCAATCTCAGTGTGTGTTTATAATTACTTATATTCCTCGGTAATTAGGGTTTTTTCTTCTTTCATTTTGTGTGGTTTTGAAGAGTAAAGATTACGTAGTTTCTTTCTTTACTTCCTTTTTTTTGGTTCATGTTAGTCATACATATGTCGTTGTCACGCAAGTAACAAAAAAAGAGTTAAAGGAGCATCTAAGTAAAAACTAAAATATGATAAATAATTATAATGGTTTCCAAAGGTTGTTGGTGACAGTTTGATTTAAAAAAAAAATTAAAAACTCATTGCTTTCAGTCAAAGAAAGGCTCGTGAGACTGCTGCTCCTCCTTGAGTACAAATAATGACAGTTTTTACTATCAAAAGGATGGTTGTTTATGCATATTTCTTATGGTGAACTTTTGTCCCACAGCAATAAAAGTACAACACTGTTAATCATTTATTTACAGCTCAGCAGAGAAAGCACAATCTCATATATTTTAACATTTCAGTGATTCCTCTGTGTCAAGTCTGTGATGACTTACTTCCTCAGCTGTCATGAAATCCTAAGAGCGGTGAGAGCGCTGCTCCTGTTCTGACTAATGTCGTAGTTTCTGAGGCCAACAGGAACTACACGATTCAGGCACAATTAAAGCAGACTGATTCATGCAAAGCAGCATGTGGTTGTTACACACCCAGACTATCAGGCCTAATATGGACACGCATATATTAGCTGGAGAATAATAAAAATTTCCAACGTGTTTCTTTTATCTGATGACAGACAAGACGGTCCAGATTTTCCAGGTTTTATCTGGATGCCCCAAACATGACTTGACATTTATAATCTTAGATTTTTTAGGGTCTCATCAAACTGCAGGTGTTTGTCCTCATCTCAATGCTTATCTTTGCAATTCTGCTCTAGTTTCAGGGGAGTTTGGTTTTTACTGAGACTTATGTAAATATAATCTGTATTAAACCATAAGATTTGTTCCTCCTTTACATGTTTTGATGAAGGTGTCACGTTTTTTGATCGTAAGTTAACTTTGTGAGATCTGTTCACACAGTTCCCTTTACCTTCTTAAACCCAAAGCAGTACATCTCAAAAACGGTGCATGTTATTTTCAGAAGAACCAGCACCAATCTTCAAAGGTTGCCGTCTCACTGTTTGGCAGGTGGGGCATGACTCATCACCTTGTAAGGAGACTAGTAACAGTTTAACATACCCGAACCTAAAAGTAAAATGAACAGTAGCGGGAAACAAAAGTAAAGTTTGAAACAAATTAAGGAAGCGACATGTTTGGGAATGGATCCGATACCCACTGGATTCTCCAGGCAACAGCTGTGTGTGTGCCACTCTGACCTCAAAACCTTTTGAACGTTAGTCTAGAAAACACAACCTTTTAAACTCTTACTTGCAATTATTTTCAACATACATTTAGAAGAAAAGAGTCATGCCAAGAGCAGCAATCAATAAAACAAATCAGCTTTTCCAAATTCTTCTGATGCATGTTGCTGCCTTACAAGATGCACTTCCAGCTAAATCTGGGCTCACGAGGTTATTCTAAGTTCTTCCTTTTCATGTTTTGAAGACTGTTGAATAAAGCTCAGACGCTGAAATGATGAAATCTGGAATTATGCAGCGGAATAGCAAGTGTAGATAAATAAACATTTGTGTCATACTTTAGATTCCTCAAAGTTTACTGCTGAGACCAGCTTTACGCGCTGTGGTCAACACGGAGCGCTTCGCTAAATAAAGAGGAACAAGAGAGTCAGTCTGTCCAGAATATTCAACAAAGTTCTTCAATCAGCCTCAAAAACCAACAGCTTCCTCAACTAAAGTTGTTCTAAAAAGGAAAAAACACAAGTTCCCTCCTGGATGTCTCGATGTATCTGCAGCATTTTGCCAGGTGGATGAGGCAGAATTCTTTTTCAGATACAAAATAAGGAAATAAGGTGTGATGTTGATAAATAAATAGCCAAATAGCACTGCTGTATATCTGTGTCTAAATGGGTCCAATGACTGAATGTGGACCTTTAAACTTGCGAGTCTCTCTCAATAAAAGGTCCAAATATTGTACAATTACTCCTCTGTCATTGCTCTGTTACCCACAGTGATACAGCATTAGTTCCAATGAGTATGTACATAAATGTTCTACGTCTCCACTTCCACATCTCATTAGTGTTTACCTGGCCTCAACCCGGGGAACAGAGAAGGTACCAATCCACAGATTGATAATAAGTTACAATCAGAACGCCTTCCTTTCAGTGATCTAAATGACTAACCTAAAAAGTAATCCTGCACCCTGTTTGCAACGGTCACTTTTCTACCTCCCTTCCACTCTTGATTCTTTGCGTTTCCACTGCCCTCAGTTAGGGCAAAAAGCCTAAAAATGAACCTCGACTGGTTAGGCAGGACGAGGCGTTCAAAGAACGTGCACTGTTAGGTCTACGTGTTCCAAAATACATTCAGAACACATATACTGTAACAAAAATCCACACGATTATAATTTGTACATTTTTGTATTCAGGGTTTTCTTTTCTTTTCTTGGACACACACATCTTTTTTTCTTTTTCTGGTGGCCATAAACATTCCATCCCTGATGAGGAAAACCTTCTCTTAAGGTGCTGAAGAGATATTAATATGTTTAAGATTATATTAATATCTAACTGTGTCTTTCATAAACACCTAAACTAAACTAAATTGGTGGATGGTTTTAAAATGTTCTGATCCTGTATACCTTTCAAATTGTTTCTTTTTTATGAATCAAACAGAATATCTCAGTCAGCTAAAGCTGTCAAAGCGGGATGTGAAGAAATATCAGATTCAGCCACTGTTATGCAACCCTAAAGGAATTTTTTCTTCACAGCAAAAGAACGCCAAAACCCCAAAGAGTCAGTAAAAGACGTTAGAAGATTTGGAAAGAGCACAGAGGAAAATGTAGCATTTCCTTCTGGAGCTTTCACCTATTTACTGTGAGATGTGCAGTGCATGTGTCAAAGGTTCAAGGGCCTTGGTCTTCATGGAACAAAGACTAATAATCATTCTTAACAGTGCGTGTGGATGAAACCGGCACTAAGCATCACTTCATTCCTACTATCACACACGGTGATGGCAGCATCATTCTGTGGCAGTCTTTTTTTCTGCATTGGGGGCTTGGAGAATTGTCAGTGTAGAGGAGAAGAAACATGAAGATAAGAAAGAGCAATCCAGATTCTAATCTTTCT